>NC_089821.1:311585367-311885367 GCF_035046505.1 Tiliqua scincoides
TCACAAGCATGCAGGTTGCCGTGTCTTGAGGTTAACACGCTGCCCATAGAAGGTGCAGCCAGCAGGGAGTCTCTCCCTGTTCTGTTCTAAGGCTTGTTTGTGCTTCAGTTGAACTGGGCTGAAGGGCCGAATTCTGGCAGCACTGTAGGCTGCTTGGATAGATGAGCTGAACAATCAGTTCCTGAGGGAGAATGGCAAAGATGGATTTTGAGGATGCTCTGTTTTATCAGAGGATATTATTGGTGGGCTGCCAGTTGAACAGTCTCATTGGGGGAGGGGCTTTGTGGGTAGCTCCTCCATTGGTTGTGTTGCTGGCTTGCTCCGACTCTTAAAAGCCTCATCTTAATACTTAGGCAAAACTGAGGATATCTTGTCACTATAGAGCAGGGCTTTTCAGACTGGGGCGTTGTGACGCCCCAGCCTGTGGGCTGTGACCACTTTCACCTTAATGAGCAGGGGCAGTCTGGAGGCAAGGAGGAGGCAGCGGCGCGATCCCCAGGATTGTGCCACTCAGGGGGGCTACAGGGGCTTTGCTGCATGTACCTGAGCCCCCTGCAGCCTCCTGGGGGTGCGGGGAGCCCTGCGCAATCTTCTGCAGGGCTCCCTGTAGCTTTAGTGGAGGTGGGGCGTGATTGCTCTGCTTTCGCTGCAGGGAGCCCTGAAGAAGGTCATGCAGGGCTGCCCGCACCCCCGTGAGGTAGCAGGAGGCTCAGGTATATGCAGTCAAGCCCCTGCAACCCCCCTGAGCTGCCTTCCCCCCACCCCCACAAGAACTTAGAGCGGCTCAAACTCTCCCCAAGAGTTTGAAAACTGCTGCTATAGAGGAAATCTGTTCTAATACATACCCTTCTGTTGGACAAATGTGTTTTTGCACAGGATAACCCAAAGCTGTATCTCAACTTGCTGGAAATAGAGTACAATGGAGACCTGAAGCAGAATGAAGAAAACATCATTGCCTGTTTTGACAAAGCCATCAGTGGCGCATTGGCTATAAAAATGAGGATCATATTTTCCCAGCGAAAAGTGGAATTTCTTGAAGATTTTGGCCTGGATGTGAACAAGTGAGCTTTTAACTGTTTGGTTCCTAGTGGTATCAATCGGCTGGCACTTGAACCAGTGTAAATGTTTTTGTGGCCACCAACAAAGGTCAGGACAGCTGATGGAGGTCATGTTTCCTAGATGGCTCTTTTGCCTGCTCTGGCCTGAATTTAGGCTGGGGCCAAAATTCTGATTGTACAACTTAATTTCAGCGGATTTTTCTCCTGCAGTCTTATCTCAACGCGAATGAGGTAGGCTATTTAAATTAAGAGATAAGCATCCCTTTAGGCAGTTGTTAATGGCTTAAAATACCATGGTAACACGGCAGACAGGCAGTAAATCTTTCTCCCGCTTTCCGGGGCTTAGAACAGCTTCCTTTCCGCTGGGAGGCAGACCCCTCCTTTCCCCCTGGAGCGCATGCCTGCTGAAACAGTGCTGGTCTAAGTCCCTGAGAGGTGGAGGGAGGTTGATTGACCTGTTACCATGGTAAGCAGGCTATTTTTAAACTGCTCCCTAAAGGGTTTTTTAATTGCTTTGAACTGAAAATCAGCCTCCTGGAACGGAACCCTTGTGGATGCTAAGAGTCAACCTGTAGAAGTAAACAGGGAGTGTTTTAACCATTAACTCCTGATGGAGAATTTCATTCAGTGTGACCCACAAGCTATTTTAGGCAGCTCAGCTTCTTTCTGTTTCTAGATCATAACTGTGTTTGATGGCAGATAGATGTAGGGGTGCCACATGTACAAGCAAAGGTAGCTTCCCAGGTACGAGGTAGATAAGCCTCTGGCAAAAGCTTTCCGCCACAGGACTTCCGAAGCTGATAGACTGTAAGGTCTAATCTGTGGCTGCTGCTTTTTCTTTCTTTCTTTGCAGGCTTTTGGATGCCTATGAAGAGCACCAGGCTCTCTTGAAGGAACAAGAATCGCTAAAAAGGAAAGCAGAAAATGGGTATGAATCTCTTTCCTTTTAATGAAGAGTTCTGGGTTGCTCATTAAATGCCTGCCTTTAAAAGGGGATTGGACAAGTTTCTGGAGGAAAAATCAATTATGGGTTACAAGCCATGATGTGTATGTGCAACCTTCTGATTTTAGAAATGGGCTATGTCAGAATGCCAGTGCAAGGGAGGGCACCAGGATGCGGGTCACTTGTTATCTGGTGTGCTCCCTGGGGCATTTGGTGGGCCGCTGTGAGATACAGGAAGCTGGACTAGATGGGCCTATGGCCTGATCCAGTTATTGTTGGCAACCTTCAGTCTCGAAAGACTATGGTATTGCGGGCTGTTATGTTCTGGCCTCAATCTCACTGAGGCTGTCAGCCTATTACTGATTAGTATGTAGAAACATGAAGTCATTTTTGACTCTTAAAAGAAGGCGAGATCCTCTGCTGAGGCACAGCAAGACTCCTCAATCCTCCGGGTTTGCAGTGTTAAGTAAATTGTCACAAACCTAGCTATTGCTGTGTGTCTATATCACCTCAAGCCGCTCAGTGTATGTATGGGACACACAGCTAAATACAACCCCATGCAAAAAAAAACAAACACAAATCCCCTTCATATAGAAAATAAGACTATCGAGAAGGGTTCTAGTGCAGTGTTCTCTGGCATGGAAGATTGGGTAATTGGGGGTGTATATCTTTTTGTTTTTTTGGAGGAGCATTCAGTCATGCAAGCTCTGCAGTCTGAAGTAGTATAGTTCAGAGAAATCATAGAATACTGGAATAGGAAAGGACCTTGGAGGTCATTGGGTTCAGCCCTCTGCTCAGTACAGGTAACTACCACCTCCTGGACAGGAAACTATCTGACCTGTGCTTGAACACTTCCAATGAGAATCCACTACCCCACAAGGCATGCTGTTCCAGTGCCAGCCCTTAGTTAGGAACCTCTTCCTTATATCTAGCCTAACCTTGTTTTCCGGTTTGAACCCCTTGGGTTCTACTCCTGCATTTGAGATAATCAAAAAGCAGGTTCTCCCCTTCTGCCACAAGATACCTGAAGACAGCTATTGCGTCCTCTCTTCTCCCTTCCTCATAGGACTTGGCTTCCAGACACCTCACCATCTTCATATAGGTTGTGCAAGCACATTTTACCCCAATCTGGTTGTGCTAGATTGCTTCTCCTGGCTGTGCTAGTCCTTCTCCCGGCACTGTCAATCATTTTTTGGCAGGCTTCCTCTGTCTGTATCCCAGCCAGACCTGCCCACTGAAAGAGGCAGGAATTTCCTTCTGAGGGAAGAAAACTTCCTGGTTTAAGGCATATTATGTGATTCGCCACACCAACATTCACAGGGAAGCCCCCCCTCATCATTTAGTTATTTTTTTTTAAACATAGGAAGCAAGGCCTCCTTGAGGGGAAACCCTTTTTGGAAGAAGAAAAAAAGACTTGCCTCCCTGTTTCCAAGCAGGAAGGTTCCCCATAAATTGGTGATGCTAGCTGGTCACCCAGGATAATGTACCCGAGAGAACCAGTGGATTTTCTGACCATATGTTCAAAATCCATGTTGAAGATTTGAAACGCAGAGAATAAAAAGTGAAGAAGGTACTTGGCTTATTTCGTACAGTGCTTATTCTGTAGGACAGACAGGAGTTGTGAATAAAAAGATCCCATGGGTTTTGCATCCAGAGTGCAGTTATTCTGTGGGAAATACTCATTTCCACATGTGGTCTTGCACATTTGACTTGGGCCTTGGTCAACTGACCGGCCGTCCACTTCTTTGTTCTTCTTTACAGGTTTTCCAAAACCTTTGTGCAGCTCTGCTGGTTTAACTAGCCTAGCCTTGAAATAGGACTGATTTGGTTTCTGATCCCATTAAAGCCACCTTTTCTGAAATCCAGTAGATCCGATTACCTTTTGCTTTGCTTTCCTTTGATATTAAGAATTTCAGTGTAGACTTGCCTTAGTGAGACTGAGGCAAAGCAAGTACTTGGGAGTAGTGGGAACAAGGGCTTGCTGTTAGATCTCCAAATTCATTTGGAGCCCTGGTAAGAGCACTTGCAGGACACTCATTGTGAAGTTGAGCATGGGAGGGTGCTGGTGAAGATTCTTAGCTGCCTTCTCTGTTATGGAACTACTCCCAGGAATGTGCTGCTAAGAGAAAACAGCTCAGATGTCAGGATCTTGTGCTGCTGGCCTTGGCCACTTTCCCCAGCCCTGGTCCCTCTAAGCTGCTTGCAGCTCTCCCAGCTTGCTCTCAACACCTGAAAAACCAGTCTCTCCTACCAGTTCCTCAGGAAAGAACAGCTAGTGGCATGACTGCTGGCAGAGCACAGGGCTAAAGAGTACTCGCTAGAATGACACTTTTATTCAATCTTGCAGTTGTGAGGAGCCAGATGAGAAGAGGGCTCACGGTGATGAGGCAGCTCTTGTGCCTGGCCAAATGACAGACGGAGATATGCAAGCGAATCAGGCTGCCTACAACTACAATGCCTGGTACCAGGTAATGTTCCAGACCAGGGGTGTCCAGAGTTCTTGGCAGGAGGGCCACATCGTCTCTCTGACACAGTGTCGGGGGCTGGGGGGAAAAGGAATTAATTTACATTTAAAATTTGAATAAGTTTACATAAATGACTATATTAAAGATGAACTTACATGAACGAATGAATGGTCTTGCAATAGCTCAAGGCCTATAAAAGACCTTGCACAAAGCAAGGCTGGCCTTTCCTTTGCTGCCGCTACTGCATCACAGATGTGAAACAGCAAGCAGTGGAGGGAACCCTCATCCCATGGGAGAGGTCAAATAGTCTCCCTCATGCTGAGAGTAGTTGTGTTGGGCCAGTGTGGGCTCCAGCAAATCTCCAGAGGGCCAGAGGCTCATTGGAGACTGCGGGCTCCCTGAGGGCTGCATTGAGAGGCCTCGAGGGCCACATGTGGCCCCAGGGCCGGGGTTTGGGCACCCCTGTTCCAGACACTTGGGGGTGGCGTGCTTCAGAGTAACCATTTTAAACAGCACCATGCTTGTTTCTGACCCATTACATTATGCATGGGATGGATAGAAGGATGTTCTTTTCCATCTTGCCTAAAATTAGAACCAGGGGACATAAATTGAATGTTGGGTGAGTTAGAACAGAAAAGATTTCTTCACCCAGCCTGTAATTAATCTGTGGAACTCCTTGCCATAGGATGAGGTGCTGGCATCCAACCTAGATGCCTTTAAAAGAGGAATGGACAGATTAATGGATGAAAAATATATAGCAGGTTACAAGCCATAAGAAGTAGGCCATCTCTGAATGTCAGATCCAAGCAAGTGGCAACAGGATACAGATATCTTGTTGCCTCTGGATGCACACAAGACTTCTGGTGGGCCACTGCAATACAGGAAGCTGATGAGCCCTTAACCTGATCCAGCAGGGCTCTTATTTTTTTAACAGATTTTTGCTCAGCCCACAAGTGTATGCATATATGCAACTTTGGACAGAAATGGCTTATTAAACTAAATTTCCATGTTATGTTTATTGCAATGGCAGAGATGGCAAACTTGCTTGGATGGACAGAGTGGATAGAGAGATGCTCTTTACACTCTCACATAACACCAGAACCAGGGGACATCCACTAAAATTGAGTGTTGGGAGAGACAAAAGAAAATATTTCTTTACTCAGCGTGTGGTCGGTCTGTGGAACTCCTTGCCACAGGTTGTGGTGATGGCGTCTGGCCCGGACGCCTTTAAAGGGGGATTGGACAAGTTTCTGGAGGAAAAATCCATTATGGGGTACAAGCCATGATGTGTATGCGCAACCTCCTGATTTTAGAAATGGGGCTATGTCAGAATGCCAGATGCAAGGGAGGGCACCAGGATGAGGTCTCTTGTTATCTGGCGTGCTCCCTGGGGCATTTGGTGGGCTGCTGTGGGATACAGGAAGCTGGACTAGATGGGCTTATGGCCTGATCCAGTGGAGCTGTTCTTACGTTCTTAAGATGATGGCAGTGACCAACTGTTTGCATTGAAAAGATTGCCCTCTCCTTAAACTCCAAGCATTGCCTGAGTGGGACTTCTGTTTAATGCTCTCATGCAGAGCAATGCTGGGACTTAAGAATTTCCTCAACTAAAATTTTCTTTCTCTTCTGTAGTACAACTACCCCAATGCATGGAACTACGGGCAATATTATCAGTCCTCATCAACCTGAGTAGAAGAATGGAAATGGAGGCAAAATGGGCTATGGAAGTTTGTTTTCAGAAAAGGGATGCGAACAAACTGTCATGTATTTTGTCTTTTCTGCATGTGCAAGAAGCTGATGTTCACAGGATACAAGTGACAAATGTGTGTTGATACCTTGCTGTACACTTAGTTTAGCAGAAATTAACTTTTTTTGCTATTCAAGTTAGGAACAAAGATACAGAATAATATTTTCAGTTACTATTTCATAAAGCACTGGCTCAGATTTGCCAGAACATGTTTGTCCCTCTGCAGGGGCATAATACTCTCCTTGAGTTTTGTTCCATTCCCTTCCCACTGAAGTAAATGTCCTTGAACACTTGTCCACCCCCCACAGATGTGTCTGTTTTGGCTCTGTTGGTTTACAATTGCAGCATCTGAAAGCTGTGAGATTTTTAAAGACATTAAAGGTAGTGTATGCAGGGTATCCTTTTGATTTTTTTTAAGTGACTAA
Source organism: Tiliqua scincoides (assembly GCF_035046505.1). NCBI lineage: Eukaryota > Metazoa > Chordata > Lepidosauria > Squamata > Scincidae > Tiliqua > Tiliqua scincoides. The sequence continues at coordinate 311,592,006 of NC_089821.1, forward strand.
AATGAAGTGTGTTGCTGGAACTATGCTGTGTTTAGGGTGGATTTTGTATTGAACTCATGTACAAGTTTAGAAATTTGTTTGATTAAAATGTCTTTGTAATAAAATCAAATTGTGTAAATTTTCTATAGAAGTTATTTGCTTCCCATGGAAAAATGTCTTCAGCTGGATGGTCTGAAACAGTTACTGCTGCTGTCTTGACTGGAGGTGGCTCACCCTTCACTTTGGAAATACTGTTAACAGAACTCCCTACCCCTGCAAATAAAGACACACCCAGTTGGTATACATTTTTGAGGGCTGGTATGGAAATAGTATATCTGGTTCTATACAGTTCTAACTTGCTTAAACAGCAGGAGGGATTTGATTAGAACTTCACCATAGAAAAGAAATGGGTGTGGCAAATAAGGGATCACTAGGAGCAACTTTAGCCTTCAGCTACAGTTTGCTGGCTATTTGTAATGCAGGACCACTGGTGACATGCTAAATGACATGCTAAACCTGGTGACATGCTAAACCTGCAGCACTGTCAGAAGCAGACTTCGTTAGGTGACACTGCAGAACAATGATAGCAAAAGTCAGAGCCATGTATAAACAGGTCTTTAGTGAAGCTGACACTAAATAGCAAAAAGAATAAACTTATTTTTCAGTCCACAAGGCCACAGTTGTATTTCCTGGAGTCAGAGAAGCATCTTCACATTTATCCAAAATCGGGGGAACAAAAAATGCATCACTCAATATCTACCAATTCAACTTCAAAGAAAAGTTTTGCATTTGGTGGAATTCTGAGAAGTAGGCGTCAAGGAATTTTATCTATAATAGAAGCTGTATTTTAACCTAAGAATCAGGCCAGTACGAACTCTTCAAGAGTATATGAAGTTCCCAAGATGGGAGGGAGAGTATAGGGAAGAAATAGGAGCAAGCTTTGTCTCTGAATTGCATCCTGCGCCTCACTGAAATCAATTACTAACTGAAGCTCCATTAATGTCAGTGGGGTTCAGACAAGTACTTTAGAATACAATCCCCTGCCTTTTTTGCTGTCAAGCTATGGCTGTCAATTTGTTGCAGTGCTTCTTCCAAGGGTGTTCTTGAAGGCAGCATGCAGTTTTCCCTACTGAATCTGCAGTAGCACAAGGAATTTCATTTGAAGATCTTGGTACTCCCGCCCAATTGTTGAAACAGACGTTGCATGTTTGTTCCACATTTCCCATCTGCTCATGTTCTGAGTGGCAGCACAACCCCCAAATCTATTATCAGATCTATATGTGGATGAGCAATAAACACAACAAGGATACTTGGCATCAGGTTGCCCTTTCTTTCCATAAGCCCATTCTGGTTCGATTTCCAAGTGAGCCTTTTCCCCTTTGCTCATTGTCATCAAGGCTTCATCCCACTGAAAAAATTAAAACAACTTAGGAAACGCTGGAATTCCTACATTGGATATGATTACTGAGGTTCAAACAGTAATGACAAGAACAATTTTTCTGCTGCTCCAGTGACAGAACATTTCAACTGGAGCTTCTCCCTCTTGCATCATCCAGCCACTAAGGTGCTCTGGTGCCGTCTAAGACCTGCTGTTTTGGTCAGGAAAGGGTTGTCAGAGTTATTTAGGTCACTTTACCCTCTGAACAACATACACTCACCCTAAACTTTAAAAATAAAGGAAACATTGAAAAAAATTGGGTAAATTTATTGCATAACCTTCCATGTTTAAAATGGTGCCTTTTAGTCAGCAATGTCTTGGCTTTCAGCCATTTTCAAATTTCATCCATGTGTTTTCCTCTCATCCAATTTCATCCAACCTTCCACAAGGTTCACCAACAGTATTACATTTTTATTTCTGTTTATTTAAGTTTCACACACATTCATATGTGCTATATAGTTTGTTGCTCCCTGGCTGAAATAAATTTGCAAGCCAAAAAAGGCTGTGCTTTGACATTCATTCCTTTTTTACTCTCATCCATGCTTCCTAACCAGACAAAAGGGCAAGGTATTGCTGTAACCACCACTGAAAAGGTAAAAAAACGTGTTGCCCTCTCCTCTTTCTGAAAGATGTCAGTAGGTGGCCTGACAGCTGCCTGGCAAGACACATGGCAGACTGACGAGGACAGACCAGCTGCATTGACCACATGGTATACTTACACCTCGGATCACTTTTCCCACGCCAACTTTGAAGCTCAGTGGTTTTGCCGCTTTCTTTTTCTTTGAGGCTGAAAAGACAGTTTGCTTGTGAGCCTGCTGGACTGAAGACATGCTATGATATTCACTATAGCACCATATACATCTTGTCTACCCAAGGACAGCCCTCACTTTTGTGAGGAAGTGGCCAATCTATTTCACTCTCTTGGCTCTGGGGAAGGCAACCCACAATTTGAACCACAGATCTGAAGCGGCTTTGCAGAATTCTTCCCACTGCTGGTCTGTGGGGAAATTGCCCAGGGTATCCATTTGCTCAAAGTGGCTATTGGCAAAGCAAATCTTGCCTCATCACAACAGGTGGTCAGGGAAATGGCTAAAACCTTCTGCGGAAGGGCTGCCACACTTCCATAGTCCTATTGTGTTAAGAACTGCTTACTAAGTCTAGGTCAAGGCCCAACCTGCTAAGCACTAAAGCCACAAGAATTGCCTGTATTCAATGTGGAAAAAGAGAATGTGAAAGACTGTTTCAATGAGGAACACTGTGGTCACTCCTAAACTTTCCTCCATGGTGATACAACTCACTAGAAATATCTCTGGTGCAATATCTACTGGAATGTAGGGAGCTGCTGGATGTCTCCTTGTCTATTTCAGAAGACCTAACACTGGACTGGGTCTCTCTGGATTGTGCAAACAGTTCTTCCTTTGCTCTGCACAAAATACTACCACTTTGGACAGGCACACTGTACGAGACTATTTAAGAGTGGCAAGTGTGATGTTTCAATCGTCCTTTGAAGCCTTGCTCCAGTACCTTTGCCTTCTGAGGAACATCAGGCATTCATCAGGAGCAGGGCCTTCCCACAGACGGCACTACCTCTGTGGAATATCCTCCTGACAGATGCCTGGTTGGTCCTGATGCTTTTTCAGACTCTGTGCAAACCATCCAGCTTTTTCATTTTGCTTTAAGAAGAGGGTAATGACTGGCTGTGGGTGCTGACTAGGTAATACCTGCTGTGGATTTGAACCGAGTGGTCTTTTTGTGAACTATTTTGTTTGATTTTTAGATACTGTAAGCCGCCTTGCATTTCCTCTAGAAATAAAGATAGTAATATTTAAAATAAAAAACTGGGCAGCCCCAGGGGCTGTTCAAATACCAAACTCTACTCTTCTGAGGTCACAGACCAAATAGAGAAGCAGAGGCAGCAATCTTAATCTTCTCCACACCTGAATATCTCCTGCTCTCTCAACCAACTGTGCTTTTTGCTGCCCCCTATACCTAGATCTACATGCAGGCCTTCCAAAAGCCCTGTAGGGTTCTTCCCTGCTCAGTTCCTTCAAACCCTGCAAAAAACTCACCTGTGATGCTCTTGGCAGCACACTCCAGTTCGCACTCCCTACTGTCTTTTCGCTCTGTAACAAATGCCATATATACAGACAGCATGGCACACACATACACACTCACTTGTCTGAATGTTGGTATCAAACACTGTTCCATCTTGCAACTTCCCGGTATACCAGCAGTGAACAATATCCCCCTTTTTTGGGAAGTTGATCTTGTCCCCTTTTTTCAGAATCGACTTTGTGTATTTTGGGGGGCCCTGGATTGAGAAGAGGGAAGCAAGACAATTGTCACTTTCCTTTTCTTACTGTTCCAAACATGAAGAAAATCAAGCAACCTCTTCATTACAAAGAACCAAAAAAGTGTCAAAAGTCTCAGCTCTGTAAAGATGAAGGTCACAGTTTATCACTGAAGACACTTTAAAAAGTGTTCCTGGTAGCCAAGGGCCAAATGCATGCAAGCATTTTAGTATGTTCAGAGCCGTTCCACAAACAGAAGAGGAACTTTGGATCCAGCCCAGTGTGTCCACAGAATTCACCCTTCTGCACATGGAAAGGCTCTAGCAAACATCGATGGCTGTTTGAGACTGTATGCAAAAGACCTGCACACAAAAACACCCTGAAATCTAAACTCCATGTGTGATGAACAGGGTAAAATCAATGGCTAGGTCTGCTTCCATCTTTTAGGCTAGAAGCAGCTGTTAGATAGCTTGTTAGGAGACTGAGAATAGCACCTTAACATTCCTCCTTGCAACAACCTTGGAGGTGTGATAAGGAATGCCATGCTATGCTGGTACCAAGGACTCCCAGAGCAGTCTTACCCAAATTGCGGGTTGTGACCCACTGGGGGAGTCAGGAGCTGTCTCCCCTGGCTCTTATGTACGAATGGTTCCAAAAAGGAGCCATTCTAGAGTTTACAAGATCTGGGGAGTTTGCCCTTAGCTGGAAGACTGGCTGTTAAAAGGGGTAGTAGCAGCTATGGTAGGGCAGTTAGTCCTGAGAAACTGCACAACCCCATGACTGGGGTATTTGGCCTGTAAGGTGGGGCTGTGCAAGAACCTATATTATATCTATATTGCCCCGAGAACTTTACACTGCTCTCTCCTAGAGTGTTGTGATCTTTGAGATGGGGGAGTACATGTACACAGTACATGTAGTGAATCTGGCTCACTGGGGGTTGGTAAGCCTGTGAGGCAGGGATGTGTAGGAACAAAGGAGAGAGATCAAAACTGTGACCCCCATGCATCTGCACAGAGTCCCTGTAATGTATGGTCATCATGAGCTTGGCGGGGAAGGGGGGCTTACCCTCGCTTATGGTGACGCAACTTTTTACTTTTCATACACCTTTTTTCACTCTGAGGAAGCAGAGGCTCCACTAGTCCTCAGAGTGATTCCGACGGCCAGCACCGCTTCCCCAAGAATGCTCCAGGAAATGACCTTGTGTCACACAAGGCATCCCTCTTGTGCCATTGCCAAAAAAAGCCATGTCTGACAGGAATCAGCTGCAGTAGGTGCACCTCTAGGGCTACTGAAAACACTTTCATCGTCAAAGCCAAAAGAGGTTTGAAAAAGGAAGAAGCCCACCTGCTGCCACTTGCCCCATGCAGCTCACAGAGAATCTCAGAACACTACATTTGGATACAACCCCTGAGCAGCAGAAAGGTGACTAGTCTTGAAGGTCTCTATTCAGCACATACAGTCAAAGAGACAATCTTAAATTTGCTGAAACAATTTCTGAGGTCTACCTGAACACAACCATCCTGCATGGCACCCAGAGAAAGTCCCTGCTTTGACCAAGCTCCCAGGGAACAGAATTCTCTATGCTTTGTATTTTTCCACTGCACAAATTCCTTAAAAGTCTGTACTGGCTCCTAGGCACAATAACAAGCCTCACTATTTCTTTGTCACAATTCTCTCTCTCATTCCTGTAAAGTTTCCATCCTTTCCCCCGCCAAGGATTGTGAGATTTCCAGCTTCTCAGCCTACCTCGTTGACAGCTTCCTCAGGCTGTGTTTCTTTGGGCTTGTCTTCGTCAATTTTGATCTTTTTCACCTCTTCAGCCACCTGCTCTGCGCTCTCTGTGCTCTTAAAGCTCTGGAAAGAAAAAATCCATCATTGGGTTCTCTCCCCACTGCAAAAACACCAATCAGTAGTGCTGGCCAGACATTCAAGTAGCATCACTACTTGCTGTGATCCTTAGTGTCCCTATAAGGGACATCGGTACAGGCGTGCCCCAGTGTCCATGGGGGTTCCGTTCCAGAACCCCCTCGTGGTTAAGTGAAACTGCGGATACCAGGGAATGCCTCCCCACCCTCTGGAAGCAAGGGAAGCTCTGCTCCCCTTACCTCTGGTGGGTCTTCTGAGGCCAGCAGAGGCCAGATGTGTCTGCCTGCAGCCTGACAAAGATTAGAACAAAAAAGACTTCCAGATTTTTCATAAAACTGCAAGTACATTAGGAAAGCCCTCCATCATTTAAAACATCACTTCCGTTTCTTTTCGTAAAACTGGAAGTCACTTTATTTGGTTCTAATTTTCATTCTGAGTCCAGCAGAAGCTGCAGGCGGATGGGCACAGCCTCTGCTGAGCTCAGAAGACCCTACGGAGGCGAGAGGACCAGAGCTCATCTAGCTTCCAGAAGGGAAGCATGCATGGGGGCCCTGCAGACCCAATCCACGGGTACAAGTTCCATGGATATGCCCCCCCCCCGTATTCTTTACTTTAACTATTTTAGCCCCATCTTTCCTTACCTCAACAGGAAGCCAAAGTCAGTTTACAGCGGTATGAGATTAAACGATAAAATGCTATGGTCAAATATCCAAAAGATGAATTAAGTAGCAATGCCACAACCCATCAAAACAGCCAACCAACAAAAAACGTTTGAAGACTAACAATGCTGGATATCATGTCAGACCTGTGGTCCTTTGAGCCCAGCTGAAGCTACTTACTTCAGCCCAGCTGAAGCTATCTTACACCCAAGATGTGTTGGTCTTTCTGAACGTGCTGCATGTGCTCTGCCACCCAGTCACAGCCCCCTCCCCAAAATATCAAAATCAGAGCATTGCCTGTACAACAGGGTCTTTGAAGCTTTCAAAAGCAGCATCCTTTCTCTCAGGAGTCAGGATGCATTCAGGTCAAAGAGACACCTACCTGCGTTTCAAAGAGTTGGTTATACGCTGCAACTAACTGCTCCTTGCTTGCAGTCTTGGCCACGTTTTTGATCTGCCCCAGTAATTTGTGTTCTGCAAGGAACTAAAAGCGAAATCAGCAGTTAGTGAGGCATGTTCCCTGTGACTGTGCCATCTGAGGGTACTTTCCCTTCTCACTGCAGGATCTGAACCTCTTGCAGCAGGGATCGGACTTGGTACCACGAAGAGCCCAGCCTTCTACCTGGGAGCACCTATCACCTGGCCTCAAGGAGGCTTCTGTGCTGGCCTACGTCCTCCTGGCACCGGCAGCAGTGCCCGAGAGCCGGCCCGAGACTGCACTCCGAATGGGAGCCCCTGCCAGTGCCCAGCCGCAAGTGGGGCCAGGCCCGGGAAGAAGCAGCGCTGCTTGCGGCGAGGCTGCCTGCCAGGTGCACAGCGGGGATCACTGCTGCGCGGCCAGACCCTCCCGCACAAGAGCCTGTTCAGGGTCTGTGTGAGAGCCGCCCCGGTCCAGGCGGCCCAGCTTCCTCTCCGCCACAGGGCCCGCCTCCCGCGCCCTGCCTGCCTCCGAGACCAGGAGTCCTGCACCCTGCCGGGCCTTCCCTTCACTCCCCCCGGGCCAGGAGACTCGCTCCTGTGGCAAGGAGTTCCGCAGGCTGACTGGTCTGGACGGGCCTCCTGCCAGACAGGCGCGGGACTCGTGTCCGCGGCTCCACACGTGACAGGCGTCAGGAGGCTTCCCGGGCCGACCCTCACGTCACGTCGGAAACAGCGGACACGCGACCGCCGCGGGGGTGAGGAGGACCGCGACCGCCCCGCACCGCCCCACCCGGTGCGCCGCCGCCTCCTGCAGGAAGCGGACGATCTCCCGCTTGGGCAGGGCGTCGCCGCGAAGCTCCTCCGGGCTCCAGGGCCGCGCGGGGGCCGCCATGGCTCGCCTCACGTGCGCAAGGACAGGCGCAGGCCGCCCCAGGGGCGGAGCCGGGAAGCACCGCCCACTCACAGGCGTCCCCGTCGCGTGCCACGCCCGAGAACGTGACCGCGCCCCTTGCATGCTGGGTAGTGTAGTCCGTTCATCTCAGAACCCGGTGCGTGCTGGGTCGTGTAGTCTCTACCACCTGGGAGAGTCGTCCGTCCACCCCAACGCTCGATGCTTGCTGGTGTAGTCTGTACCACCTGGTGGTGTAGGTCGTCCACCGCGGCGCCCAATGCCTGCTGGGTAGTGTAGTTCGTCCACAGTGGCGCTCGATGCCTGCTGGGTAGTGTAGTCCGCCGAGCAGGGCCGGTGAGCGCCGCAGCCAATCAGGGCGCCCGGCGGGGTTTTCGACGGCAGCGGCGGTTGCTGGGCGGTCGGTCGCCAAGATGGCAGCGCGCCGCGACGGATGAGGGCGGCGCGGGGCCGCGGAGGCGGGCGGCAGGCCACGCTGTTCCAGGCCTGGGGCGCGCGGCCCGCCTTGCCGCCGGGGCCCCAGGAGGATGCCGAGGAGGAGGACGCGCTGCTGGCGGCGGCGGCGCGGGAGGCCGAGGCGGGCGCGGGCTTCGTGGGCGGCCCCGCGGGCGCGCTGTGGGTCTTCCCGCGCGGCGCGCGGCTGGAGGAGCGGCCCTACCAGGTGCGGGCGGCGCGGGCGGCCCTGCTGGCCAACACGCTGCTCTGCCTGCCCACCGGCCTGGGCAAGACGCTGGTGGCCGCCGTGGTGCTCTACAACTTCTACCGCTGGTTCCCCGGCGGCCGCGTGCTCTTCCTCGCGCCCACCAGGCCGCTCGTCGCGCAGCAGCGCCGCGCCTGCGCCCGCCTCATGGGCCTCCCCGCCGCCCACATGGCCGAGATCACCGGTAGGGGCTGCTGCCTCCCCCGAGGCCTTCAAGGGCACCGCCGCTGAGGCAGGGGAGGCAGAGCCTCCCCACTGGGGTCCTTCAAGAAGTGCCACCCCCATGTGGGGTGAGGCCCCCAGCTAGCCCTTGGAGAAGCAGCGGCGCTTCTGAGGAACTCGCTGGGGAGGCTCTGCCTCACCTGCCTCACCCCACATGAAGCTTCTCTAAGAACTCCAGCGGGGAGGCTCTGCCTCACCCCACATGGCACTTCTAGAAAAGAGGTGCCTGGGGGGGCATGATTGAGACATACAAAATTATGCAGGGGATGGACAGAGTGGATAGGGAGATGCTCTTTACACTCTCACACAACACCAGAACCAGGGGACATCCACTAAAATTGAGTGTTGGGAGGGTTAGGACAGACAAAAGAAAATATTTCTTTACTCAGCGTGTGGTCGGTCTGTGGAACTCCTTGCCACAGGATGTGGTGCTGGCGTCTAGCCTAGATGCCTTTAAAAGGGGATTGGACAAGTTTCTGGAGGAAAAATCCATTATGGGGTACAAGCCATGATGTGTATGCACAACCTCCTGATTTTAGAAATGGGTTATGTCAGAATGCCAGATGCAAGGGAGGGCACCAGGATGAGGTCTCTTGTTATCTGGTGTGCTCCCTGGGGCATTTGGTGGGGCTGCTGTGAGATACAGGAAGCTGGACTAGATGGGCCTATGGCCTGATCCAGTGGGGCCATGTCTCAAAGGACCCCAGTGGGGAGGCTCTGATTCACCTGCCTCCCCACCCACCGCCCATCCCTGATTAGTTCTATTCTGCACAACTGTTAAAGGTCCAAGAGACCCAACGTTGTAAGGGGGGCCCCCCCGTTCAGCACGTGTTCAGGAATTGTGTGTGTGGCCAGTTCAGTGTTTCTCCACCAGTGGTATTTGAGGTGGTGGTACCCACTGGACACCTGCCTCTAGGCGGCGAGAGCAGAAACACTGCACAAAGGTCAGCAGTGGGAGGCTCCGCTCAGACAGAGCTCCAGACAGAGCTCCAGAGCGTGCGTTTCTGCACTCCGAAAAGTCCTCTCGTTCACCCTGAGCCTCTTGCTGGTGTTTGTTGTGTCACCTCCAGCCTCCTGACCCAGAAGTAACTGGTGATGATGCCATCCTCAGTTAATGGCTGCCTTTGTTTTCTGTCCTTAATATCTCAGCTATGGCTGTTTTTGTCTTCTGTCCCCTTTGCAGTATGCAGAGGTTGCTATTTATTTCTGTGCTCTGTTGGAGGGGAGAGTTAGCTTTGCTCCTTATCTGATGGGAGGTTGTTGCAATGAAGGCAGGGTACAAATATTTTTATTTAAACTAAACAGAACACAGTGGATCCTGATCACTGTAAATTGGGAGATGGGGGTCATAGTTCAGTGACAGAGCATCAGGACTATATCCTGGAGCAGGACTGTTTGAACCTGGCCCAGGGGCCAAATCTGACGGATCCATCTGCCTGGTGAGCAGACCTTACCATTCCACCTGAACGCCACCTTCAGTCCTCCTCAGTCAGGGGACAGCGACACTCTGGGCAGTTGCGTTTCCCCAGACATCCTGTTGTGCAGCCTTCTGTGACACTAGGCAGCAGACGTGACTGTCCCCTGGTCAAGGAGGGCTACATGCAGTGAATGGGCAGAAAAGAAAGTTGTGGTCTGAATGGGAACTGCATTTCTGTTAAACCAGAGTGGTAAGTTTGATCACCACTGTCCTAGAGCTCCTGCCGTCCCTTCAAATACTTAGTAGGACTGTCTGAAACTGTTTACAACTCTGAAGGTGTGTGCAGGAAACTTGTGAAGAAATATTTGCTTACTGAGAGTTCTAGCAGATATGCTTTCTGATCATTCCTTTAGTTTCTTTGTCCAACACTTAACACGCATGTTACCATGCTCATTTCTGAGCTTAATATTGCACTACCTTTTTGGGGAGAGCGTGATTAGTCCCCACTCTGCTACAAACCTGAGTGGATGGTCTTGGGCAGATGGTATTGGCCCAGTGGCACTGCCACCCTTGCTGCAATGATAAATGCAATTGATTCTGTGCCACCTAGAGTACTTTGTTGGCAAGGCAGAGTAGAAGCATATTAATGAAAAAAGAATTTAAGCATCTGGATTTGCATTAGGCATCTGGATATAATCAAATGTCCTTGAATATAATCAATGTCTATCTGGACTGAACGTATATCTGGATATAATCAAATGTCTAAATTTTGGTACCACAGATGGTCACTGTTACTGCATGCAAAATGCAAGTACTGTATGGTTTTCTTTATCAGAAACAATTGTGTGTGTTTGCTTAAAATTGGGAGACCGTTTTGCATGTGTGGCATGTCATCTTTTGCTCTCAGTACAGGCTATTTTATCCCCCAAATGGTGTCCTGGCTAGAAACCTAGGAGCAAGGCAGTCCCTTGATTAAGAATTCATTCTCCTGACGACAAACGCAGCTGGCACATGTCCTTTTTTTAATGAATCATTAGCTAGATGGGGGTGGATGGGGAGGGTCTTGAGTCTGTAGTGATGTTTGCTTTTGTTTTTTCAGGAGGTACTCAGGTTGTTGATCGCAAAGAAATCTGGCGCAGTAAGAGGGTCTTCTTCCTTACTCCTCAAATAATGATGAATGATCTGACCCGTGGAACTTGTCCTGCAGCGGAAATAAAGTGTGTAGTTATTGATGAAGCCCACAAAGCTTTGGGAAATTATGCTTATTGCCAGGTATTATGAACTGTAAGGCATTTTTGCTCTGCCCTTGTGTGAAGTCAGATAATCTGTTGCTGTTTTTCTGAGGTTTTTATACATGAAACCTTGCTGAGGACGTTACTACTACTGCTACTGCTACTAATAATACACTTGAAGCAAGGGTGCCCAAGACACATTCTTGTTACTGTTACATGGTTAAAGCTAAGCAAGTCCATGATGTGCCTGGTTGTTGATTGATGGGTGTCTCCTTTCCAACTTCATGTTATCTGATCAAGTAGGATACAAGTGGAATAAATGTGATGAAATACATATTCTTGAAGTAAATGTTTTACATGAAGATTCTTCTAGGATTATGAATGGGTCTCCTAGCAGTCAAATATAAGGCCATCAAAATTATCTGGAAGCTACTGAATATTCAGAATTCCATTCATGTGCCGAAGAATATAAGAATTTTTTTGTCAGTCTTTTTCTAACTATGTGACTTCAGTGCATTATGCACTCACATGTTAAAAAAAGTTTACCAATGTGTGATGGGTCCCAGTCTTAAGACACTTGGGTGGCTCAATTTCATGTTAGCTGCACAAGGGCAAGCCTAGTAGTTTCAGTTCTTGCATGTAAAATACAGACATTTTTTGCTTATGAGATTTTCTTGTGACGATTTTACACAGTGACTTTTTTCCAGACATTCTGTAATTGGGGAGAATTTTGTCTATTTTTCTACGTTCCTCAAAATCTTGGAAAGAAACGGCATTCAGTAGAACAGCATATACTTTGCAGGCAGATTCTTGGCTTCTATCCCACTTAAAAGCATCTTGGCCAGCAGGTCTTGGAAATCTGCCTATCACCTGGGTGATCAGGTGTCACTCACAGTAAACAATAATGACCTGTCCTAGATGACTCGAGGGTCTCATTCAGCATTAAGCAGTTCTGTTGTTTTCAGGCACTTTTTCTGAACCATGTTTTTTTTCTTATTTGAATATTGTTCTACATGTTCTTATTTCAGTGAGAATGGAGATAAAAGCATATTTTCTCTTTTAGGTTGTGAAAGAATTATGTAAACATACACAGCAGTTCAGAATTTTAGCTTTAACTGCCACCCCTGGTAGTGATGCAAAGGTAAGTCAACCCCCCTTATCCTTGACCTGAGGATGAAGGGGCTTCCAAATGCTTTCTTACCTCTTGCATGCAATCTGTATTTATGGTTGTTAAAATGACTGTAAACTCCTGGAGGGAAATCATTCTGTAACCCTGACTCTTTCTACTAGATAGTTTCCTTTTAATTCAGTTTGGTGAAGTTTTAATCTGTGAACTCTCCAGGTATACATTAATCATAGATATTTCTCTACATTGTGTTTCTGCATCCCTCTCATCTGGTTTGTCACACAGTCTCTTTGCTACTTAGTCTTTGTAGCAGGGAGGAGGGTGGTGAAAATGTGGGATAAAAGGTATATGGTAGAGATTACTGGTGAATTGCACGTGGGTTGTGATGTGTGAGACTACTAAGCTAGAAAACAGCCGCAGCTTACATCACAGGCACTGATACATTTATTTCACCACTATTGAAACCTTTACCCAGAGAGCTCCCCTCTGCCTTTAAAGAGCTGGTTGTCTTAGATGTTTTAGTGATCATTTGGTAGAAATGATGCCTCTTGGTGAATGAGGTTTTGCCTTTCCACAGGGTTTGCTTGTGAAGCATGGCCTGAAATGTGACAGGAGTGTCTGGGCCAAATTGTTTTGGAGAAAAATGCACATGCAATAGGAAAAAGTGTGGAGAGAAGTTACTCTAAACTAACTGGTGGAAAAACTGCCTCCAAGAGAATTCCTGAAGCTTATAAGCTTCTGATGAGTGTTGTTTTGTTGTTGTTCCCAGTGATGGGCTGAAGGCAAGTTCCAAAAAAGCTCTTGCCAAGTGCTTTCTGCCAGTTGCCTTCCCCCTGATGAACAGCCATAATGAATAGCACAGTCAATGAGCTGATAATGATGAGGCTCAGCAGGTAGACTTTAGAGCGCCCTAGTTTCTTGGAGGCTTTGGGGGAGGAAGAGCTGATTTCCTTTGCTTGTGGAAACTAGCAGGGATTCCAGGCTAAAAGCAAAAGAGGTGGAGAGTGTGCTCTGTGTTTGGAAAAGCTTGTGGATCAGAGAGACTGTGCAAGAGAAATCGGCAGAATTATGGAGGGTACCACTGTCTTTCTCTCAGTTTTTCTGACTGAGCTTATAGTTCAGAATGAGTCTTTAGAAAAACTAACTATTTAAAATAGTAAGTCCTGCAGCCCTATCTTCACCTCACTGCCCAATGGCAGTGAAGCTCCTTCGACAGCGCTGACTGCCATAAAGCAGTCAGTGCATATCAGAAAAGGTACTCTGACTCTTTGAGCAGTGCTGCTTCTGGCAATGAATCATTTCAAAGTTCAGCAATTCTGAGAGCAGTTGATGGTGTTACTGGGAGAGCCTAATTATTCTGGGGCCTGGATGAAGAGCTTCCATGGGCTGTATCTGACCCACGAACCTTATGTTTGACACCCCCGATCTAGAAAGAATGTCAGTAGTTTTAAACATTTGCTTCTCAAAACCATATTTTGTGGGGGGGAAAAAAGCTTAAAAGAAATTTGGACCAGCCTCTACTTGTTGTTGTTCTCTGATGTTGAATTTGCGCAAGTACATTGTACTTAAGGTGCAAACTGATTGTATTTCAAATGCATCTGATTTTGTACTGTACTAACTTGACCCAAAGGAAAATACGAGCACATGGTAACTTTCTTTCCATGCTTTCTTAGGCTGTGCAGCAAGTTATTTCCAACCTGTTGATTTCACACATAGAACTATGTTCTGAGGATTCTCCTGACATTCAGCCTTATTCCTATGAAAGGCGGGTTGAAAAATGTGTCGTTCCACTTGGGAAGGAACTTACTGACATTCAGAATACTTACATCCGGGTGAGTTGGTTACTTGGTTTTGAGAGGATGGGAACAGAAATAGTTAGAATTGGTGTAAGAATGCAGGAAAATGTGTTGATACACTTCTCATTTTATTCACTCATTCTGCTAAAGAAGTTGGACAGAGTTTCTTTTCAGAGGTACCAGTGTGTTGTTGCTGATAAAGTCTTAGGGTGGCATTAAGTGTCCCTTCTTTTATATGCAGGTTCTGGAAAATTTTGCTGGCCGACTGATTAGGTTCCAGGTTTTGGCTCAGCGGGAAATTCCAACCCTTACCAAGTATCAAATAATTCTAGCAAGAGACCAATTTAGGAAAAACCCCACTTCACACTTTGCGGTAATTATTGCTGTCCGTTATTGTATGACTTTGCTACATACCTTTTTTCTTTTTTAATAATACCAATTGCTGTTTACATAATACTTTTTGGGTGTTTAAAGTGTTTCCTGTATGTTATGTAAGTAATCCTATTACTGATGCAGCTTGCTGAGTAATTATATCATCCCTTAGTTATGGATAGGGTCTGAACGTGCCTGATAGTTGCTGACTTAAGGCCACCTTGTGAGGTAATGTAGGAGGCAAAATGTGCAATTAAAGACTTACTGGTTCACAGTTCATTTGTTTAGCCCAGCCCAAACTGTGGATGCACGGTGTGGATGCTATGATTGTCTGTGGGTGTATGGTACAAGCACCCTACCTATGTGTCCTCCTTATTCACCCTCAAGTCTTACAAGGGGAAACTGAGAAGCAATGGCAACCTGACTTGGCTGTTTTGAAATTCCTGTGTGTGTGTGTGTGTGTGTGTGTGTGTAATAGCTGCCACTAGAGGTGGAACCGATGGCCTCACCTCGTGCCTTCTCCTTCAGCTTGAGGTTAGCCAGTTAACTTAGGCGCCCTCAGCACTGGAATAGTTGTTGAGGAGAGAAAGCAGTGCCAGCTGTACTGGTCAATTTCTCATACTCGCAGCGCTTCTAGGATTGGCTGCAGCAATCTAATGCAGTGGTTCTCACACATTTAGCATCGGGACCCACTTTTTAGAAAAAGAAGCTTGTTGGGACCCACCAGAAGTGATGTCATGACCGGAAGTGACATCAATCAGGGAAATTTTTAACAATCCTAGGCTGCAATCGTACCTACACCTACCCAGGAGTATGATAAACAATGATTTGCTATCATGGTTAGAAGCATATACATAGTAGTCTGTTAAAAGTACACGTCTGTAACATTTCCCCAGATGCAGTCAGATGCTATGGTAGCATCAAGTCTAATATATTAAAAATAAAATATTGAAATGAATGGGGACCCACCTGAAATTGGCTTGTGACCCACCTAGTGGGTCCCGACCCACAGTTTAACAAACACTGGTCTAATGCATATGCTCAGTATGCAGAAGGTTCCATGCTCAATTTATGATTGGTGGTGGCTTGTGACAAGTACCTGTTTCTGTTATGGCACCTGACCTGTGGAACTTGTTCTCAGCTGAGCTTAGAATTCCTCCTTCCTGGCTGACTTTCCAATGGATAGTTATGACAGTTTTGTTTGCCAAATGTTTCTTTATGAGGTTTTTCACCTGCTCTGTTGACTTTGAAGATGACAAATTTTGTGTGCTGTTTTTATTTGATTTTTTAGTTTATTGATTTTTGTTGTTTTTATATATGGTTTTGTTAAATATTTTTGTTATATTGACTTGGTTTATTGATTTTTGTTATTATTGCTTAATCTTTTTAGGATGTAAACTGCCTTGAATACCTGTGAAGGTTTAGAAAGAAGGGAAAAAATATTTTTAATAAACAAATGAGTTCCTGGCATCTCCAAGTAAAAGGTCAGGTAGTAGGGCTCGAATAAGAATTTCTTTTGGAGAGCCACTACTGGAGAATCTTTTATTTAGCTAGTAACAAAAAAAGGTATCCTGCCTTTTTCCAGAAAGAATTCAGGGGAGCTTGCATTAAAAAGTACTTAAAGCATTCTAATGTTTCTACTTTTGGTGGGCATGTGGTGGGCCACTGTGAGATACAGGAAGCTGGACTAGTTGGGCATAGGTATTGGCAACCTTCAGTCTCGAAAGACTATGGTATCGCGCTCTGAAAGGTGGTTCTGGCACAGCGTCTAGTGTGGCTAAAAAGGCCAATCCGGGAGTGACAATCCCTTCCACACCGGGAGCAAGTGCAGTCTGTCCCTGGTCTGTCTCCCTGGCTATGGGCCTTCCTGGCTATGGGCCTTCCATAGTTGAGCATATGACCTGATCAAGCAGGGCTCTTCTTATGTTCTTACTTTTAGTAGAGACATTCATAGTGCAATGTCCTGTTGTGCATTAATCTGTGTAACTGCACCTGATGTTTCCACAGGGAGTGCAGCAAGGTGTGATAGAAGGAGATTTTGCACTTTGTATTAGTTTGTATCATGGCTATGAGCTGCTGCTGCAAATGGGAATGCGATCATTATATTTTTTCTTACGTGGAATTATGGATGGATCTAAAGGTAAGGGATGCTTTTGCACACCAATATGTTTTTGCTCAAAAATAACATAAGAGCCTTGCTGGTCCAGGTCAGAAGCCAATCTAATCCAGGGGTGCACATTTGGTCCCTACTCTGGCTACTTTTAAGCAGAGTCCTGAAAACATCTTTGTCTTACTTTTACCTTAAAGACTGCTGGTTTTAATGCTGATGTTGAACAATGTTCAATTGTTTTCTTTCAAATTTTTCTTGTTTTAAATAGTTTCTTTAAACTAGCTCTTATTTTGGATACAGCATTTGTTGTTTTTTTAATTGTTTTCCTTTCACTGCTTTGAGAAACAGTATTTGAAAAGTAGTATTTAAAATAAAAGATATTAAATACAAATAAATAAATATTGGAAAGAAACACCATTGACTTTGGAGTATAGATAAGGCCACAGAATAAAAATGGCTTTAAAAATAAATCAGTTTGCTAGTAATGTGAAAGATCCATGCTTAAAAGAGACATTTACAGTGATTTAGCTAAACATATCCATGCTTGTTGTCAGAAGAAAAAAGTCTTCTTGACAGGGAAACAATCATCTAGAGAAGGTCCTGCCTTTAGTCTCACTGGTTGTGATTTAGCTGAATTATCACATATGTCAATCCATTGATGAATGGGGAAATTAACATTTTCTTTAATCTTCTGAATGTGAAACTTAAAAATATAAAGTTGAATCAAGTGGACCCACAAGACCAGCTGAAAAAAGAATTGAACAATTAAATCCTCAAACTTAAATTGGTCCATCTCAGATAATTCTAGTCTTGTGCATCTGGACAGCACATTAGGTTGAGGTGGGGGTGGTTTTGTGATCAGGAGAGGCGAGAGAACAGTCAAGGTGCTGTGGGTTAGAAAGGTGTAGTTAGCCCTGACTGGGCTGGTGGATGAGGATTCCAGTTTGTCCTTCAGCAAAGGCAACCAGGCTGCAGCTAAATTTTCACTACTGTGGCTTCTCTGAGGCATGGTATTCTTAACATAAGAACATACAGAGAGCCCTGCTGGATTAGGCCAAGGGCTCCTAGTGGCCCACCAGATGTCACAGGGAGCACTCAAGGCAACAATATATCTGTATTGTGTTGCCACTCTCTTGATTCTTATTTGTTGTTTTCTTCTCTCAGAAGGTCAGACAGGTTATGAGGAGTGGGCGTGATGGAGTCTTATGGGTTATGGAAGGTCTTTGATTTTCCAGCATAGCTGAGAATTGTGTATTTGTAAATACATCAGTTCTCAAAACACATAGCATTTATTTAAACAAGTTTGTGTGAACGTTGATATAATTTTGAAATAACAGAAAACCTATTGTAGTGATACTGCATTACTGCTAATTATTTATGGCTTTGTTTTAAATTGTCTTTCCCAGGTATGACTCGTGCTAAAAATGAACTTGGGCGTAACGAGGACTTCATGAAGTTGTATAGCCAGCTTGAAAACATGTTTGCAGACATGCCTTTGACTTCAGCAAATGGCAGCACAAAACCAGGTTGGTAGTTTTCTACTCGAGTATAAAGTATTGCTATGCCATTTGTTCATTAAGGCTGTTGGGATAAAGGTTACTAAAATACATACTGATATTTCAAGCTGCAACTGCAACCTTTCTTGCACTTGTACACAGTAGCTTTTGAGTTGGCAGCAGAGCAGGTTCTTAGTCACTAAAGGTGCAATCCTAACCAACTTTCCAGCACTGGCATAGCTGTGCCAGTGGGGCATGTACTACATCCTGCAGTTGGGGAGCAGTCATGGTGGCCTCTTCAAGGTTAGGCATTACCTTGAAGGTAACTCTCTTACCTCGGAGTTTTTCTTTTCTCAGTGCTGGAAAATTGGTTAGGGTTGCACCCCAAGAGGCATGGCCATTCAGTAGAACTCCATATCTTGGTTTGAATTGGAAAGTTCTATGATGTTGCATTTTAGACAAATATATTTTCATCTCTTTGATAAACGTTCCTTGTTTCAGACCCATTTGAAGTTCCTTTTGATTAAAATATGGTAGATTTTCACAATGCAGGCAGTAAAAGAAGAGCTGTTGAGAAGTTTTAGATTTGAAACAATTTGGTTTTACAGGACCTGAAAAAAAGAAGCTATTCATCTATAGCCACCCGAAGTTAAAGAAACTAGAAGATGTTGTTGTAGAGCATTTCCAATCCTGGAGGGAATGTGGAGGTAGTACTTTGGTGTCATTAAAGTGCTGAAGATGTTAATCTGTACTCTGTTGCCTGTGTTCACCCATGTAAATGCTAATGGGAAAATCTTGAGTGTTTACATAGCCTCCCCCACTGTTTTTTTTTGCTTCTAGCACATTTGTATTCTTTGCTCAAGTCTTTATTGATCCTGCCCTTCAGATTTCTCCTTGATTTCTCCAGTGCAATTTTGCAATCAGTGCAATCTTTCAGTGTAGATTTGTTTGGTTGGACAAAATTAATACCACTACTGAGAAGGCCCTCTTAAAATGGCACCTTACTTCTGGCCTTTAGTCTCACTGGTTGTGATTTAGCTGAATTATCACATATGTCAATCCATTGATGAATGGGGAAATTAACATTTTCTTTAATCTTCTGAATGTGAAACTTAAAAATATAAAGGTTGCCAATACATATATACTTCAGATGGTGGCTCACAGAAGAGACTCTGAAACCAGTCTCAGTGCATGAACTGTTGATCTGGTGTGCATAATGAGCTTTCAAAAATCATAATGTTCATTTAGTTGCCTAAAGAGAATACAAAAGACCTTCTTTTCTGTATAGGTAGGACAAAAACAGATTGGTATTTGCTACCTGTGATCCCTGGCTGCATTGGCACAGTAGATTTTTCTGCATAGATCCTGCAGTAGATCCTTTTTCTGCATAGGCACAATAGTGTTGGGCTGACCAGAGCCTGCTTTTCTGATCTACATTGGTTTCAAGTTACGTACAGACCTCCAGAATTTAATGTCTCCATAAGCTGGGGACTTAGTGTATACATTTCAAAAATAAGTAATCTTTTCTCGTGCTTAGCTGTGCTTTCTGAAGATCTGGACCCTTTTCTCTTTTTCTAGCAACTTGTTTCTTATTGACTTGCTTTCTGTATCGTGTAGATGAGGGTGTACCTGAAGGCAAACCTGCTGATACGAGAGTTATGATCTTCTCCTCCTTTCGCGACAGTGTTCAGGAAATTGCAGAGATGCTTAGCCAACACCATCCACTCGTGAGGGTCATGACTTTTGTGGGCCATTCTATAGGCAAGAGCACAAAAGGCTTTACACAAAAGGAGCAGCTTGAGGTAAGGGTTTGGCTTGCTCTCTTAGCAAACTGCTGTTCCAAAGAGACCCTCCTGTGTTGAGGAAAAAAGTTTTTGAAATAGAAGAGGCACATCTTAAAATGGTGTCCTCTTATATTTAGCAGGGGGAGAGCAATTGTCCCTTCTCACCCCAAGATGGCATTTTTTCCTGTGGCTGTTGCTGTTGCCTCTTCTGCATCTCTTTTACACTGTGAACATTTTGGGGAAAGGAAACCCTTTATTGATATATTTTGTTTTGTAAACTTTTGTGAACTACTTTTTGTTGAAAAGCGGTGTGTGTGTGTGTGTGCGCGCGCTTTAAAATGAGGTTAAAATAGTAGCAATACATGAGTATTTTGTTTGTTACATGTATATCCCTCCTTTCTTCGATCATGGAATTCAACAGCTTATGTAGCCAGGTAGTCACTCAGCCAGGCTGAGTCGTGCCGTGTCACCTCAGAACACGACCTTAGATAATCGCGCAACAGCAGCCTGTCTTGTAACTATAGGTAGTATGAACTCATTGTGATTGCAGGGAGCAAGTGAAAGCCCATTGGGCTTCTCCAAAGAAGGCTTCTCCAAAGAAAAACATCATCCTTTTCCATCCTTATTTAGGTGGTGAAACAGTTCCGTGAGGGTGGCTACAACACATTAGTCTCCACCTGTGTTGGAGAAGAAGGCTTAGACATTGGAGAAGTTGACCTCATCGTCTGTTTTGATGCCCAGAAAAGTCCAATTCGTCTTGTGCAGAGAATGGGCCGAACTGGACGCAAGCGGCAGGGCCGGATTGTTGTCATCCTTTCAGAAGGACGAGAAGAACGAGTAAGCTGAGAAACAAATGGGAATTCACTTCACATTCATTCATCACTCTTTTCAAAATGCAGTCATAGACTGAAGATAAAAATCAATTATAGAAACCCTGACAGTTCTAATTTTCCTAAAGAGACCTTTCCAAATCCTAAGCTTTTTTTTTGTCAGCTGGTGGGTCACTTTGTGTCTGGCAGGGAAGGTTCATTCCTATGAATGTATAGGATCATGATGCCCAGAAATTCTGTGGTGTCTGGTACACTCCTGGACATTCACTTTAGGGAAGTAGTGCATACTAACCTGAGAGTAAGACCCTCCGACTGAACTGAATACTGTTTCCAAGTAAACACTTGTAGGATTGGGATACTAGCGTCTGGCATCTCACTTAACATTCACAGGTTTTACATAGCTTTGGCTTTAGAGAATTCAGTTGGGAGCCAGAGGTCACTAAAATATTGTACAATAAATAAAAATCAAGGGCGCTACTGAAAAATAAATAGTATTGAGTATCAGCGCAAAATGCTTCTCATGTATTTGGAAATCAGGATATTAATGAGCTGCAAGGACTGGGGAGGACCTGTCCTTCACTGGCTTTGCCCCAGTTCAGTGTTCAGGCAGGGCGGGGAAATACCTGCCTGAAGTTCTGTAAAGCCACTGTCAGTCACCTTAGAACATGCTGGTCTAGCTGGTCCAAGGGCCTGACTTCAACCAACTTTCAGTATTGCATTTTTTTGAAAAAGCAGAACGCAAATTCCTCTCTTGTAGACTTACAACCAAAGCCAATCCAAGAAAAGAAGTCTTCTCAAAGCTATTTCTGAGAACAAAGGGTTCCGCTTGTACCAGCACAGCCCACGCATGATTCCAGAAGGCATCAACCCAGAGATGCACCGGATGCTGATTACCCCTGCTGAGTGTGAACCACCCAGCGAGAAAGAGAGAAGAAACCGCACCCTGCTGCAAGGACGGCTTCCCTGTTTCACTGACACAGGTGAGGTGAAGGTGGCATTCATTGGCTTTACATTGACACACAGATTAGCTTTTCGCCTTTATTTTGCAAGGCCTCAGACTTGCTCCAGTGGGGCTGTTCTTATGTTCTCAGTAAAATTGACGTTAGGTTCAGAATCGTCAAAAGTCTTCACACATGGAATTTGTTGTCCTGAGAACGCTGAAAGCTTAACAGATAGTGTGGGTCCATCAAAGCTAAGGAGTAAGCAAACACAGTGCGGAAAACTAGAGCATTCCCACTTGCTTAGTGCGGAGGTTAACACAGGCTCAACCTATGGTTTTCCATGGTGTTTGATACTTGAATAAATTTGTTAAGTATCTTAACCGTGAAAGGTTTTTTGTTAAAATGTCTTTCTCTTTTGGGGAAAAAAATTCAGTTTTTAAAAAATCATTTCTATTAAAAATGCTCAAGCTAGTACAACAAATTAAATCAGTATGAACAATATCAAAACCAGAAATGGGAGGTCTGAAATTTAGTACCCAACAGCTGGGAAAGTCCAAGAAACCTAAAAGTGTTTGATAAGGAAGTGTTTACTATAATAGCAGAAGACCCCCAGAGAAAGGGCATGGAGGGTTTCCCTTGTGAGGGGACTTCCATATCCAAGGTGTGGCCACCAAGAAATCCCTACCTCAGGTCCTGAGCAGATGTGCCTCAAATAGAGAGAATGTCTACAGTAGATTGACAGTCTTAATGGGCTGACTCTAAATAAAAATTGTTTATATGGGGGTGGTGAGTTAAAAAAAAACTTCATCCCCTCACCCATTCTCAAGTGCCTTTGTAAGAAAGTAAAAAGAGGTGGACTAGCATGAAGAACCCCATTTGGAAATTCTGTACAAAGGCAGAGGAAAAGGACTTGAGACAAAATCAAGTCAAGGCGGCACTTGAGAAAACTCAGAATTTCAGGCTCTTGAGCAGTTGGAATGTCCTTTATCGCAAAGGAAGGAAGGTAAAAGCCACTGCAGAACAGATGTTCGGTTGTCATCTTGTGAACAAGTGTCTTGGGAGGAGCAGTTAGCACTCAAGGTCACCCTCTTCAACAACTTTTAACTGACCAAATGCCTATTGAAGTGTGAAGCCTGCAGTGACCTGCTTTTGTTGCTCAGGGCAAGTCTCATCTTAATGCACCAAGCTTGTTTGCTTTAGCATTATTGTTGACAATGCTAGCTTCTGATTTGAGAGCCCTCAAGAGCAAGACAGCTATCTGTTTCTGAGCTAATCACTTCTCATGGCTTGTGAAAGGGAAAATGCCACACACAGAATTGTGGCTCATAAATGACTTTAAAAGCATTCCTTTAGTATAGAGTGCAAGTGGCAAAAGGTTGTAACCTAAGAATACCCCCCCCCCATCCTCCAAGTAAAGGTCTGTCAAGTTCAGGCTACTTGGGTTGGTTTTGACTTCCAAAGCAAACTAGCACTGCTTGAGCCTCTGTGGATTGATCATATTGTCGGGCAGAGAGATCCTGGCCACAGTTAATCATCTATTAAATTCCAGTTGTAGTTTAAGTTTAAAACATTTGTGCCCCATCTTTCCTAAGGGAAAGTCCAAGATGGCTTACTACATTAAAACAAAACAGCATGATACAAAAATAAAAACCAAGTGCATCTAAAAGATGAAAAGCAAGCTAGAAACCAGTGCAGTCTGGGTCCACAGCAATATCCCAACAAAACAAATTTGTCACAAGCCAGCTGGAACACCTTAACCCCTCTTCAGAATGCCAATCTGGGGGTGGGGTCCTAATCTTTGTCAGGAGTGAGTTACCGGAGTTAGGTCCCAGAACAGAAAGGGCACTGCTTTGCAGTGATTAGAGTGTTGAGTTTGGATTTGGAAAGAAAATAACAGGTTGAAATTCTCATTCAGTCACAAAGCCTGCTAGGAGGTGATCTTGAGTGGGTCAGAGTGGGCATGCTAGATCCCAACTTCAGGGCAATTTGCAGCATGTCATCCCTGTATCATGGCACAACATGAAAGACCTCCTGGGACCATAAAACCTGGAAGTCCTCAGTTACCTATTGGACTGCCCATATAGGGCTGCTGCATGCCACAGTTTTGATGAGCTTGTCAAATGACACTCTTGTGCGGAATGCAGATTTTCGGGTTGGAATATAAAGCGACCTGAGCATATATGTCTGAGTCACAGTGATTGAGGTGTGTTTATACGACAACTATAATTGATGTGGCCAATGCCTGTGACTGGGAATTTTCTTTCCATTTTTAAATCTAAATATCTCCTTTCTCTCTTTTCCCCCAAATGCCTGCCAGGTGCACAAGTGAATTCAGCTGAAGGGTGGTGCCTTACAGCTGATGAATATGAAGAATGGAATAGATTATATAGAATAAAAGATGGTGAGGAAATAAAAAAACCAGTAATGCCTCGAAGTCGATTTGAGACATTAGAAGATGAGGAAAAGAGAACAGTAAGTTGAACCTTGAGTGTTTCTGAACAAAGAGAAAAATTGCTTGACCTCTTATTAGGGATAATAAAGGGATGCTTTCACCTTGAGTATGCTTGTAGAAAAGGCCTGTGTTTTTAAGTATGTGGAACTCCTTGCCACAGGAAGTGGTGATGGCATCTGACCTAGATACCTTTAAGGGGGGATTGGAATAATTTCTGGAGGAAAAGTTCATTATGGGTTACAAGTCATTGTAGGTATGTGCAAGCTCTTGGTTTTAGAGGCAGGCTGCCTCTGATTGCCAGATGCAGGGGAGGGCACCGGGATGCAGGTTGTGTCCATTGTCTTGTGTGCTCCCTGTGGCATTTGGTGGGCCACTGTGAGATTCAGGAAGCTAGGCTAGATGGGTCTCTGGCATGATCCAGCAGGGCTCTTCTTATGTTCTTCAGTGCATGTTAGATGAAAACATTTCTTGTAGGAGCCACAAAAGCTGATGGATCATGTAGATCTTGAGTCATGGATGAGTGAAAGCAGAGATAGGCAATTCTTTGCAGAAGTCTAGTGTGATTGAATGTTTTTATAAAAATGAAATTTTGGAGTCTGGTGAATGCATCATCATATGCACAGTGGAGAAAAGGTGGAGTTGCTTCTGAGGGAGCAGAAGATTTATGAATGGGGATGGGACATGCAAATGCTACAGGCAGAGAGATGTGTCAGGATGGCAGAGCAGAGAAATAAGGGGGGAGGCAAGAAGGTATAGTATTTCAGTGCAAAAAAGTATAATTATTAAAGTCCTCTGCAATCATCGAAAGTCCTGAGGGTAAGAATGAAAAATTGTGCAGGATTCAGGACTGGCCAAGAAGCCAGTTTACAGATTTAAGGAGGGGGCATTGTATTAGAGCAATGGAATGAATTATTTTTGCAGCCATGTGCTGGATGGAGGTGAGGGATATTTGTGTCAGTGGAAGATGAGAGGAAGATGGTTGCAGTAGCCAGGGTGACTTGGGTGTGAACCAGACTCCTTACTGAGTGAACAAAGAAGGAGGTCATGTTTTTGCCAGCCAAGAGTCTTAAGTTTTCACTGTAAGAACTTTGTGTTTTGAAACCTCAGGAGCTACGCGCCAACGAGGTTTATGAGCTGTCTCTGACAGAATGGAGTCTGTGGCAGAATCGCCCTTTCCCGACCCATCTGGTGGACCACTCGAATCGTTGCTCTCACTTCATTAGTATTATGGAAATGATAGAACAGATGAGACACGAAGAGGTAGGTAAACTGAATGCACCAGTGGAGACCCTTAAAATCTCATCCTGCAAGGATGTTTTCAAGGGAAAAAAAATTCTCTTGATTGTCACTATATCATTTCGGTGCTTAAGAAGGTATGTTTATTAAAGTTCTCTGCAGACTTCATTACAGGTTTGTAATATTAATGAATCATGAAGGTCCCTCCATTACAAATATCCATAAATTTTGTTCAAGTGCCTTGTGGTGTGATAGGACTGGCCAGTGTAACTAATCTCACAGCCAGATTGTTATTGCAATGTATGTTATGTGGGGCTACCCTAAAATATCTGGAAACTTGAGGTAAGCCCCACTGAAGTTATTGGGGCCTACTTCAGACATGCATAGGGTTGCAATGTTACTCTTTCTAATAATAACGCTACTTTATACTCCTGCTATAATGTAGGGATGTGACTTGGGATGTGAAATGACTTGTATGGTTTCTCGCAGATGTTTTGAGAAAGATTAATTAAATCTTAATTGCAGACCAGGAGCCCATTTTAATTGGCAAGCCTTACACTTTTTAGAGTTTTGTATTTATAAATACTGTTGATCGAACTGAATGCTCTAATAATTATTGACAAAGCCATTGGGTTAGTACAGTTGTATCAGAAAAAAGGCGGTTTAGTCTCATGTTGATGTTTTTGCTGGGCATCTGATTCTTTTTAACTCATCAGAGATTCTGTTCAGATGGGTTTTGGTACTCAAACTCCATGCTGAGTAAAGAGAAGGTGCAAGATTTTACCTTTACCTCCTGCTGAGCAATAGTTCTGCCATGCTATGGGTCATGAAGAAATGGGTTGAGAATAGGAGAGATAATATTATAATGTCCTCCTACAAATCTATGTTGTGGCCACTGTTTGAATATTTTATACAGTTCTGGTTGCCACACCTCAGTATTGTAGAGGTGGAAAAGGTGCAAAGAGGACAACCAGAATGACCAGGGGGGTGGATCTTTTAGGAGAAATTACTTTTAGTTCAGGCCTTTTAGTTTAGAAAAAAGCGGTGAAGGGGGGCATAGTTTAGACCAGTGTTTCTCAAACGGTGGGTCGGGATTTCTGGTGGGTCCCCATTCATTTCAATATTTTATTTTTAATATATTAGACTTGGTGCTACTATGGTATGTGACTGCATCTGGGGAAATGTTACAGACCTGTACTTTTAACAAGCTACTATGTATATTCTTTTAACAATGATGGTCAATGGGACTTACTCCTGGCTAAGTGAGGGCAGGATTGCAACCTAGGATTGTGAAAAATTTTCCTGCTTGATGATGTCACTTCCGGTGGGTCCTGTCAGATGCTCATTCTAAAAAGTGGGCCCTGGTGCAAAATGTGTGAGAACCACTGGTTTAGACCCATGAAAGTATGCATGGTGTATGAAAAACAGATGGAGAGAAGCTTTTCTCTCTTACAACACTAGAATCAAATCTAGTGGAACTAGCTGGCTAGAGATTCAGAATAAACAAGAAGAAGTACTTCTTCAGAAGCACATTGTCAGCCTGTGGCATTTGTTGCCACATGATTTGGTGATGGCTTCCAAAGGGGTTTGGACACATTTGTGAGGGTCTGCTCTCTCAGCAGCAACTGTTCAGTCATGGCTACGCACTACTCTAGACTCAGTGGTAACATGTTTCTGAACACCAGTTGCGGAGATGCAATGGCGAGAGAGAAGGCTGCCTTTCTGTCCTCCTGCTTGTGGCCTTCCCGTGGTGGGAAACAGGATGCTGGACTAGGTGGGCTTTTGTCCTGGCCCAGCAGGACTTTTCTTTTCTGCAGTTGTGCAGCCTTACTCTCGTGCAAAGGTCCTGCTCAAAATTAAGAGAGTGTACTAATGTATCCTGTAAACTTGAAACCTGGACGCATGCCAGCATCTTAGTGAGTGAGTTGATGAACACCCTGTTCTACCCCCCCCATTCTGTTTAATTCCCCCTACTCCAAACACAGTAGGTTGTCTGTTTTTCTTTATACACTATCCCAGATTAACTTCTGCTTCCTGGCTTCTTTTTATTATCTCTTTTGGGCTACACTAGAGAAAATTTGAGTCTAGTCGTGGCAAGAAATTGCTTATTACAAAGTGTTCAGTACAGCAAATATCCCCAAAAAAGGGAGTATGACATATACTTCTAAAATTAGCAAAAATGAGGGTGTAGCATGGAAGTGGACTTTTACCAGGGGTTGAGTTTAAAACTCCCATGGTCTAAATAAGAGACTTTTTTCCATTGCATTTTGAGACTGTGTGGTTAGCCGAACTTGGGGTGGTAAAAGTAATTCTTTTGTTGTTGTTCATTATCTTTGCAACTCTCCATTCCATAGGTGCCCAAGGCATTAGTGCTAAAGCCAGAATGTGCTGCTATATGCAGAACATTAGTTGGGCTTTGGAGGTATGAACTTCAGTCTCAGGTCAGTAGGAGCTCACAGAGTGATCTTGAACAAGTCCTAATATCTTGGTCCGTAACAGGAGCAACAGTGGCCTAGTTAACAGTTAATGCAAATATAAGGATCATAACTAATTAAATGCCAACATGCTGTAGGAATATTAATAATTATTCTTTTTTTAAAAAACTAGGGAGAATGCAACTATGAACTGAGACTTCAGCCTAATTTTCACTGGGAGGATGTTGAAGATACTTCAGAATTTGGGAGAAGTAAAAGCTGTCGCAGCACTACAGGTGCTCAAAAGCCTTCCTCATCCAGAAAGAAGACCTTGGCAGATGCATCTAAAGTCAAACAAGGCTCATCTTCATTGGAGGAACTTGATGCAGAATGTCTCTCCCTCTTTAAAGCAACCAACTTCAAAACTGGGAAAAGGCCCCAGGTGTTGAATATGGAATCCAAATCTCTTAGTAAAGAAGATTGCAACCCTTTGGATTACTTTCCAGCAACCAGATTGCTGTCTAGTGAAGAAGCTGGTCCTAAAATATTGCCAGATAAGAATAAGGAATGCTTGGACCAATTTACCAGCTCCAAAAGCGTTGCAAATCATAACAGTGCAGAGACAAGAGAGTTTCTGCCTACCACCCAGAAGTGTAGCTCTTGGAGCAGTCACAGAGTGGATTCTGGTTATGGTTGCTTCACAGAGGACAGTTCGTTGCTTTTACCCTCCATGTTTTATCTTCCTGCATCAGAGATGGATTTGTTTGAGCTTCCAGCTACTTGTGCTGAAGGTGACTCTTCTTGTGGAAAAGATGTGCTAATGAATGTAGCAAGACTTCTGTTGCAGTCCCCTCCATCTCTGAATGAACTCCTTGACTGTGAGAAAGAGATTGAAGCGCAGCAGTTGGACTCTGTGCAAAAATCTGTTTCTCGTGTGCGTGCAGAAGTCTTTCCAGAAAAGCCAGTATCTTTCTCAGAGTTCCAGAATTCATTAAGACCCTCTCAGAACACCTCTGAGATAATGGATTCCCATAAACTGTGTTCCTTGAATAACTGTCCTCTAGTAACTAGCTGCATTTCCAAGGCTTTTGTTAGCAAAACAAATGTTGATCTTAACTGGGATGAAATCTTTGATCTTGATGATGATCAGATTGGTATCCAAGTGGGAAATCTGCCAGTGACAAATCATGGTTTCAGAAATGATGCAAGTGGAGGACATCAGGACTTCTGTAAAGGTTCTGTAGGAAATGCGAGAATTGATGAAGACGTGTCTGTACTTTTATTTGAAGGGGACCATTTTTCAAAGTGTGACTCTCCTTCAAGCAGAAATCAGAGAGTGCTTTCAGCGTCAGATGTGTTCAATCAAGCCAATACTCCAGCTAACAAAGTAGGAATCTCCAAACAGCAGCCTCCAGATGAGTTTGTTTCAGCCAGCCACACAGACCTCATAAATCCACTAATAATCCCCAGTGACGAAACTCTGGCAGTATCCGCCAATCTAGATCATTTCAGCAAACCAAAACTTCAGAGTCATGTTGAATTATATGATGCTTCTCAAGATTTGTTTTCCATCAACTTTGATCTTGGGTTTTCTTTTCAAGGGTCTGAGGATGAGACCTCAGAGCAAGTAATCACTGTGAAAGATGGCAGAAGCCATGTAGCTTTTCATACCATTAATGCTGAAGACACTAACTCAAAGGACAACTTAGCAAAGAAATCTCCATTGTTGTGGAGTAAGGAATGTCTTGATAGGACTAAGTTTTCTACACCATTACATTTACAAAACCAGACCTCTAGTTTAACAGCAACTGAAAATGCTATTCTCACAGCCTCTCTTTTGACACCAGCAGGAGAAAAACTGTGCCGATCACCAGACTCTGCAAAGTCTGCATTTTCTACACCAACAGGTAGACAGGCAGCACATGCACGAGTTCCCAGAGGAGCTGGCATGAGTTCATGTTTTAGAAATAGGCAGGTAAGCCCACTAGTACCTATTCCAGGCGAAGCGAACATCAGCTTGATTAAAAAAGACTTGGCGATTTCAGCTTTTAATATCGAGGGCCTCACTTCTCAAGGGCCTGGAAATGGGGGAAACAAGAACCAAGATGCACTCAGCATGCACTCCAACATGCACTCAGCTGCAGGTGAGATTTAGCAGATTTGTGTATGAAATTTTGGAGACAGAAGTATTGTTGCCTGCTGCTTTATGATATGCTCTCACTCCACATGCGATCCAAATAGGTGTGAACTTTCAGAAACTCTGAGGTAAGACTATAGACTATACACATCAGATTGCAGTAGGCACTTTCAGTGTGCTTTTGTAAATACCTGTGTTTCTGCTCCAAGTAAAAACTAGAGCATGTCCATGGTATTTGGCTTGCCTGCAACTCTCATGGTCTGGGGTGTTTTGGGCAGCAGAGCCACTTCTGGAATTCAGAAACCTAATTGTAGGGAGGTGGAGATGTTCTAACAACCACCCTGTATCTCCTGTAGTTTATATATGTGCTGTCATTCCTATACTGCAGATGGGGATCACTGAGGCTGAGGGAGCAGCTTGCCAAAGGCTCAGTGATCTCAAAGATTTGAAATGGAGCACACACAGATCCCTGATGTGTGCCTGTGTGTATGCTTCCTTGCACCCATGACCTCTGCATCTATATATAAATACAGACAGACTTTCTAAAGCTGTCCTTATAATTAACTACATATATCAAAAGATTTGGCTGGCTGTTGTGAATCAATGTCTATAATTACAGAAACCTGGTTACAGGCCTGATCCTTTTATGATTTGCTACTCTATGCTCTTTTTATCTGACTACTGTTTTTATGATACGTTGTTAATATGCTTTTATCTGTTTTTTATCTGTTAATATGCTTTTATCTGTTTTTTAAATTATGTTTTTTAATTTGTTTTAACCTTTGTTGTAAGCCGCCTTGAGTCCCTCCGGGGAGAAAGGCGGGATGACAAAATAATAATAATAATAATAATAATAATAATTCAGCTCTTCATTCTCTTTCTCTCCGTGTGTGCCCCCTCCCTTCAATTATTTTCACAGTAAATGTGTATTTGAACCTTTTCCATCACTTTTGCCCCCATACTTATCTCTTCTACGCAAACTGAGAAGGTTGGAGACACTTGTTGTGTCAGAGATGGATTGTGTGTCCCCTGTTGAGGCTTGTGTGTGGAAATCCTGTGGTGCCTAGGAACTGAAAAGTTTCCTTTCCCCCCCTCTTCCGTATGACTTTTGGTAGCGATGTTTATCTCCAGCTCCACAAGATTTTGTAACTTGCCTTGTTCCTCTGGTGAGAAATGTCTTAATCTGCTTAGACTGGACCTTGTACTGCTAGAGAACTCCCCACAAACAATTCCAATCTTGTGTGTGACTGTAAAACTTCCAGGGCAGTGTTTGCTGTATGACTTACAAATATGTTGTGTCACGAAGAACACATTTTCTGATCATTACCCATTTACTCCTTCACAGCAGGGACCAGCAGTGAAGAAGAAATTGGTTTTCTCAGAAAAAATAAGAGAAAACGAAACATGTTGACATCTCCAATTGTGAGTCATTCAGTTAACATTAAATGCCACCAGACTCTGCTCTGGAATCTCAATATGCAATTAACTTATTTCTCTTTCTGAAGGTCAACAACAGCTGCTACCTCGAATCACCAATCTGTGCTATCAGGAAACGTAGACGTCCACTCATTGCAGTAAGTAACTACTTAACTGCTGCAGAAAGAACAAGCATAAAACATATTTTGCGTAGCTTGGCTTTTAGTGTCCAAATAGCTTCCTTTACTTTAAGAAAAGTTATTCTAAAACGGGGTTTCTCAAACTGTGGGTTGTGACCCACTTGCTAGGTCAGGACCTAATCCTTGGTAGGTTTCGAAGCTGAAACTGACAGATAACTGAGAAGGAAAATGCCTGGAGTCCTATGGAAAGTGAAACTGAACCACATTGTGCATTTACTCATGGGTAGGTGAACATGCCTTAGTCCATTGCAGAGGGAAAGTGGAGAGGAATCCAATACCACCAGTACGGTCCCAATCCGATGAACACAGTTTGATTCATGGATCTCCTGCAGTGGTTCCCAACCTTTTTCACTTGCATATCCCTTGGCAGCCCATTTCCATAAACTGTGCCCTTCATATTAGCAAAATGTTTGTAATTAATAATACAAACCTTCATCTCCTCCATATAAAAGCCCAGATTTCATGTATTCATCACATATTTTCTCTTTTCATCTGTTTGAAGAACAGAAGACTCTGCCTTTGCACTGTTTTGCACCAGAAGTGTGCTGAGAAATTCTAGGTGATTGGTCACTTTTCATATTATATTTCAGCTTTTTTACTGTGCTGGTTTTCAATCACTGGTTCATAGATGAATTGATGACCAAAAACTAGCTATTGGTGGGTGTCGTAAACAAAGGGGGGTTTGGGGTGCTTAGAGTTCTTGGTTTTCGAAGCCTAAAGCCCTCAAGGCCCCTCTGCTCCAGTAGTATTGCCACCACTCCGTCCAGGGACACTGAGACCCTCTAGGCTTAATTCTATCCCTTGCAGGCACTGAGCTCTTTCTCCAATTAAAGCCTCAGTCCTCAGTTACTAGACCTCAATGAGCACTTGGTAGCTTGCTGAATGGCTAGGTAGGATTCTGAACCTTCGTCCACAACAGACAATGAAACAACTTAGTAAAAGATATTTTAGTTTATTAAGTACATAAGGTTACACACTCTACAATAAGGCAGCAAATGCTAGAGGCATAAACATTAATTAATTAATTTAATTAACAGTATTTATATACCGCTTTTCAACTGAATGTTCACAAAGCGGTTTACAGAGAAAAATCAAATAACTAAATGGCTCCCTGTCCCAAAAGGGCTCACAATCTAAAAAGATGCCAAGGAATACCAGCAGACAGCCACTAGAACAGACAGTGCTGGGGTGAGGTGGGCCAGTTACTCTCCCCCTGCTAAAAAAAGGAGCACCCACTTGAAAAAGTGCCTCTTACCCAATTAGCAGGGGTTAAACATCTATAAAACATCAGCAATAAAATAATAAAGCTAGCTGGCTATCTCTATTAATACCTGTCTCTCACCTGGGTCGGTTACTCTTGTAGATATCTTAGCTCCAGGGCTACCTATGGGGCCAGGTGCCCATGATGGACAATGGAGCTCACATGCGTGCAGGATGTTGCACTCAAAAACTCTGTCCAAGAAGGCCGCACCCACACCCCCTGGGCATTCATTATTATACTTCTTATGCGAATAGTACTGAGGTGACTTCATACTTATTAGACTGTCCAATCAGAACCCTTGAGGAACAGAACCTTCTTGAAGTTGGCCTGGTTGCTAATCCCTCATAGTTCTTACCCCTCCCAACTGGAGATCCACAGCTGCACTCCATCACGCTTGATAAGGTGCCTCTCTGTCTACTAAGGTCCTAAACATTCCAATGGGTTGTAATTCTTGCTATCTGTCCTTTCTGGCCAGCAAAGGAGAGACAACAATACTTTTGTTTATTTACTCACATTCTTGCAGCTGGGAACTGCTAGCAACTTCTCAGTTACACTGTCTTAGTTTAGTTCAGGCTTCTACTGCCAACCTAGGCCTAACATGCACTTATTCATGATAGTGGGGCTTTCACAGCCAACTAGCTACCTCCCTTCCTGCCTTGCTGGTCCTTGCAAGGCATTCCTGTCTTGCAAGGCATTCTGGAGCACGGCCTGCCTTTTTCTGCCATTATTTCATTCTTTTTCAATTACCCCTAAAGGTCCTGTTGAGTGTCTCTGGGAGTACGTGAATACCAGGTTGGGAACCACTGTTTTACTGGTGTGTAGTTTACAGTGCACTTACTCTGATAGTGTTGACAGAAAAGGTGGTGAAGACCAGAATTTAAAAAAGAATAAAAATGTATCTTATGATCTTTTACTATGTTTTTAATAAATTAGAGACTACAGTTCTTAGGTAACAATTAGTGGTAGGTTATTTTTCAGGATCTGGCCTCGGGTAAAATCAGACAAAACTATAGTCAGACACCCCCTTAAGTTTAACCTCCGACTTATGAGGGTCATAGAAAATTCCATGATTGTTGACTGAAAACCTGCCCTCGACTTATCTGTGGGGTTGACTTATAAGTGGGTATCTGCGTTAACTCTGGTCGTGGAATACAGGTGGAGCCTGTTTATCCGCAGATTATAAATCTGAGAATCTGGCTCAATGTGGATCCCCTGGACCCACATTGATCCAGACGTGGCTCTATCTGAGCCCTCTGAAGGGGACTGGAACTGTGCTCCAGTCCCCTCTGGAGGGGTTTCTGAAGCCTGGAGAGGCAGTGCATGTCCATCTGCTGCCTTTCCAGGCTTCAGAATGACCAGAGAAGCAAAAAAACAGTTTCCCTTGGGAAACAGGAAGCAAATGTTTTTTCACCTTTTAAGGCATTCTAAGGCCCGGGGAAGCCTCTTGGAAGTGCAGCTCTGGTCCCTTTCGGAGGGGTTAATGAGGCGAAGATCGCGGATTTGAGTATCCACAAAATTCTGTATCAGCGGGGGGTCTGAAAACGGATCCCCGCATATACTGAGGCTCCACCTATAATCTATTTTCTGCTACTTACATTATACCTTCATTCTGGACACCTTTAGAAACTAGGGTGATGTATTGCCTCCTCTGTCTCTTAAGCCTGGTTTTGTTGATGACAACTGGTCCTAAGTATTGTAACACTTTATTGTTACAGATCATGCCAGACACATGTAGGCAACAGCACAGCTTTGATGTGGTTGACATGGTTGAGTCTGGGGCCCAAGCGTGGTTAACTATAGACTGTGCTGGGAAATGCATTGTGCCTGGCCTTGAAGTCAAGACTCTTAAGTGAATGCAGGCTGTGGATGTTCTGATAATTGAAAAGACTGTTAAAGATGACAAATGTATGCTTTTTTCCTTTTAACTTTAAAGCATGGTATAATTTCACCCGAACAGTATCCTGACCAGTATCACCTGTTTCTACCAGTCAGAATAGGAGAACTGGATGCCTGGAGTTATACTAAGCCTGTTTCTGATTATGCTTACCGATGTCTGTGTTTTATTCCAGTCGGATTCATCTAGTGATGACAGCACAGACTTTTGTGAGAAGTCAAATCGAATGTTGGGTCATGTGAAGAAGAGTTGCAGCAAAAAGCCAATCAAAGGCGTGAAGAGGCAGAAGAAGGGGAAAAGTGGTGTGATCCAGGTGTGTGTAGTACATCCAGCAGAGTTGGTTCATCTGAGCTGGGGGTGTGTTATTACTTGGAGAAGCTCACTTTTAGTTTACTGTGTAGAAACACAGCTTCCTCTCTGCAGCCTTCTTTAGCATGCAGGTACAAGAGAGTGAAGGCAAATTAGAAAAGCAATATACAGGCCCAACCTTGTTAAACACGAATTTGACTCGGCGCAAATGGCCACTGCAAATGAGAAGGAATGTGCTGATCCCTGGAGAAGGGGGAAAATGCATCCCTTTAAAATCAAAGTTTAAAAAACTGCTTTTCTTACTGTTGGAGAGACAGTCATGCAAGCGATTACAGGTATAACCTAATTATCCATGGATTTTTCACCCATTCATCCACTGAGATTTTTCTGTCTCAATGGGATGAGAAGGGCCCTTTAAATGAAAGGAAAACAGTTGTTTAACAATAGCCTTGTTAATGCGAGAGAGGGCAGCTGGCTGACAATCCATCAATCTTTCCAGGCACTTAGAAAGGCTTCACTCTTAGGCAAGCGACCCTTCACTTCTCCCTAAGCATGTGAAAGAAAGATAATCACTTTGCTGTGGGTGAATGGAGGGGTCCCTTGCTCAGAGTGAAACCTTTCTAAGTGCCTGGAGAGAGGCTGATTGATGGATTATCTGCTTAATGATTCTTGCCTTATGTCACAAAGGTCAGCAAGGCTGTTTTTACATCACCTAGCAAAGGAACATTGTTTTTTAAATGGATTTGCTTTAATGTGATTTTTGCCATCCCCTTGAGCTCTGGGAAGGAACCCTTGCAAATAATGAGACTCAACCTGTATCAGTAATATCAGTAATGAAGCTCAACCTGTAATATTATAATATCAGCATAACACAAAAAGGTAAGTCTCTACCTTGAGACAAGATGAATTGTTTCTAGAAAACAACAGAGGAGAGAGTCCCTGCAGAATCTGCCTAATTGCTTTAGGCAGTGGAGGCTTCCCTGTGATAAATGTTGTGGAATGAGGAGCTGAAGGCCCAGCATGGTTCGGTTGGGGCAGCTGTTCTGTCCAAACTGGATCTACACACTTGTAGGCACAAAAAGCAGAAGTGCAATGATGTGGTGAAATGAAGCCTTCATCAGAGAACCAGCAATTGGAACTGGTAAGCAACACCATGAAGCAGTTGGGTGATTTAAAATAATTCCAACACACGCTGGAACTGCTTGGCTAAGCTAGTCATAACTCACGTGATCTGCAACTATATATAGTGACATGAGTACATGAAGCCACATTTCTGCTGATCCAGTGGGGCTGTTCTTATGTTCACATTTCAACAACCAATCAGGAAAAGCGTCCATTGCTGGAACCCAATCTCCGTTGCAGGTTTGTACGTCCTTTAGGCACAGCCTGCAGAGATCAGCATGAATGAACTTGTGTCGCTGAAAGTACTAGTTCAGAAACTGCTTCAAAGTTGGTATAACAGAGGCCAGTTCTATTGGTCTTTTTCCTTTGTGCTCCTTGATGTGTTGACCAATGACCCAAAGAACCACAGTGTCATCTAATTTCTTGTATCTTGTGGGTGAGGGGGGCTGTTCCAGTTTTGAAGGGGTTTACAGCCGTTGCAGGAGGCTGGGTCTTGTCTGTCTGGTGTCTGTCTCAGTTCTACAATGAAAGACTTGGAGAAGAATGCAGGCTGACGTGTGGTTTTTGCTTAATGTAGGATGCAGTCAGACAGTTCATAGATGAAGAGGCCGAACTGTCTGAAGAAGGAGCAGCCGAAGTCTCCTCTGACGAGTGTGCTGGCTCAGAAAACGAACTCAGCTCCTCTCTCATTCAGTTTCTCAATGATGAGACGCAAGTTACACAAGGTTTAAATGGTATGTAAAGAGCCCTCTCTTTTTCTCGTCATTGGCCTTTGATGGGTCTTGACTTCCCCATGGTCAGCTGCTCCTACTCAGAGCTTGCTGAGGCAGAAATATTTTGGTACTTTCAACAACCTGTATTTTGAAGATACTGCATGAGACAGACAGCTAATATTGTAATGCTTTTGTACAAATCAATGGTAAAGCCACACCTGGAGTATTGTGTCCGGTCCTGGTTGCCACATCTCAAAAAGGACATAGTGGAGATGGAAAAGGTGCAAAAGAGAGTGATGAAGATGATTACTGGGCTGGGGCTCCTTCCCTATGAGGGAAGGCTACAGCGTTTGGGGCTTTTCAGTCTAGAAAAGAGGCACCTGGGGGGATATGATTGAGACATACAAAATTATGCAGGGGCTGGACAGAGAGAAGCTCTTTTCCCTCTCACATAATTCCAGAACCAGGGGACATCCACGAAAGCTGAGTGTTGTGAGAGTTAGAACAGACAGAAGAAAATATTTCTTTACCCAGCGTTTAATTAGTTTGTGGAACTCTTTGCCACAGGAAGTAGTGATGGCATCTTGCCTGGATGCCTTTAAGAAGGAATTGGACAAATTTATGGAGGAGAAGTTCATTATGGGTTACAAGTCATAGTAGGTCTGTGCAAGCTCTTGGTTTTAGAGGCAGGCTGCCTCTGATTGCCAGATGCAGGGGAGGGCACCGAAACGCAGGTTGTGTCTGTTGTCCTGTGTGCCCCCTGGGACATTTGGTGGGCCGCTGTGAGATACAGGAAGCTGGACTAGATGGGCCTATGGCCTGATCCAGTGGGGCTGTTCTTATGTTCTTAACTACAATTCCCAGAAAGCCTTGCAGGTCTCTTGTTATCTGGTGTGCTCCTTGGGGCATTTGGTGGGCCGCTGTGAGATACAGGAAGCTGGACTAGATGGGCCTTTGGCCTGATCCAGCATTGTTCTTCTTATGTTCGCTGTATAACGTACAAGTGCTTACCAAGCAAGGAACCTTTCCCAGCAGAACATCATAGTCTTGGGGGTGGTGGGCGAGTCAGTTTGAGCCTTTGAGGAAGAAGACAGGCTCTTGCATCTGGCTGAGTGCTGGAGCAGGTGAGCACACCCAGCCTGCTTTCCCTGTGGGGAGCATCTGTGCCTGAGCCCTGCTTGCGAGCTGTGGGAACCAGGGCTGCTTTTGGGCTGCTCTGCTGGCGCTGGGATCCAACAGCCCTTTTCTGATGATCACAGATTTCGTATAAGGGCTCTGGAATGGAACCCAGGAGTCTCCTAATAGTACACTAAACCGGTACCTTGCTTGATTGATGGTAGCCTGGCCTACAGGTGGCAAAGACTCAAATTGTGAAAGTTAACAAAGTTGCATTTCATATTCGGAGCACCATCTCCTGGGAACGTGTAGTCCAGCCCTAAGTGAGGCAGTTGGCTGTGGCTTGAATTGCATTTCTTTTTCCTCTGCTCAGAGTCTGAGATGCAGGCAGTGTATCTGAGATCTGTGCGTAGCCCTGCTGTCAACAAGTGTAAGATGGTGCGTCAAGGACATCACTCAATGGCCGTTTTTTCTCAGGTAGGTAGTAGAGTGACGAAGGTGGCCCTTTGGAATGTTTGCAAGGAGGTCAAGCTGGGCTTCATCTTGATTCACAAATTCTGTGCGACAGTTGGCTTTCTATGCACACCCATGAAAGCCCTTTGGGAAAATAGTATTCCCTTTCTATATGTTTGTCGCTTCTGTGGAGGGCAGGCTTAATGGGACATATTTCAAAATGAGGAGACACTGCTGTGGCACAACCTACTAGGGCAGCGTTTCTCAAACTGGGTTGCAATCCACTGGTGGGTCATGACCCAATGCTCCCTGCCGCACCTCAAAGCCTTACCGCTGGAGCCACTGGAGGCCTCTTCTGGGTTACACCAGGCCCTTGACCCACTCTGTTGCCCTCTGCAGGCCTCCGAATGCCTTGGGGAAGCAACCAGAAGCAACTTCCTGTTTACATCCGCAACTTCTGGTTTGCTTCCACAAGCATTCTGGGGCCTGCAGAGGCCAATGGAGTGGGTCATGGACATGGCATAACCAGGAAGCAGGCACTGATGGGTCCTAGTAAGGCTTTGCGGCATGGCAAGGAGTATCAGGTTGTGACCCAGCCCGGGGGCAAGGTGGGTTATGGCAGTTTAGAGTTTGAGAACTCCTGCAGTAGGGCTGTAGTGCTGAGTTTTTAATGTGTAAGAGGCTACACTGGCCTGAATCATATGTGACTTTCATGCTTTTCTGCACACAAGAGCTGGGCCTGTTGGGCGAGCAGGGAGTTTGCGGATGTAACAGCCTTGAAACCACATTCAGTCCTTTGGAAACGAGACATTTCTGTAGCAGAGATTTCTTTGCTCTTGGATTTTGTTGTTCAGTCAAGTAGATGACATCATCTGGATATAGGAAGCTGTTGAAAGTCATAGTGGGACTGGCCCATAAAATCATGCATAGTGAGGGATTTGTTATCTGGATCTTCCTGATGCACCATAATTTCTGTTGACCCCAAAACATACAAATCATTGTTTTGTGATTTCAAACTCTGTACTGCCCTTCTGGGGACAGTCTGAATTCTGATAAACCATCGTCATCTGGAAATGTTTTGGGGCAGGTGACACTGTGGACACTGTGGCCACAGTAAATTTTTCTGGTTACTCAGAGTGGGCAGAACCTGCAGATGTTTGATCTGCTGCTCTCCTGTTCTGATATGCAAAAGAAGTACACAGGTTGGTCTCAGCTGTTCTTTTTTCTTCCAGGTTCCGGAGCAGGATGAAAGCTATTTAGCAGATAGTTTCTGTGTTATGGAGGAGGAGAATGAGGAAGTTAACCCCAAAAGCAGCTCTGGTGAAGATGAGGAAGTTTGTGTCAACTTCAACCTGTTACAGGAGGAAAGTTTTGCAAATGGGAGAAGGCAGTACTTTACCCGCCACAGGAAACAGCTGAAGGGGACCCACATGGAGCGGGAAAAGGGCACTGCAGTGCAGCAGAAGAAGCCTTCCCGAATTCGGATTCTTGATGACTCCAGTGAAGATGAAAGAGGGGCCTGTGTGGAAGTGCTGATGGGATCGCAGACACTGCCCAGCAAGAGTGCTGACGTGGACTCCTGCTCTGTCCCATCACCAGCCTCAGAGCGCTCCACGTGCTGCAGACCTTCTGCTCTAAAGACTCGGATCCAGCCTCCTAAGGAGAGTGGAACCAAAACACCCTTGGCCCTGGAAGCGTCCTTGCCCACAGAGCTGGGCATTCACCGTCTGTGCAAAGATCAAAACAACTCTGGGATTCTAGGAAAGGACCTCCAGGTATGGGCTGTTTATGGAAAAAGTATAAATGTATCTGCTTTTTATTTTTGTCGTGGTGCCTGGCTTTTACCACCAGAGCTTTCAGGAGACCCAGGAAAGACTGAATGTCCCTTCCTCGCCACTGGAAGGGCGCCCTGTTCTTCTTTTCCTCTCCTCCCCCTCTACCTGAAATAATGTGTTTCCCCAAGTCTCTGTAGTCCTGAGGCTAGAGGCACTGTCTGTCTTAAGGGCAGATGAGGGTCTGTGCCACTTGACAGAGATCCCTCTTCTTCAGTGCAAAAGTCAACTGCCTGGGAAATGGCCAGGGATGCCTTGGTGGACTAAAATCTTTAAGGGGCAAAGGAAAACCTTTGTGATGGGTCCAGAACCACCCTCTTATAACCCCTCTCCTGCATCCTTCAGGCTCCTTCCCCACATCATCCTTATCCTTCTGATCCTTGTTCTCAGGTTGACCAAGTTGGAGGTGTCGTGATATTTGCCTGCAGTGGTTCCTCCCTCCTCCTCACTGCTTTCCCTATTGGTCTGATATAGGAGAGCTTTTCTTCTGTTTCACACTGTAAGCTCCTTGGAAGTAGGGGTCCTCTGTATCTCTAAGTTGCAACATAGATGGATGGCACAATATTATTGGCCAGCTCTCAGTGTCCCACTTTTCTAGGCCTGATTTCTCTAATAGCAGCCAGTGATGCTCTGTTGTGATGTTTTCAGCTGGAAAACCCTTTGGGACATGGTGTGGCCTTCTGCTCCTCTACCTCCACCTGGCAGTCCTGTGGCTCCTCGCGGACCCCAGCACACTTCCCTATTCTGGCAGACACCCGTGAGATCTCCTCTGGGCCAGATGTCATTTCCACACTGAAGGCTGTTCATGGAGTCCAGGTTCAGGTTTGCTCTCTGGGCAGCTGTGATTACATCGTCAGCAACCGGCTGGCCGTGGAGAGGAGGTGCCAGGCAGAACTGCTGAACGGTGCGCAGAGGAGCAGGATGGTCCAGCGGGTGCAGCAGCTGAAGAGCAAGTTTGACCGGATCTGTGTGATTGTGGAGGAGAGGGGCAGAGCAGGTGGGTTGCTCAGTCCCCTGGGCAGTGCCGTCTTTTGGCGGTGGCAGCTTCCAGTATTGTTTGTGTGATTAGTGCTAGATTGGAAGGGGGAGAAAGCAGCACCACAAAGGGGTGGCAGCACAGAGCAGCTCCAAAGCGGAACAGGTAATGTGGATGCTGCCAGCCATATTGGGGGGCTGTAGGCCTGCATTGTTCTCCTGCTGCTTCCCAAGACTCCTGGGTAGATTCTTGTTTGCATTGAGTAGGATGATCGGGGCAACCAGCAGTCAAGATAGCTGCATGTACACATGAGGGGAGTTACTTTCCGAGGAAGAACAAGTTTGTGTAGGATTTTGCACAGCTGTTCCCTCAGTCTGCCACGTGTTCTTGGGTGTGGTGAATTGTGGTGAAGATGTTTTGACAGCCAAAACATCTTCTCTAGAGTCTCTTTGTGGGCTTTCTCTGGTGTAGCCAGATGCTTGTATATTACTGGACGATTTAGAGTTCTAAAGCTCAAAATGACATTCAGAATTAAAAACCACATTTTGCTTATAAATTGGAACAGGCCAATTATTTCCTGCACATCAGCCACTTTCTGAAGCATTGAAAAACCCTTGAAAATGTCTGATTGAAAAAATAGCATGAAGGTGTCACCCTGGAGATATGTATTTGGACTTCAGAAATGCTTACAGATAACTAAATTCCACAGCAGTGCAAAAGCTCAGCGTTAAAAACCTGATTCCGAGCAAAACCTCCCTGCTCAGTTTGTCACAATTGGAAGGAATTTAGCAGTCTCCGCATCCACATTTGCTGCTTCTCTGCCCAATTTGATGCTGTGCCCGCCGCAGCAGTCTTCCAATCCTGCAAACCAACTGCTGTTGGCATGGAAAGGTGCCACATCACCAGGGTGGGCAGATTTTCTTTTCACATCTTCAGACTGCCAGTGCCGCCTCTTTTATGGTCCAAAAATTTGTCCCAGAGTGCCTGCTCGCATGTCCACAGAGGAGTGTCTCACAGCCCAATTTTAGGCATGTCTACTCAGAAGTAAGTCCCCTTGTGTTCCCAGGAAGGTGTGTATAGGACCGCAGCCTTGGTCTTGATAGAGAGATTTCTGGGATTTCGATCTCTGAGTCAATGCTAAGCAGACACAGACTCCTTTAAAAGCGTATAGAATGTTTATTTACAGGCTATTTACAGATTAGGAATAGATTAGGATGGATACAGGTTCGAAGTTACCCCATGGTGGATCATTGACTTCTCAGAGAACCCCACCCAAAACTTCTTACTTGTACCCTGTCACAAACAACTGACCCATGTGATATTGCATGTCACTTCCACTTCCTTATTGGGCATACTGGTGCATGGTTCCAGCCCTAACTGGGAAGTCTGTTAGCCATGTATGGAGAAGTTTCTGGCCTGCAACTTTGATTACATAAGACCCTGGAATTTTCCTTTTGGGAAAGCTATGACGCACATGTTTTTCTCTGCAGGTCATCTTGACATAATGACTTTTTCTATCCTGTTTTTAACAGAAAAACTAGTCACTTCTTTGGCTCCTAATTTCAGGTGTTTTTCTTATCTGAGAGAAGTTAGGTTAACCCTTAAAATATCCATCAGTCTCCTCCATCACCTCTGGCCTTGGCCTTGCAGTTATGCTTGCACTTATATGGATTCCATTTGCTTCTGTTCTCCCTGATGGGATGAAGCAGACTCTTTAATCCCAATAGCACCAATGTTCAGTGGTGTCACTAGGGGGTTGCGGGGGGTGCGTGCAGGCTGCACAGGGTGACGTGCCCTGGGGGGTGATGTGCTAAAATTGCGCCTTTACAAGCTACCGCATCATGCCATACACCGTTGGTTGCAGAATGACCAGCAGAACACAATGCAAAAACCCTGTTGAGATAGCTCCTTTCCTTCAAAAGTTATGGCCAAAAAACTGGAAGGAAAAAATGCATGGAGCCCTATGGAAAGTGAAAGTGAGCCGTATTGCGCGTTTATGCACGAGTAGGTGCACTTGCCATCATCCATTGGAAAAGGGTGGCTAAGAGAAATCCAACAACACCACAATGGTCCCAATCCAGTAAATGCAGCCCCCAAAAACACCTGAGGAGGTCCGTGTTCAGCCCTATGGAAAGCGAAATGAAGCTATGTGGCTGCATTTACTTGTGAGTAGGCGCACTTGCCTTAATCCGTAGGAAAGGGCAGGCTGAGAGGACTCGAACAACGTCAGAATGGTTCTAATCCAATGAGTGCAGCCTCCAAAAAACAC
Source organism: Tiliqua scincoides (assembly GCF_035046505.1). NCBI lineage: Eukaryota > Metazoa > Chordata > Lepidosauria > Squamata > Scincidae > Tiliqua > Tiliqua scincoides. The sequence goes on from NC_089821.1 coordinate 311,635,395, forward strand.
CGGAGAAGGAGGTTCCCCTCCCAGCTGCTAGTGTGTTCAGCTCTATGGGAAGGGAAACGAAGCCACGTGGCCACATTTACTCATGAGTAGGCAACGTTGCTTTGCTTTGTCCAAAAGGGCAGACTGAGAGGACTCCAACGTCAGAATGGTCCTGATCCAATGAATGCAGCCCCAAAAACACCTAAGGAGGAGGTCCCTCCCCCCTCAGCTGCAAGTGTATGGAGCCCTATGGAAAGTGAAGCAGCCTCACATAGCATTTACTCGCAAGTAGGCAGACATACCTTGGCTGGTGGTCAGGCCAGAGGACACCAGAATGGTCCTGATCCAATGGGACGAGTGCAACAAAAGCTCCAGAAGGCAACCTCCCCCCCCCCACTAGAAAGAACCAACAAAGAGGCTTGAACTGCTAAGGGGAAAGTTTTATATTTTGCACTTGCAAAGTTTCCCTCACAGCCCAATCCTACCCACACTTTCCTGGGAGTAAGCCCCATTCACTCTAATGGGACTTACTTCTGAGTAGACAGGCATGGGATTGGGCTCTCAGACTTGTAAAGCCAGGTGGGTCTTTGTAATGATGTGCTTGAAATAGAAGGACTTTAAACTGGGCACTGGAGGGCTGGAGATCTCACTGATTCTTTTGGGGGGGGGTTATTGCAGGCATAAAGAGAACTCACTTGGTGGAACAGGACTGGCTCCCCCTTATTTAATTTTTTCTTTCATTTTAATTTAACTATATTTTAATTTGCTTGATGATGTCACTTCTGGCCATGACATCACTTCCAGTGAGTACTGGACAGATTGTCATTCTAAAAAGTACCTTTCTATCAAAAGGTACAGCCAAAAAACCAGTGGGGATGTACCAACCAGACGGTACATCACCTTGCCCACCACCTGGAGTGTTGCCTGGCCCACTGCACCGGGTGACGCAAATCCTAGTGATGCCACTGCCAATGATGTTGCTTGTCTCTCTGTTTCTTTCAAAGTGTGTCACTGTCCCAGCTTTTGCCTTTCTTCTATTAACACTAGCACTACTGTTGAACTTCATCTTGTTAGCCTGGGTCCACTGGTGGAGTCTCATTCAGTCTTTGGGGGGGGGGGGGGGTTGGTGATCTGACCAGCTTTGTGTTATCTGCAAATGTGATTAACATTCCCTCAGCCCCCTCAGGTCATTTATAAAACTGATGGCCAGTATAGAGCCCTGTGGCCCTCCATTGGATGCCTTCTTCTGGGTTGATGTAGGGCAGTGTTACTCAAATTGTGAGTCGGGACCCACTAGGTGGGTCATGAGCCAATTTCAGGTGGATTCCCATTCATTTCAATATTTTGTTTTTATTAGACTTGATACTACTATGTTATGTGACTCCATTGGGGAAATGTTACAGACCTGTACTTTTAACAAGCTACGAGTACAAGCTCGTACTATATTCTTTTAACAGTGATAGTCAATGGGACTTACTTCTGGGTAAGTGGTGGTAGGACTGCAGCCTAGGATTGCTGAAAATGTTCCTTCTTGATGATGTCACTTCTGGTCATGGCATCACTTCCGGTGGGTCCTGACAGATTCTCATTCTAAAAAGTAGGTCCCTGTGTTAAGTGTGTGAGAACCACTGATGTAGAACAATTAAGTGACACTTGTGGTTCAAGACTTCTTTAGTCTTAAGGAACTATTGGTATTATACTGAAATAAATGGGTGCCTTAAGATGCCTCAGGTCTCTTGGCAAAAGCTATGAATATGGCTACTTCTCTGGAAGTAAGCAGTCTGACTTAAATGGTCAAGAACACAGGTGGCACTTTTGACCATCTCAGGGTTTGAAGTTAGTGTCTTGCTTCCTCAGGCACCAGTGAGTGAGGCCGCATCAGAATTATGACTCTGAACTCTTGTGAACTCTTTCAGGGGAGGCCTGGAGGGTGTTCCACAGGACCAGGTACTACGACAACCTGCTGTCTGAATTTGTTCAGGCTGGAATCCGAGTGCTCTTCAGTTCCTGCCAAGAGGAGACTGCTGACCTGCTAAAGGAGCTGGCCTTGGTAGAGCAGCGGAAGAGGGCAGCCATCTGCGTGCCCACCGAGGTGGAGGGACCCAGGCAGGATGTCCTCCGCTTCTACTTGAGCATGCCATGTGTCAGCTACCCTGCTGCTCTGGCCTTGTGCCACTGCTTTGCTTCTGTGAAAGAGATGGCAAACAGGTACAGTGTCACTGGGTTGGTTTTGGGCAGGGCCTTTTACCTGCCAGGGTTGGGAACAGAGAGGGGCTTCTTTGTGCCCCCCCTTTTTTTCCAAACTCTGACTAGCTGTTGCTAGAGAGACTGGGCTGCAGCTTGCCCCACCTCTCCTGCACCGATCAGGAAGGTTTTTTGGAGCTGTTGTAGCCAACAGCTGTTGAGAGACCTTGTGATGGTCCAGCAGGCCGTGCAGCCTGCTGGGCAGCGGCAACTTTTAACTCAAAGGTCTCCATAGAAACTCTGCCATCAGGAAGGTAAATGAGCACTCCTAAAACCAGAATGAAAATGGGACCAATTGTAGTCCTGGCCCCTGTGCTGCCTGGGGCCAGGATCACAAAATGCACCCCCTCCCCGCTGTGGGCCTGGAAGCTGAAAATCACTTCCAGATTTTGGAGAAAACGGGAAGTAACGTTTTAGGCCTTCTGAGGGCTGGAGAGGATGTGCATGGCTCCGGAAGGCCTACAAAATTTCCAGTTTTGCCAAAAACCTTCCAGAGGCCTCTGAGGGCCTTCCTTAGAATAAGCCAGAAGAGAGGCAGTGGGGGGGGGATAGCAGTGCCCCCATCAGGTGACATTTATCCCGACTCCCCCCCAGGTAAGTTGTTATGTTCCCCTTGATGCTGCAGAAACTGCTCTTACCCCAATATTCCCTTCCCTTCTTCCCCTTTCCAGTTCCCCAAGGGAGATGGTCTCCTGTAGTCAGGTGCATCTGAAGAAAGCTGAGGAGGTCTATCACTACATTCACTATGGCTTTGATGCTCACATGCTGCCTGAGAAGATCACGTGACCAGCTGCAGATTGGAGTGGGCAGCTCCCTTAACAGAGGCACTTTATTGTTTGTAAGATATGTAAATAAACGCTTTCAAACAAAAGGTTAGTTTCTATACTGTTGGCTGCTGCCACCCTCTCCAGAAGCTGGGTAGCTTGTGATGTAGACTCTGCTCCATCAAACTCACAAGCAAGGCTGGGTGACTTTTCCATCCAGTGGCCATATCTGGAAGCATTCTGCCCTCTTTGCACTACTTTCAGACTCCTAGAACAAGCAACTTTCAGTTCTCCCCCAGTTTGGTTCTGACAACTTCTTTAGTCCCCTTTGTCTTAATCTGCCATTTATAAGCCTGGTTGTGCTGAAACATTGGTTGGAAGTTGTCTCTTTACCCCCATTTCTGCCACCATTGCATATTTTGTCCTTATTGCATGTGTGTGTAAATCTCCGTTTATAATCTCATCTTCACCTTTGTGTGCATGGAATAGATCAGGCTTCTCCAAACCCTGGATCCAGAATTTGGTGAAAGCCTTCTGTTATGTGAGCAGAGCTTACTGTTCTGCCTCTGTGTCTTATCTGGCCTCTGGGATGCTCTGGACAGTTGTGGCTGCCCAGACATCCCATTGCACAGCTTTCTGAGATGCCAGGCAACAGACCTGGCAACAGACCTGCGATACAAGGACATCTGCAAGAGGGATCTGAAGGCCTTAGGAGTGGACCTCAACAAGTGGGAAACCCTGGCCTCTGAGCGGCCCGCTTGGAGGCAGGCTGTGCAACATGGCCTTTCCCAGTTTGAAGAGACACTTGGCCAACAGTCTGAGGCTAAGAGGCAAAGAAGGAAGGCCCATAGCCAGGGAGACAGGCCAGGGACAGACTGCACTTGCTCCCAGTGTGGAAGGGATTGTCACTCCCGAATCGGCCTTTTCAGCCACACTAGACGCTGTTCCAGAACCACCTTTCAGAGTGCGATACCATAGTCTTTCGAGACTGAAGGTTGCCAACTAGGCAACAGACCTGACTGCCCAGAGCATCCTGGAGTCCAGATATACCAGACTAAGCTGCACAGCAGCAGAATGGAAAGCTCAGTCCACATGGGGACCAGTTTTCCATCAGATAGCAGTTGTAAGTTTGGTAATCACTAGGATAATGTAACTTGATTACTACCACTAAAATAAGTTTGCTTGCATAGGCAAGACCTGTGCCTATATCCAAGTTATTCAAACAGATCTTATGCTTCTCCCAAGAGTGTTCGTATGCCCTTCTGTTGATGCGTAAGCACACATTTTCCCTATCTTTGCAAATATATTTCCAAAGGGGTAGCTGCATGAATCTGTTGCAGCAAAAACAGTCTTGTAGCATCCTAGACATATACTTCAGAGACAGCCTACTCATCGTAATGGGGTATGGTGTAGGCCCTCAGCTACCAGCTCAATGATAGCTCTACTACTGATGATGTTCTGCCATTGTAGCCTGTTTTTTTTAATGCTGGCAACAAATACAGACGGCATAAACTCGGGAGGGCTTGATTTGTCATGTCATATATAAACTCTCCTCTAGCCAACCTTAAGCACTGGCACACAACAGCAACTGAAAAGTTCAGAAGACCCCTGGAAATCTCAACTCTCAGCTTTTCCACTCTGCCCTCTTCCCTGCAGTGGAGCATGGGCTGCAGACTACAGCCAACAATCACAGCACATCTGCCCCAGTATTAAAGCCCCTGCCAGGCAGCCCAGAAGTCTGATTGACAAGAATGTGTATTTTATAGAGCTAGATCTCTCCTCAGGGTATAGAACCCTGGCCTGCCTGCTGCCTGAAGCAACCACTTCAGGTGGCCTTGTGTTCCTTTTAAGGTATAAAACCCACTTTCACTCTCAAGATACTGCACATAGCTCCTGTTTTCCCTGCCCCCACCAGTAACTCTTCCCTGTGCCTGCTTGGAGTACTAGTATCTTAGTGTCTCTTGTCTAAAATTCCTTTGCAAAATTCAGAAGTGCCACTAGAAGGCTCTGGCTGGCATTCTGAGTCACAGGGAAGCTGCAATGGATCAAATCTGCATGTAAAGAGGACCCACTGTATATTCAGGAGCACACTATGGTCTGATAGCTGTCCTAGAAGCAAAATGGCACAGCAATTCTTGGGTAACAGAGGGAACAGGTGAGCTCAATGCAGGACAACTCGTAGTTGAGCAGTTCACAGGTGAAAGGTAACAAGGAGTCTGACCCTGATTTTTGTAATCGTAATTCTTACAGGGAACAACAGAGGCTGTTGTCCAGCAAGCTCTTTCAGTCCTATCCTTTTGTGCCTTGATAGCCCACCCCCAGTCTGAGATGAGGGAGCAACCAAAGATGCCTTGAGCCCTGTGCCTGCTTTTACATAGTTCCTAGTGGTCTGCAGTGAAGTTGGTAAGGGAGGCACTTCTCTTGGCTCTGTCAACTGTGGTTAGGAGGCTCCCAGAATGTGGCCTTGTTTTCAGGCTCAGATCTGCTCAAGTCCATGCAAGGTGTGATTGGCCATGGAATCCCTACTCCAAGGTCAAGCCTTCACCTAAGCCTGGGGTCGGCAACCTGCCATTCTGGAGCCGCAAGCGGCTCTTTCAGCCTTCTGCTGCAGCTCCGTGCGGGGCCAACCTGTGGGAGGGAGGGGCTCACCCCTCCCGCAACGCACCTGCCCCTCACCAGCCTGAGCGCATTAGCGCAGCTCCCACACATCCTGCGGCTGCGCCCCATAGGAGAGGGCACGAACGGGCTGGCGGAGCAGCTCCTGCCCAAAGAGCCCGCACTGCCCGTTCCCTCCTGCCCGAGCTGCAGCGCAAAAGCAAGCAATTGAGTGCAGCTGCTCAGTGCTCCTGTGTGTGTCTCCTCAAAAGTAAGTCCCATTGTGCTTGCTCCCAGGATTACAGCCTTCAAGCTCCCCAGTCAGCATTCCCCCATCGCTTACTCGCCCTCTCTGCCCCATTTCCTGTGCAGCTGCTCAGTTCTCCTGTGTGGGTCTCCTCAAAAGTAAGTCCCATTGTGCTTGCTCCCAGGAACGGGTGCCCAGGATTACAGCCTTCAAGCTGCCCACTCAGCATTCCCCCGTCACTTACTCACACGCTCACTGCTCCATTTCCTTCACTTGGAAACTTGAAAGGGTTTTGGAGACCCCCCTGCACCAGATGGTATTCTGTATATGTTTGTATACTGTATGTGTAACATACTGTATATGTAGCATCAAAGCCTATTTCATTGTTGGGAAGTAATCAGTTAGTATGCCTTTTATTTTATGCAGTTTTGAACTCTTAGCTTGTTTGTTCAGGAGCACCTTTGTGAACAGTGTTAAGTAGTACTAAGTGGTCTTGTTCAGAGGTAGTATTGTGTGGAAAGGCATTTACAGAAGTACAGAAGTAAATGACAGTAAAGAATGACAGTATCCTTCACAAGCAGTTCACCTGTGCACAATCTAAAACAGTTGTTCTCCAACTGTGGGTCTGGACCTGATTTTTAGTGGGACCTAGAAGAGGGAAGTGTATTATATAACTGTGACCTATAAGAGGGGAGCGCAAACTATATATGCAGTGTATATATACTCCCCTGGGAGTGAGTCCCGTTGACTCTACTGGGGCTGACTTCTGAGTAGACAGGGAGAGGAGCCACTCGCAGGCTGCACTCCTGTCCATGCATCCCTGAGATGAAGCCGTGTTGACTCTACTGGGGCTGACTTACCTTTCCCCGTTTTTGCACTGGTATGTATGGAGATCTGCCCCCCCCCCACTTCCATCTGTTGGTTCTGTGTGCAAGGGGTTTTGCAATGGTCTTGCTGTGATGTCTATATAGAGATCTTCCCTCCCCCACACCTTTCCCTTGTTTTTGCACTGGTCTGTATAGAGATCTGCTCCCCCCCACTTGTATTGGAATCGAGGAAGATCTGGTGAGGAGGTAGATGTGGTGTCAGCAGTGGCCCCTTTAAGGGTAAGCCTGGGCATCCAGCAGAGTGTGCTGCACAGCTGCAGCCACTGGAAGGCAATAGGGCCCTCAGGGATATAAGAGCACCTGAGGCAGGAAGGGTTTTTGGGTTGTAGGAGTGCAGGTTGACTTTGGAATCTGACCTGGCTTATTGACTTTGTACTTTGACTTGGACACTCTGACTGATTTGACTGACTTCAGAATCTGACCTTGGACTGTGACTTGGCTTATTGACTTTGGACTCTGCCCTGGATACTCTGACTGACTTTGTGACTAAGGGACTGTTAGAGACACTGGAGTTTGAAGTGCGGCTGCTGTGCCCAAGACCTGCTGACGATCCAGGGTCTGCTGTAGTGGTGGGAGGCTGCTGGCAGGAGAGAGGACCTCTGCAGGTTGAACAGGGGAGCTACCCTGGAGGTGGGGTCCAGCAGGACTGCAGGGTAGAACCAGGGTCATTTGTTGGGGGAAAGGGGAGCCAATTTGCTTAAAGTGGGCATAATTCTCCAGGCAGAGAATGGCCTTGGAATCAGGCAAAACACCATAGAGGACCAGGTGTCTGAAAACACAGGACAAGAATGTATGATAAAACTAACTAAAAGCTACAAGAGGGGGCTACTTTATAAAAATGGGACCTATAAGAGCATAAAGGTAAAAAAAAACAACAACTATATATGCAGTGTTATCTTCATTTTAGGTGTCAAAAGGGTTTTGTGGAAGTTTTTTTTCCTCTGGAAAATGGGTCCAAATGGCTCTTTGAGTGTTTAAGGTTGCCGACCCCTGACCTAAGCCAATGAGACACAGCGATGATTGCATTGAAGAACCAGTGTTGGGCTTTCCCCAAAAGGCTTCCTTGCCACCACCACAAGCAAAATACCTGGTCTGGGTCATGCTTGCCTGGCCTGCACCCAGCATCAACTACATAAAACAAACTTCTCAGGCCACAGAGGTCTCTGGAAATGGAACATTCAAATGGTGAAAGTTGCTGTTATCAGAAGAGGCAGCAGAACTTTGGAGGACACTGTCCTCTTACAGGATAGGAAGGGACCTGAAATACGCAGCTTGGCCTGAAGTAGCAGTCCCAGTTCATTCCTTTTACTCAAGTTCTTGAACAAGGTCTGTCACTCACATGGCATCTGCTTGTCTACTGAACCCACCAAACTGTGCAATAAACAGAAAGGTATCAAACATTGAAAAAGTACAGAGAAAGCAAGTTTAATACAAAAATACATTTGTTCTTTGTATAGAAAATTCAGAGATCCTCCAATATTTATAATCACTGCTTTTGAAGGTTTATTGTACAGTTACATGAAAACATTATTTTGCTTCTAAAGACCACACCACCTTCCCCAGCTAATGCCCGTGCCCCCTTCCCACAGAAAAATAGGGATGGGACCAAGGGAGGCCACAAGCAACAGGGGCAGACACCTGTATTTTGAACTTTTGCCGTACACCTTGAAATGCTGAACTGGGGTGCAATACAGCCCATTTTCATGACTGAACTGGAGGATCAGAACTGAAAGCCATGCACACAACCATCATTGTTCATTAAAAAACAGACAAGAAATCAGACTGGCTCCAAGAACAGGGGCTCTCTGGAGAGCTGCATTTTGGCAGAGAAAAGCAGGGCAACAAGGTGCACCCTTTGGCCGGCTAACTAGAAAAATAAAAGTCGTCTTCTTCATCCGACTGTGCCCCTTGGAAGAGTGGACCAGCAGCACTCAAGGCACCTGTGGCAGGGAGATGCAGAGTCTGGGTTACTGGGATAGGGTAGCAGAGGGGTACCTACAAAGGCTTCTATGTGAGGCTGGCAGTCATCAGGGCTTATCAGACATTGCTGTAGTTCTTATGTGGGCAAGATTTATTGCAAATGTTAAATGAAACTAGATCTGAATTCAAATCTGTATTTTAGACAAAGCAAATCCCTTGAGAAAACATGCTTGGAAAGAGGACAATCCCACTAAAATACAATCCTTGCTTATTTTGTCAGCAAAGTCTTACAGGATGAACTTACTGGTCAGCCCCACCTCTAGTCCTGGGATTGAGCAGGCCAAGAGAAAAGTCTCCAGGGTGCTGACCAGACCCTACTGAGCACACTGCCCTGCTCAGGCTTTCTTCAATGCACATTTCTTCTGCTGATCAGCTCAGACTCGCAGCTCTTCCCAGTGGGCTGCTGCTTTGTATTTTACCTTCCTCCGTAATCAAGCCCACTTCTCTATTACAGTAGCTCTCAAAGAGGAGAAAACCACACAAGGTTGCAGCAACTTCCTTACCGAGATGAGACTGAACACCAGATCTTAGGATCACACACCATTGCATGTCCCTGCCTGAAATCGCTCTTCCAGCTGAGGCTTCTCAGGAGTGCATGCTTCCTGCCTCAGTACCAACCCAACCCTGGCCAGGAGGGCACTGAAAAAGCACACAAACTGATCTTTAGAGAGACATGATGCAGGGCACAAAGCTCACCTTCATTAAAAGCAAAGATATTCATTTTTCGAGAGGTGGGAGTTGTAAATGTGGTTCCAACCTGATGGGAAAGTTAAAAAAAATTAGTCCAGCCCACAGAAGCTGATGAGATAATTGTTCAGTAATTATGTGGCCCGCAGAGCAAGTAAGAAGGCACACCTGAGTGTTGTGAACCCCCAAAGTCACATTAAAACCAAATGTACCCTGATCTTCTCTGTCAGGATGCAATGACCACTGACATGGGAATCAACAATACCATTTTCCAAGTGTGCAGATTGAAGCACTACAGGGAAGCCTCTGATAGCCTGATCTCCTTGTTCTGTGTCTGCTTCAGAAAAACTGAAAGAGGACAATTTTTTTTGTCCTCTTTTTTTGCCCTTTTTTTAAGCTGACCCTCCGAAGACAAGCATTTGAGGGCCCAAAACACCCTGGATATTTCCTACATCTGACCAGTGAAACCACAGGAGCAGCCATGTGTTATAGTGGATCAGCACTGGACTGCGATTCTCATGGAGGTTTGTCTCCCTTTTACCCATCTCTCAGATTCTTTGTCTGATGACTTTGAGGAAGCAACTAAAGATACTTTTCTTTAGGCTTCTGGTGGCATTTGATCGATGCATGCAGCTGGTGTGGTCCTGATACCGCTAGCATCTCATTTTGCACTGATGTATTTTATGCTGTTAGCCACTTCACAAGTCCTTGTGGAAGGCAGGATGTACACATCTCAAATAAATACAGGTGTGTGCCACTTAACAACCACTCGCTTAACAACTGACCACATGTATGATGGTGGTCAAAGTACAATAAAGATGCTCTTAATGAGGCAATCCCATCTCCCATAGCCTGCAGCAGAGTGTCTGTTTACACAACAGAGAGGCTCTTAACGCAAAGAGGCGGCAATCTATCTCCAGTAGTCTGTGCAGCCAGCTAGTGTCTGGCAGGGAGTGTCTGTTTATACAGCAAAGGCAATATATTGGACTGAATGTTCACTTAATGATCTGATCAGAGGACATATCCCCATTGTTAAATGACACACACTTGTACATGGGACCAGGAAGACCCAGATTCAAAACTCTGGCACCTGTCTCCTAGTATGACTTCAAGCTAGTCACTGTCTCTCAGCTTCAACAACTCTGAAAAGGAGGTCATGAGGGTAAAATGGGTACAGAGAGGAAAGGGGGGAGACCAGTTAGTACACCTGCCTGAGCTCCTTGGGAGAAACCACAGGGTAAAAACTGGTGTGCAGGCACTGAACTTGCCCATGGATTTCAGAAGTAGGGAAATGCATTACCTCTTTCTTCTTTACATTGTGCCACGTGTGCTCTTTCCCCTTCATGTTCTTTTGCATTTGATAGACTTGCTTGTCATAGTCTTTCCTAGAATAAAATTTTTTGTGAGACCCTTCCTAGACTGATCAGGCATGTGGGGTGGGCAACTCATTCATACATAGGGGAAATCACAATAGCCTTGACCAGGCCAGCAGCACAAGGACAAGCCCCCCCTTCCCCCTTTTTAGGACAAGCCCCCCCTTCCCCCACCAGTTGTGGCAGCAGCAGGAAATTAAGAGGGGAAGTGGCTAAGGGAGACTGGGGATTCCTGCTCCCTGGCTGCCTCCCCCGAGTCCTGCGATTTCTCTCCACTTTTTAAGTTGCTTCCTGATCAGCCCTGTGACCCCTCTTCCCCAGTTCCCTCACATTTCCTGGCCCTGTTTGCCTTTCATCTTCACAACCCTCAGCAGCACTTTTGGACTATAAATTTCTTGAAGGACTAAACTTGGATTTGGCTTTCAAACTCCTAGCTGTGTTTGGGAGTGTGATGACTGCTGGAAAAGGACAGGGGGTGCACTTTGATGTGGACCAGAATAATGCCTTCTTGCCAGAATCCCAGGAGAAGCCCCTGCAATGCCCACCTGTCCATGGACTCCAACATGCCAGGGCTGACGTGCTCACACTGGGGAGTCTTCATCCATGGGAAGACAGCAGAGGAGGGAGTGATGGGGCGACTCTCTTTGAGCTGAAAGATATCTTCTTCATCTGGCTTGAACTGTGGCAACTACAAATCACATCCTTGTTACTCCCAGAAGAACCAGCTACTTTCCCTGTTGGCCCAAAGGGCACTTGCACCCACTCCCCAACCAAAAGCAGGTTCTTTCCAGCCATCCATAGTCTAGTGTGCTTCTGGCACTGATTGGTTGAGAGCTGACAGAAGAAAGTTTCCAGCTCAGTTTGCAGGACAGGAGACTGGCACTGAAATCTCACATAGATCCTTCAGACATAAAGAGCCGTATGGGTAGGCTGTTCTGCCAGATTCCCAGTCCAAGCTCTGCCTGGAGAATTATGCCCACTTTAAGCAAATTAGCTCCCCTTCTTTCCCCCAACAAATGACCCTGGTTCTGCCCTGTAGTCCTGCTGGACCCCACCACCAGGGTAGCTCGCCTGTTTAACCTACAGAGGTCCTCCTTCCTGCCAGCAGCCTCCCGCCACTACAGCAGCCCCTTGGTCCTCAGCAGGTCTTGGGCACAGCAGCCAAACACCAGTCTTAGTGTCTCCAGTAGTTTCTGCTCCAGCAGCTTCCAAAATCCATTCACACATCAGTCCATCAGCAGTCCATTAGCCATCAATTCCTCAGTCCATTAATTCCATCTGTCCTTCCTCAAGCTTTCCTCCTTCTGCTACCCACACCAAACTCTCCCCTCAGCAGGTGCTTTTATGCCTGAGGGCACTATTGCCTTCAAGTGGCTGCAGCTGTGCAGCACACTCTGCTGGATGCCCAGGCCTTACCCTTAAAGGGGCCACTGCTGATACCACATCTACCTCCTTGCCAGATCTTCCATGATTCCAATACATAGGCTTAGGACTGGACACTTAGTGAGAGGAGGGTTTAGGTTGCTGGAAACCCCAAAGGACACAAAGTCCGGAAGCTGGAAGGACAATGGACTGGAGAATAGGAAACAAAGGAAGAGAAAGGTGAAGTTCTCAGAAACCCAAGGAAGAAGGGACTGAAGAAGAGGGGGACTGTGGCAAAGACTCACAGAAACAGGGGCCACAGCAGTTGCATTGTATTGGCGAGGATGAAGAGGGTTCCAGGAAGGCTGAACCACACTTAGGAAATGCCAATCTGCACAAGCCACATAAGAACAGCCCCATAAGAACATAAGAACTCATAAGAACAAAAGAACAGCCCCACTGGATCAGGCCATAGGCCCATCTAGTCCAGCTTCCTGTATCTCACAGCGGCCCACCAAATGTCCCAGGGAGCACACCTGATAACAAGAGACCTGCATACTGGTGCCCTCCCTTGCACTGGCCTTCTGACATAGCCCATTTCTAAAATCAGGAGGTTACACATACACATCATGGCTTGTAACCCATAATGGATTTTTCCTCCAGAAACTTGTCCAATCCCCTTTTAAAGGCGTCCAGGCTAGATGCCGTCACCACATCCTGTGGCAAGGAGTTCCACAGACCGAAAACACGCTGAGTAAAGAAATATTTTCTTTTGTCTGTCCTAACCCTCCCAACACTCAATTTTAGTGGATGTCCCCTGGTTCTGGTGTTATGTGAGAGTCTAAAGAGCATATCTCTATCCACTTTATCCTTCCCATGCATAATTTTGTATGTCTCAATCATGCCCCCCCTCAAGCATCTCTTTTCTAGGCTGGAGAGGCCCAAATGCCATAGCCTTTCCTTATAAGGAAGTTGCCCCAGCCCCGTAATCATCTTAGTCGCTCTGTTTTGCACCTTTTCCCTCTCCACTATGTCCTTTTTGGGATGTGGCGACCAGAACTGGACGCAATACTCCAGGTGTGGCCTTACCATCAATTTGCACAATGGCATTATAACATTAGCCGTTTTGTTCTCAATACCTTTTCTAATGATCCCAAGCATAGAATTGGCCTTCTTTACTGCCGCCGCACAGTGAGTGGACACTTTCATCAACCTGTCCACCACCACCCCAAGATCTCTCTCCTGATCTGTCACAGACAGCTCAGAACTCATCAGCCTATATGTGAAGTTTTGATTTTTTGCTCCAATGTACATGACTTTACACTTACTGACATTGAAGCGCATCTGCCATTTTGCTGCCCATTCTGCCAGTTTGGAGAAATCTTTCTGGAGCTCCTCACAATCACCTCTGGTCTTCACCACTCGGAAAAGTTTGGTTTCTCCTGCAAACTTAGCCACCTCACTGCTCAATTCTGTCTCCAGGTCATTTATGAACAAGTTGAAGAGCACCGGTCCCAGGACAGATCCTTGGGGCACACTGCTTTTCACCTCTCTCCACTGTGAAAATTGCCCATTGACACCCACTCTCTGTTTCCTGGTCTTCAGCCAGGTCTCAATCCAGGCGAGGACGTGCCCTCTAATTCCCTGACTGTGGAGTTTTTTCAGGTGAACAAAGTCCTCCTTCAACACACAGCTATGTGGCCAGGATACCAGAGGGCACCCAAAAATCCTCGGAAGCATCTAAAGCAGCTGTCTCCAAACTGGAGACCACTGCGCAACAAAAACTCCCTCCCTGTTCTGAGCAGTGCTTACCATTCCACTGCTCTGCTGCTTCGTTCGTCACCCCATCTCGGGATAGGAATGCTCTGGGCAGTCACATCTATGGTCTGGACATCCTGGCGCAAAGCCTGTTCGGACGAGGGCTATAGACACGACTGACCAGAGCATCCCTATGTACAAATGGATGACGAATGAAGCGGCAGAGCAGTGGAAAAATGAATGCTGCTCATGAAGGGGAGGGATTTGGGCCAATGTTGGATCCGGCCTATGGGCCAGGGTTTGAGGAGCCCTGATCTAAAGTAGCATTAGGGGCCTACAGATTTTGGACAGCCTGGATAGTTGACATTTCTGCTCACTAATGGACCTGCCCAGGAGAAGCAGGGTCTCACCACAGACACTACCCTGAGCTACAGAGAGTATCTGAAGCCCAGGATGGAGGCTGGGGACAAGCCCTCTCCCCAGCTCAGGAGGGTGGCTTGTTGCCTTTTCATACTAAGCTCCTGATGTGCTTCTCAAACAGTCAAGGGGATCTGTGGGCCTTGAGTAGCAGATCACTGAGAGAAATGGCAGCCTCTTGATCTGTTGCTCATGGCAGGCTCCACCCTTACTTTTGTGTTCCTGTTCTGCAAGGGGGTTGCAGTAAAGATGTCATCGTGGTTGTCCTTGGGCATCTGTTCGAGGAAGTCCCTCATCTGCTGTTTTCTTTTCAGGGTTCCCACCTTTGCGACAATTGCCACTGGCTGCTTTGTCTCTCCTTCTGCCAAAAAGCACGACACACAGACAAAGAGGTCAGCTACACAGGTCAACTCAGAGATTCACTTTTGCAAGGAAGACTCCTACAGCCCAAGCAGTGGCGTCACTAGGATTCGCGTCACCCGCTGCAGGAGGCCTGCGCGTCACCCCATGCAGTGGACCGGGCAACACCCCAGGTGTTGGGTGTGGTGATGTACCATCACCCCACCCCCACTGGTTTTTTGGCTGTACCTTTCGATAGAACACAGATATTTCAATGTGGTTTGTTTCACTGCATTCTGCATGAAATTACGCATTGATTGATATATAACATGATGGGATTATTCCTCCAAACTCTGATTTTAGTGATTTTGAGAACTTGTAGAGTCACACACACCCCCTGTGTCAACTTACTAACACCTCATTGCAGCAGTTCTCAAACTTTTAGCACCTGGACCCACTTTTTAGAATGACAATCTGTCCAGGACCCATTGCAAGTGATGTCATGGCCAGAAGTGACATCATCAAGCAAATTAAAATAAATAATTATAAATAATTAAATTAAAATAAAAGAAATCATTAAATAAGGGGGAGCCAGTCCTGTTCCATCAAGTGAATTTTCTCTGTAGCCTGCCTGCAATAACACCCCCCCCAAAGGATCAGCGAGATTTCCAGCCCTCCCCAGTGCCCAGTTTGAAGTCCTTCTATTTCAAGCAGATCAAGATAAAGACCTCCCTTGCTTTACAAATGCAAAATAGAACATTCACCTTATCAGTTCAAGCCTCTTCTTTTTTGTCTTTTTTAGTGGGGGGGGGGGAGCTGCCTTCTGGAGCATTTGTTGCACTCCAGCTCAATTGGATCGGGACCATTCTGGTGTCCTCACATTCCCCTTTGCCTGGCCTGACTACCAGCCAAGGCACGTCTGCCTACCTGCGAGTAAACGTGACGTGAGGGTGCTTTGCTTTCCATAGGGTTGGGAGGGAGGGACCTCCTTGGGTGATTTTGGGGGTTGCATTCATTGGATCAGGACCATTCTGACATTGGACTCCTTTCAGCTTGCCCTTTCCAAAGGCCTATGGCAAGTACACCTACTCATGAGTAAATGTGGCCACGTAGCTTCGTTTCGCTTTCCATAGGGCTCAATACACTTGCAGCTAGGAGGGAGGGATCTCCTTCTCGGGTGTTTTTGGGGGCTATATTCATTGGATAGGGACCATTCCAGTGTCTTTGGATTCCTCTCAGTCTGCCCTTTCCGACAGACTATGGCAAGTACGCCTACTTGAGCACAAGGCCGGTTTCTTACCTCTTTCGTCTTTTTTCCCAGACTTGGTGGTCCTTTTGAGGGCCCTTGGCTTTCTGCCTTCCTGCTCTGCCAGGCACCTCTGCTGGCATTCCTCAGGAGATCGTGTCTCCACAGCTGTTGCCACGTCCACCCAGAAGCCACTCTTGTGTTTAGGAAGAGAAGCCACAGCCCTGCAAAGCACGAGGGATTTAAGGAAGCTCAAGTACATCAGGATTGCTTGATCGTGTATCGCTGGCATGTCAGGTGTTGTACAGAACTGAAGTGGCAGAACGCCTGGACTGGGGCTTATTTATTTTCCACACTTTTATATCACCCTCCCTACCTCCAAGGAGCTCAGGGTGGTGAATATGGTTCATTCCCGCCTTTTGTCCCAACAACCCTGTGGGTTAGGTTAGGCTAAGAGATAGTGACTGGTCCAGGGCACCCAAGAAGCTTCATGGCTGAGCAGGGATATGAACCCAGATCTTCTCCCAACCCAGCTCCTGAACCATGGCTGGCTCTTTACATCCTGGCTTAGCTGAACCATAATGAAAGGAGAAGGAATCAGGAATTTGCTGTGAAGCAGAAGGATGACAAGAGGCAGAGTAGAAAGCATTATGACTGAGGCATATTTTTCACAGGACTGCCAAGGGAAGGAGCAAAGTACAGCTTATGAAGGACTTTGCAGCTTTACATAAAAGCTAACTAGTAACACACAGAGAGGGTCTCTGTGCTTCTTGCGGTACAGGTACCCCATGTCAGTTCTGCACAGTATCTCCAAGGCCTCCACCCCACCACACTGAGAAAGAGGCCTTGCAGCTGCCAAGCCCCACTTGCCTGTGTAGTTTCTGCAGCTCCTGATCCGTCCAGTCTGCGCTGATGTCTTGACAGGAATCCAAGGCTGTCCATCCTCTGCTCTTGCCAGAGCTCTTTCCTGCCAAGGACCTGGCACTGCTGGAAACACCATCCTCGGCTCTTTGGGGCACTGCTTTCAACCTTATTCCTGTTGCTGGAGACTCTTCAGTGCTTGTTTCACTTTCCAAATCGGAGTCGTCAATGCACTTTTGGAGTTTTTGGTTTCCCCTGAGTGGCCCATGTCTATTCCACCTCGCATGCCCAGGACAGCCAGTAGCCAGCCTCAGAGAAGAGGAATTCCCAGCGGTCAGCTCCTCCAACTTGCCGTTCTGGCCAGAGTAAGCCCCCCTTGCCTGTGTGCTGCAAGGAGTTGGGGCTGAAGGATTCCCCATCCCCCTGGGCTCAGAAGACTGCTTCCCCACATCATTTTGTTTCCTCTTGGTTGCCCCTCTCTTGAAAGAGGACTGTGTTTTCCTCTTGATATGTGGGACATCTTCACTCAGTTCTTCATCAGTGCCGGGAAAACTTTCCACGATGCCCTTGCTTTGGCCAACTTGTTTCAGTGACCTTAAGGAGTATTTGAAATATGCAGGCTCTCTGTCAGGAAAGCTTGATCTATGCCCGTTTATTTTTCTTCTCTGCTTTGGGATGCTCTGCTCAGCCTGCTTTTGGCCAAGCTGGCTCTTATATTTGGAGTTCTTTTCACACAGTTTTTTACGGTTCAGTGGTGTCAAGGTCACAACAGCCTGTTTCCGGCAAATATCATCAATGACCAATTCATTTTCACTTTCTTCAGGGTCCGACACAAAACGCCGGGGCTTTCTTCCATCTCCAGGTTCAATTTCCCTTCTGATACTCTCAGTTCTCTTACTGGTCGTTCCTACATAAGAACATAAGAACAGCCCCACGGGATCAGGCCATAGGCCCATCTAGTCCAGCTTCCTGTACCTCACAGCGGCCCACCAAATGCCCCAGGGAGCACACCAGATAACAAGAGACCTCATCCTGGTGCCCTCCCTACGGAAAATAAAGTTCCTTTATAGACTTCTATAATATCAGTTTTGGAAAGGGACACAGGAAATCTTGGTCCAAACTCTAGGAAACAGAAACTAAGCTATACGCCTATCACACAGCGGATATTTCTGTTCAAAAACAGAGAAAGATCTGCACTGAGGAGCAACCAATAAAAGTATTGGCAATCTTCAGTCTTGAAAGACTATGGTATCGTGCTCTGAATGGTGGTTCTGGAACAGTGTCTAGTGTGGCTGAAAAGGCCAATGCGGGAGTGACAATTCCTTCCACACCAGGAGCAAGTGCAGTCTGTCCCTGGTCTGTCTCCCTGGCTATGGGCCTTCCTTCTTTGCCTCAACCAATAAAAGCTGAGCCAAGAATTGGGGATCTGGCTTTTGGGAGCCCAGCTGTTTGCCTCTCCATGGCTCCAGAGCAGAGACAAAGGACAACAAGATCCCTGACAGTTCCCCTATTAAAAAATTCAGACTAGGAAAATACCCAGTCTTGTCCCCAAACAAGGAGTGACAGCAGTTTCTTAAATATGGAACATTGGAAAAGGACTGGGGGGGAAATGAGAACTAAATGCCATCAAGTCCACTGTTAAATAGAGCAACACACCTCCCCCCAAACCAGATTACAAGTGTGACACACCTACAGATTAAGTAGTTCGTCTTGAGATTTAGTCAAAGGCAAGTCACATACTGCAGGGAAGGCAAACATGCAAACACCCCTTGCCCACATCCTCCTCCTCTTGACTCCACAACAGCACAGAGGCACCAAGTACAAGCAAAACCTGCCCTCCCAATGAGCTTCAATGCCACATATTTTGAAGTAACAACTTTAAGGGCACAGTAAAGAATCTTTACCTTTTAGTGGAGTAGAAAGTCTTTCTTCCCCAGTCTTATTTTGCTTTAGAGAGCTGGCATTCAGTCTGCCCTGAGGCCGTGAGCTGCTCACTGACTTGAAAAACAAAGAGACAAACATAAGCAAACACAGCTGTGGATTTCTAAAGACTGCAGGCTGCACTTTTAGCAGTGCCGAGAAGCGGTTCTTTAAATCCATACACGGATAATAAATAACACTGCTCAGCCATCCCTCTGCAAGGCTCAAGTCACTAAGTTTAAAAATGGTGATGGGATACAGACTGTGCCACAACATGAGACAGTTCAGACAAATGTTCCTGCAGGATACGGCAGCAAGACCCATTCCCAGGACCAGAGGAACCCACTTATTTCTGGAAGCAGATATGAAGCAACGAGGCCAGTATTTCCCACACACACACACACACACACACACACACACATTAGCAAGAGTCAGAAAGCATAACCAGCACACTCTAATTTGCTCCAAGCCATTCAATCTGTCAAAAGTTCAAAACCCAAGGAAATAACCTCAAGGTGCCACTGTTGTGCCACAGGCCCACCTCTGTTCATTCCAGGAAAAAAATGTATGTCGAGAAAACAATCTTACAGGAGTCAAGTAGTTGGTGCCCCCTTTTGTGATGGTGACATCCAGTGCCTGATCCACAAGCATCCGTTCGCCACACCAGTACTGCATCCGGGGCTTCACACGCCGGCCGCTACGGGTGAAACTGGCACCAGAGTTGTTCTGCAAACAGCAAGTCCCCGGCTGCGATCCTATCAAGAGGGAAAAACTTCCTTTGTTTCCTTCTGCAATGGGCAGCAGCTTTTGCCTCCACATAACAAGCGCCACTAATAACTCACTCACTGCCCAAGACTCTCGTGTCTGCTGGACGAGATGAAACATTTACTCTTTCCCAATTAAGCCTGTATCATGAGAAGTTCCTTTCTAAAACCCCAGTCAACCACCTGATTTGATGACTGAAGATGACTTCAGTATCACAGCAAAGTCAGCAGCTCAAGCGGAGGGGTCTGAGAAATCAACATGGCTACAATGGGCTTCATTAAAAGTGAGCAGTGATGTGAAAAGGAAAAATCTGCTTCTTGAACTAAGCCAAGGAGACAATTCATTGAGGAGAACCATCTCTGTCTTAGCCCCACAGCGCGCACACACGGCTGCACAGCACAAACTGGCCATGTCTGCATTTGGGCTGGGCCAACCTGGAAGTGCCCCATTCAGAAAGAGGTCAAGAGAGACCAGCTCCATAGTCAGGGGTGCAAAGAGACACAGGCTGTGTTCTTTTTTTTAGCTAGAAAAATATCAGGGAGTGCCATTGCCGCATGCTTCCAGCACAGCTATCTTAAAAACAATAAAATGGCAACCCCTCATTGAAATCAATTTCATGGAGGTTGCCATGTTGTCACCATACACTGCATATACCATGGAGGCTGCCATGTTTCTGGCAGGTTCCTGTGTGTGTTTTAATTGAAAATAGGTGGAAGTGACATAAGCATGGTGGTGGCCATCTTTTCTAGCTCCAAGCCCAAGTAGGAAAAATTCTAGTGTGGCTAGTACGGTAGAACCTAAAAAGAGAATGTGACCCAAGCGTGCTGGAAGCTAAAAAAGAACGCAGCCACAGACAGCTCACATCCCCTGGAGCAGGGTTTGAAAGGATATGTTCAGAGCCCACATCTTCTGTTGTCTGGTCGGCAGCAATCAAGCGACAAGGAGGAAAGTGGTACCAGGAGGGTGCTGAAGGTCCCCACTGATACCTGCTGAAGCTGAGAAGCGGCAGGTCTGGCGTCCCTTTGCAGCTTTAAAATGAAATGAAAAACGCAGCCAAGGTAATGAGCACTTGTCAGCGAGCACTGCCTGTTAGAGAGAGCTGAAGCATGACTGCAACCCTCCAAGGCTGGGTGATGGAAGGACAAACAGACCCACCCTGTTGTTCAGGACTGGGCAATGCCAATACTTCATAAGTGACGTTTTCAGCTCTGGATTTCCTTCCCACATCTTTGGGAAACTCTGCCAGGCCATCAGTCTCCACTGAAGCTTTTGTTCCTTTGCTGTCCTTGCTTGAGTGGGAGGCTCCTTCCTCTCTCCTAGCATTCGCAGAAGTTCAGGTGAAAAGAAGAGTTAGTCACATCTGTCCACAAAATTCATTGTTCAATGAACTCAAAACACACTTGCGACAGATCGAGAGAGATCGAGAGATGCCACCGATCCTGCAGGTGCAGAAGGGGCGCCCTTTGCCTCATTCCCTGGAGCTGCAAGGCTCGGCTACTCAAACTGCCTGAACAAAGTTTGTTTCTCCTTTCCAGAGAGGCATGCAGAAGGGCCCAGGAGGAACAGCTCTCAGGGAAGAGACTGGAACAGAGAGGAGCAATCAAATAAAAGCTGCACACACTTATTCTGGCTGTTGAGATAAAAAGGGAGGCTGGAAGTCAAGAGCACAGGAAGCCTCACTGTGCGGAACAGGGTTTAGATCTGAAGGCTGCTGAATCAGGCTGAGGCACAGCAACAGGTCAAGTTGCCTTCTCCCAAGTCAAGCTGATGGGCCATCCTGCTCCTATCACTTCCAGCAGCTCCTCATTGTTTCAGTCAGGGAAGGGTCTTTTCCAACCCTGCATGGGTATGCCAGGGATTGAACCAGTGGCCTCCTCCTGCACACAAGGCACAGAGGCTGGCAAAGGCCACAGAGCTACAGCTCCACCGTACAAGGGGGAAGGATGTTGGTGCTGGCTTCTATTGGGGCGGGATACAAGATGATGGGGGGCGGGATGAAATTGGGGGTGGTGGAAGTGAGCCATAGGGGGTGACCAGGGAAAGAAGCACCTCCGTGCTCATTTTAAAGGAAGCGGTCACTACCAGGGACCATACATAAACACACAATGATGCAGATATACTTTGCTAAGCCTTTTTCAGCTTCTCCCCCCAACCAACCAAAGAATAAGCAACAATGGTGAACAGTCACCTCTTTGTGACAGTGCTCTACAAAGATGCAAATAAATGATTTTAGCTGCAGTTACCTCCTCAGAGAACGAAGTAATTCATCAACATGCTTTTTCCAGTTTTTTGGAATTCCATTTCCGAACCTCTTTATGAACATAGCAGATATTCCTGTTTAAAACAAGATGCAGAATTTGGACAGTTGTGATGTTTGAGAGGGTGTGCTTTCTAAGTTCACTTTTCACCAGAAGTTTTGAGGACGAGCATAATATAGAAAATCTTAATTTTCTAACAACGTAATCTTATGCATTAAGAACAATGGGACTTCCTCACAGGAAAGGATTGCTACCTAGGAGTCCCACTGAGCACACAAGTTGGTTGTTGGCCCACCAGCAGTGACAAGGCACCCTGGTAAACAGGCGAGTTAAGTATCTGTGCCAGGAGAAAGCAAGTAATGGCAATTATTTAATTATTTTGAAGAGTTAATGAGAGAACAGCAAGGAGGGTCAGTGATTGTTGTGTGTGAATTCTGCAAGAATTTGCAGCTTTTCAGCACTGCTGTTGTGATTTAGGCTCAACTAGGCTGCAGTAAAGTTTGAAGTGGGGAAGTGCTGGTTTTGCCCTTGGCTTGGGACCAGGGTATTTGAGGGACCACCTTCTTCCATATATTCCTATCCCTTATATTCATCCTCTAAGGTCATCAGAGGGGGCCTTCTAATTGTGCTGCCATTAACAGAGGTGAAGGGAATGGCAGCAAGAAACAGGGCCTTCTCAGTGATGGTGCCCCATTTGTAGAATTCCCTCTCCCTGGAATTAAGAATGGCTTCCTCCTTGGAGTCCCTTCAGTGGGGTCTTAAGACCTTTATATTTAGGGAAGCATTTGATTGCTGACAGCAGGGGCTGGCAACTTTTAATGAAATGTAATTTTCATTGTGATCCAATGGATTCTGTTATGTTTAATTGTTTTTATGTTTTAATATTTTAGTATTGCTTTATCCATAATTGTACTGACTTCATTTTACATTTTATTTCATTGTACTGACTTACACTTTACTTCATTGTACTGACTGCCTCGAGTGTAGTAGAAAGGTGGGGTTATAAATTCTTTAAATAAATAAATAAAAATGGGTAAATTCATGTTCAGGTGAATTCTACAATGAAAAGTCCTCCTGTTAGTCAGCTTCAATGAGTGATTGCTGGTTCTACCATGTTTCCCCAAAAATAAGACACTGTCTTACATTTTTTTTGGCTCAAAAAACACACTAGGTCTTATTTTTGGGGTAGGTCTTATTTTTTTTTTTTAATGTACAACAATCCATAGTCATTCATGTACAAAAATATACTGTACAAAAATTTCCGCTCAGCACCCAGGAGGATGCCTGCCTACTCAGAAGTCAGTCCCTTTATAGTTAATAGGACTTACTCCCTGGAAGGTGCGGAGAGGGTGTTCCCTAAGCACCCAGGAAGATCACTGCCTGCCTGTCTACTCAGAAGTCAGTCCCTTTATAGTTAATGGGACTGACTCCTTGGAAGGTGTGGAGAGCCTCAGAGCCCGGTAGGCAGGGTTGCCTCGCTTGCTGCTTCCCACCTCAGCTCCTCCTCAGCGCCCTCTGCCCAAGGCAGCACAGCAGGCACTTTCTAGGTGGCATGCGGGAGTGCAACATTCCCAGTCATGTTGTCTACCTGCCCCGCCCCGCCCTGGTCACAACTAGGTCTTATTTTTGGGGTAGGTCTTATATTTCAGCAATTCTCAAAAAACACACTAGGTCTTATTTTTGGGGAAACATGGTAGTTTCATGTTCACACGCCAGTTCATTTTATGTTAAAAATGGTTCCCAGTACAGATTCTGGAGAGATCCCACTTCTTACTTCCCTCCAGTGTGAGAATTATCCATTTATTCCTATTCACTGATCCAGCAGGGATCCCTGGAGATAGAGGTGCGTGTGTCTGGGTCATCCTCCCAAGAAAGCCACATGAATTCCATATTGCCCATACTACTTTTTCTTCACTGTAGTCTCAATTTTCCTTACCTTCTTTCTTCATGGCAGAAGCATCGATCTGTCCTTCCAACACATACACCTTTCCAGTCACTGTTCTAACTTGGTTGTGTGCCATTCGCTCCACAATTGCATTGCTATGCCAACAAATATCTTTCATGTCTCTAAAGTGAGAGAGGATGGAAAAAAGTATTCCAGGGTTAACTAGAGAACAGCTGGAGGAATGACCAAACACCTCTCTCAATATTCCTTTTCCTTGAGGCACAAGGCCCAGAAAAGGATCCAGTAGAGCTGGATGTCATGAACAATTCAGGGCAAGAGTTGTTCTAATGCAAATTGCATAGTATAAACACTAGTCTCATAAAAACCATCTGTTCTAATTTCATGTGCCTAGAAAGAAAATTCCAACAATATTTTATTAGATACTGGAATTTTCTTTATGGATGTGCAAAGTTAGACCAAATGATTTTTACATGACTGGTTTACTATCTGTGACTGGTTACTATCTAATTTGAAAAACGTTTTACCAAAGGAAAAAGAAAGTTGTTGTCATGCAACAGCAAATCACATTTTTGCTTCTGAAGTGCAAGCTGGCAAGTACAAAAGCCTTGGATAATGAGCTGTGCTAGAGGTGTCACAAGGGAAGAGGCAAGCAAAGGTTCTAGGTACAGCAAAGTTGTCTATCCTTAAATTCTCTGCCCTCTGGGAGGAGATCAGCCTCACTCTTCTTCTCCTGGGCTGTTCCTCACTGCCTACAGGAAACACCAGTCTACACACAAAATGTCGGCATGTACCTGAGATGGGGAGGCTCCACAGGTGTGGCAACACAAAGGATGACACCTATGCCTGGCTGACTCAAGGTGATGAAAGTCTTGATGGCTGCTGCTGCTGCTCCCCTCTCCAGTAAATCTTACTGGGTGACTGTGGTGAAGCTGAGGCAGCAGTAGATCATCAGCCTGAGGTCTATGGGTGGCTTACCAGGAGGACAGGACAAGAAACGGCAGCAGTGGGCAGCCTCCTCAGGCACTCCTGACACAGCATCAGGGCCCCCGAACATCTGGGAATTGTGACGGGACACCAGGGTAATATGGAGAACAGTCTGCTGCTCCTTCCCACCACCGCCCAGCTGGGTGAGAGTCCTCTTTCATGGCCACCACTATGACTTCAGGCAGCAGCATAAAGGAGGAGGCCTTGCGTCCACCTGCTGCCTGGTTCCTGTGGAGGTGAGGGCTCGCTGGCTTTCATTCCCTTTGCCAGGTCCCTCTAGAACCTTCTCCAACTCTCCAAATATGAAGACATCTCATTGCATTCAGCCCAAGAATGCAGCAAGGTGAAGAGACATTTTGACACAGTTGGGCAAAAGCTGAAGTCACTTGCCTCCGTATTCCTTCCACGCACACACCGGTGTTGTTGTTGATCACTTTGATTCTCCAACCACTGAGACAGATTTGCTGCTGTTCCTTTATAAGTCAAACCAGTAAAATAATTAGGGGTGACAATAATTTCAATCACCTCTACATACAGCGTTTGATCAACCAAAACCTGGCACCTGGGCTGAGCATGCAATTGCAAAAGCATGAACACCAAACAAATGATGGGACACCAAGGTCATATACCTAGGCACACACTATAAATATATACCATGATCCCTAACAGCCCAAGCCACAGAATTTCTACTGCTTGATTATGTAGCATAAGGCGGCATTTGGGGTGAATGTGTGGAATGTAATGCTGCATTTTGAGGTCACGGTAAGCAGGCAGAGGGCAAACTGGCATGCAGGCCCATTCATTCACTGAAGGTTTAGTACATGCAGTTTTGTGAACATCTACACAAGCCTGTGTCCTCACCATAAGCCTGAAGTCATGAGCATTTGTTTACTTGGCAGCACAGTACTGAAATTAGCAGGGACTTCATGATAGAGTAGAACCATGCCAAAACTAGCTGTTCAGAGGAACACAGGGTAGCGTCAGCTTCCAAACAAATCCCTCAGGGATCACCACCCAGAAGCCAGCCCCACAGCAGAATGTGACAAACCACTGTGCTTCCTGCAAGAAAGAATCCTTCCTGGATTCAACAAGAATCACATGGGTGGGAGGCTCAACTTATTGCCAGACCAGTCAAGGACCCACCAGTTTGTCTTAGGGCTCCTTAGTAGGATTTTCAGATCAGGAGGAAATACTACAGAATTGCCAATAACTGTCCTGCAGTAACTGGCCCCAAGCGATGAAGATAAGCAAAGTCTTGAATTTTAGAACTCCTTTAGGGTGAGGAAAGATCACCAGCATGCGACTAGGTGCATCATTCTGGCTGTGGCAGGGGCACAGCTGTCATGCACACAGCCGTCAGTGCCCCCCATCCTGAAATGCCGCTCTGCATTATAACCACTGCAAGCGTAGCTGACTCGCTGTCCATTCTAGCCATACACAATACACCAAGGAAGCCCTCCCCCCAATTTTAGTACAAGATGCCACCCTACCTCCTCAGTGGCTTCATTATTCCCCGTAGCGGCACGAGAAATTTTTAAGGGAACTTTGGAATTGGTCCCAGTTGGGTTTTGCTTCCTTGGTATATGGACTTTTGGAGTAGCAAATACAATATCGCACAAATGCTGAGACAGTCTTTGGGGTCCAATCTCCAATCCTTGCTGCCCTCTCTGGCCTGGTTTCTGGTTGCACTGGTACAATGCTTTTCCTTCCTGAGGAAGCTGCCCAGGTGCCACTTGTTCCATGGGTTCTCTAGATTTGGCAGGGCTGAAGCTTACGCCTGTGTCATCAACTGCAATGTTGAAAGTGTCATTGTCCAATTCAGCTGGTTCCACAATGAATGCATCATCTTGACTGACAACAGAGTTTGCACACTCTTCATCGAGATGGTTTAACTGTTCCTCTGAATCCAATGCTGTCAAAGAAGGTTTTGTTTCAGCTGAAGAAGGTAAACTTTCCATGATTTGGTAAGATGAAGAATCTGATACAGAGAACACAACAATGGTTCAACTGACAATTCAATATTATTTAGCATGCATTCCATAAAGTTCAAGTTCTATTTCATTTCATTTAATCAATACACGTGCCTCTCCAAAGAGACTGGAGGCATTTGCAATTCTGCTGTGAACTCCGCCATCCTATAAACTTTTGCTGGAGTACAGGAATGTATTTTGAAAGGAGCTGAAGTGTGCTTTGAAAAATTTTGTCAGCCTGTTACATATCTGCTAATAGACCCATCAAGGCAGGAATGTCCCATGCGGCACAGACCACCCCCTATCCACACCAACACACACATCCTGACAACACCTCACTAGGTTGTATCATAGTTGCAAAAAGGATGCTTGCATAATGTTCTGGGAGCCTGAACAAGAATGCACATACATGAGCACCAGAATGAAGTATCTTAACGGGAAAAAAACTGTACCCAAAGTTTGGGAAATGCTACAGTAGAGTAAATCCTCCAGGAACTGCCTCCATTAATTTAGAACCCCACTACTGTGAACATAGGCTGCAAGGCAGTAGAGTCCTGCGCCTGGCACTTACCCCAGAATGATCACTGCTGCCAGGCCTGTCGAAGCAAACGCAGACATTGCCAGTCAGGTCACTGTCACTGAGAACCCCTATTTGTTTTGGGGTGTCCCTGACACATATCTCTGTTTAAGGGTTAAGCCAGAAATCAGGGATGCGTGGTGGGTGGGGAGACAGGGGAGGCAGAGCCTCTCCACCAGAGTCCTTAGAAAAGTGCCACCACGTGTGAGGTGTGCAAGCACACACAACCCAAGTGCACAGCAGGTTGCAGAAGGATACTCTTTCCCTGTGCCTTGTTCCCCAATCCTTGGAAATGTTTTATGTTTCTTTCTTGAAAGGCAACTGTACTTATGCAGCTGTCTTATCTGGATCTGCAGTGTGCAACACAAATACTGGGACACTGCCGCTAGCAGAAAAGTTAAGGCCATTTGGGTCACAAAGTTGCTCCCCCAAATATTTTAAGAGGCAAGCCATGAAACAACTGAAGATGCTTGTGTGATTTCAGTTTTCAGCACTGGGGACCGAGTATTGTCAAACGGCTCTTGAGTGGAGACTTCAATCTATCTTAGTGCTTGACGGAAGGATGATTATACGCTGTATTATGAAAGAGAAGGGGGATTTCCAGCAACCACCTGTTAATCCAGGGCAGTGATGCCTAGTGCCAAGCACTCATTCCCTTCCTGTCCCCCACTCTTCCAATCAGTTTAACCTTCGGCTTGGTGGCACCAGACCTGGTAGATCTGTCTGCTGCCACCAGCCCAAGAGATCTGGCTCCCAGAGGGGTTCCTTGGGCAAAACCCCACCCCAAGAAGGCTGTGCAGGCTTGTTAAAATGCTATCACTCATTTATCATATCATCTATAACATTTCTATATGATATTTATATTTATCATATGCTATCAGCCAGCAATACCTGCAGAGTGGGGAGGCTGACAAAGCCACTGATTCCAGAACAGGAAGAGGTTTTAAGCAGAAAGGTTTTTATTTACGGGTAAGGGAAAAAACACAACTTAAACAGACTAGAGTTCTTGCAAATAAACATCCCCTGAATGGGGCTGGCTCAGCAGGCTGAGAGTCTGGGTCGCAACCTGGCCGAGCATAAGCTGAGCCAACTAAGAGCTCCCAGCTTCTGGATGGGAAGGACAAACTAACACAAACAAAACCTAAAGCATCTAAGCTGATCTTTGGTCCCTTCCTAGGGTTCTCTTTCCCTAGAAGCCTCCCTCTGCTTACCAGAGAGCCTTTTTTTGACCCGCTCACTCTCAAACATGCAGCAGAAGACAGAAAGACTCTCAGGCCTGGACCCTTCTTCAGGCTCCACCTCTCCAGCCCTCCAATTGGCTGGCTCCCCCTTTTGTATTTGAGGCACCTCAGACATTGGAGGGAAAATCCTCAACAGTAAACACAACTATTAATTCTTTCATCACAAGCTCAATATGTTTTGTGGATGTGGATGAATGACAATGAATACGGGGCAAATCTTTCATTGTAACATGTCAAAATATGTCTGAAAGCCATTAAGCAGGAACTTTGATCAGTGGCTTTCAGAGCCACCTGCTATGCACAGCAAAAGAGAAAAATAAATGCAATTGGAAATCTTTTGTGAAAGATGCATGCAACTTTGAGGGAGGGAAGGTCAAGTGGATCCCCTCCTTCCTAATCCAACCAGGTGTTCTTTTGTTGTAGCCTGAAGACTAAAAGAGAAAACATCCCTAGGACAACTAGATGAATGGACAGACAGACTCAGCTGGGGGGGGGGAGGCAGAAGTCCAGCACAGGTGGGTAGAAATACCTGTTTGCAATGGTTTCTGCTGCACCTTCTGTTTCATGCGTGAGAAGAACTTGTGAGGTGATTCCAAAACCATAGGGCCTGTTGCTGTCAAATGCACATTTTTGTTTGTTGCAATATAATTGGGCACTGAAATGGAAAAGACAACAGTTCTGTCAGGATTTCAAATCCAGCAACACACAGATCATAACAAGTAGATTCAAACCAGGGGTGGGCAAATTTTTAATTTTAGGGATCCTGAATGTTTCTGTAGGAGAGACAATTTAGCAGGTACAGCTTGTCATCTGAGATGACAAGTTGCACCTGCTGAAATTCCCTCTTCTATACAATTGTTAAAGGTCCAAGATCCCCAAAGTTGAAAGTTTGCCCACCCCTGATCTAAACAAACTCTGAACTAGACCATGAACTCCACAAGACTCCTGGGTTAAATGTACACAGTAATATACAGTCACAGGAGCAGGGTATTCTGAGGTATTATTCTGAGATATTCTAAATATTCTGAGGTAACCCAGGCTAAGCTTTCAAGAGATACTGGCTTTCCCTGAAACAGTCTGAAAAATGCTGGTGTACAAGT
This sequence comes from Tiliqua scincoides, assembly GCF_035046505.1. Classification (NCBI taxonomy): domain Eukaryota; kingdom Metazoa; phylum Chordata; class Lepidosauria; order Squamata; family Scincidae; genus Tiliqua; species Tiliqua scincoides. Next base: position 311,664,855 of record NC_089821.1, read on the forward strand.
GGTGTGAAAACTTAGTTGGAGATCCCCCCCCCACTGTTATTGCACAACTGGGTTGTGCAGTGTATTTTCATGTGCTGACTGTAGCTGAAAGATGGAGAGTTATGCTTGCAACCATAACCCAAAGCACCCAAATGTGAACTTTCAGTTAAGCAACACTTTCTTTAGACATAACAAACCTCTGCCATTCTCAGCCTCTTCAAGAGGTTTCTCAGCTGGCCATTCCTTCTGCATATTGTTGTGTCTTCCCAATAGGGCTGGGTGTCTCTCAGGAGTGAGAATGTAATCGGTGGAGCTGTTTGTATCCAATAATTTCCTTTCTAATAGTTTATTCTCCTGTTTGGCAAGAGTTGCCTTGATCTTCATTCTTGAGAAGATCTTTGCTGGAGATTCGAGGGATAATGGTTCACAAGCTTTACGTTTTAGTAAACCGTTTCTTGTCAGTGGCAAAGCCTCATTTTTCAAGGAGGAAAGTGGTTCCAACTCTTCTTCACAAGCTGGCTTTATCTCGCTGACATTGAATGATTTTTTAGCATGAGTGTCACCAGTGATCAAAGTAGACTGGAAAATGTTCTCTCTTTTATTATCTCTTTCCAAACAAACTTTTTGGCAAGCAAGAACCATTGAAGGAAATTCAGCTTCTTTTACTGATGAAACAGAATGCCCTTGAAATTTCACAAAATCCTTCACAGGTGTACCTCCGGGTATGTTGCTTAGGAAAACAGATCTCAAGGGCATCTCTCCTCTTCTGTGAGAAGAAAGTGAAGATTTTGAAATCCCTTGTTCTTTTAAAGGTGTAGCAATCATCTTGATAAAAATAGTATTTTTGATCCAATAAAAATGTTCTAATTCATTAAGATCTCTTTATTTACTGTACATGTCTTTCTCCATTTTAAAAAAAAAAGGGATTGGGATCTGTCAGTGTCAACTATTTTTCTTCAAACTTAGCTAAAAGAAAAGAGGATTGTTATTTTTTTTCTGAATGGTGATATAAAGCAAGACAATATTTTCTGTACAACACACCAGCCAGATACATAACAGGAACCCATATATCAGAATTGTGACTGAAAAACATAAGAACTTTTACAAGATCTGATAACTGGTTAAAAGTTCCTCTGCAGAACCTGTCAGTCCTATAGAAGGTTGCCAATTTAAACCTGAAATTATGGGCACTCCAGACATTCATCCATAGACAGCCCAAACCTAAAATGTGCTAGTGCAACCAGGTCACATAGCTGGCATTGCATCCAATGCAGCTCAGGAAGTAGTAGGAGGGGTAAAAGGATCTACAGTCAGTTCTCTTTATGTGTGAATTCACTATCCGCAAATTTGCTTATCTGTGAGGGCAGAATTGCCACCTACCTCTCCTTATCTGTGACTGCTCTTGCTATCTGTGAATACTGTGCCAGTGCACTTGGGGCTGGTGTGGGGGCTCAGCACAGCTACAAGCAGGCAGACGGATGGGGGCAAGAGAGGTTGTAGGAGGAAAAGGAGAAAAGCCTCCTTGCAAGCAGTACCGAGCCAGTACAGCACAATGCCAGTACCGTGCAGGGAGGAGGAAGAGATGCCTATACAGTGTATGGCCAATGGGGGAGGGATTGTGGTAATGGCATTCCACCAATTACTCCTCATTTTTTTAGAAAGTTGTTGGAATCGGGCCAATTTTCTGCATCAAATGGGCATTGGTATTGACCCATGGAAAATTGGACATATTTATGTCCACTTCCAGACTTGCCCCACCACTTTGGACACTCCAGCAGAAACTTCACAATTCTGGAGATGATGAGAGGTTGATAATAAGAGGTCTCCAGAAGGCTACCTGAGGACTGCTCTGGGGCTGGGGCAATTTCAGGGATGGAGCCAAGAGACAGGTGGAGGAGGGATCAGTGATGATGAGAGGCTGATGATGATAGTGTGTAATTAAGAACATAAGAACAGCCCCACTGGATCAGGCCATAGGCCCATCTAGTCCAGCTTCCTGTATCTCACAGAGGCCCACCAAATGCCCCAAGGAGCACACCAGATAACAAGAGACCTCACCCTGGTGCCCTCCATTGCATCTGGCATTCTGACACAACCCATTTCTAAAATCAGGAGGTTGCAACTCCTTGCCACAGGATGTGGTGATGGCACCTGGCCTGGATGCCTTTAAAAGGGGAATGGACAGACAGACAGAGGGAAAGACCATCAAAGTTTAAAGCCATGATGGGTATGTGCAACTTCTTGGTTCTAGAAGTAGGCTACTACTGGTACAAGAGAGTGGCAACAGGATGCAGGTCTCTTGTTGTCTTGTGTGCTCCCTAAGGCATATGGTGGGCCAATGTGAAATGCAAGAATCTGAAATAGATGGATCTTTGGACTGATCCAGCAGAGAACTCTTCTGCTGTTCATATAAGAGGTTTCTGGAAGGTTACCTGAGGGCTGCTCTGGGGCAAGCCCAGGGAAAGAGCCAAGAGACAGGTGGAGGGGAATGACAGGTGATGATGATGAGAGCATGTCACTAGTCTGTGGAACTCCTTGCCACAGGATGTGATGGAGGCATCTGGCCTGTATGCCTTTAAAAGGGGAGTGGACCATTTCTGGAGAAAAAGTCCATCACAGCTTACAAGCTGCCTCAGATGTGGTGGAGGCATCTGGCCTGTATGCCTTTAAAAGGGGAGTGGACCATTTCTGGAAGAAAAGTCCATCACAGCTTACAAGCTACCTCAGAATGCAAGATGCAACGGAGGGCATCAGGATGCAGGTCTCTGTTGCCTTATGTGCTCCTGGAGGTGCCTGATAGGCTGCTGTGGGATGCAGGAAGCTGAAGTGGATGGGTCTTTCGCCTGATCCAGTGGGGCTTCTCATGCTCTCATGAGAGGTCTTTGGAAGGCTAGCTGAGCACTGCTCTGGGGCTGGGGCAAGCCCAGGGAAGGAGCCAAGAGGCAGGTGGAGGGGAATGACAGGTGATGATGAGAGACCGATGATGAGAGCGTGTCACTAGTCTGTGGAACTCCTTGCCACAGGATGTGGGGATGGGGTCTGGCTTGGATGCCTTTAAGGGGGGACTAGACAAAAGTCAATCACAGGTTACAAGCTGTGATGCAGGGAGGTGTGGTGGGTGGGGAGGCAGAGCCTCCCCGCGGGAGTCTGTCGGAAAGCGCCACCGCCATCGTGGCCCTCAAGCACACTCAACCCACATGCACGATGGCGGCGGCGCTTTCCGACAGACTCTGGCGGGGAGGCTCTGCCTCCCCACCCACCTCACCTCCCTGCAGTGAGGGGTATGTGCAGCCTGGTGGTCCTAGAACCAGGCTACCTCAGCAGGCCAGCCCCAGGGAGGCACAGGAGGCTGACCTGGGTGGGCCCTGGCTGGCCTGGGTGGGCCCTGGGACTGCTCCAGTGGGGGGCTCCTCATGGGAGGTCTCTGGAACGCCACCTGAGAACTGCTCTGGGGCTGGGGGGGTCCAGGAAGGGAGCCAAGAGGGGGAGGAGGCCCCCCACTGAGGCCTGCTTGGGGGGCCAGCAACCTCCAGCCCCTGGGGGACCCCAGCACTGAAGCACCAGGTGTGGGGACTCAGGGAAGAGTCCCTGGCCCTGGCCCCGCCCCCTTCCCCAGGTTCAGCGTCCTCGGGAGGGGAACGGGGGAAGCTCAGCCACCCCCCCCGCCATGACACCCCCTCCCCCCCAACGGGCCACCCGACTAACCTTGCGGCCGCCAATCCCATCAGCCACCGCGGGTGCGGTCAGCCACCGGCGCGTTCGAATTCCCCGCGTGCTGCCTCCGCCGCCGCCGATTGGCTGGGGAGGTCGCACGGGGCGGGGCGCGTGGGAGATGACGTTTAACGACTGTTGCCATAGGCGACACTGGAGAACGCACTGCGCATGCGTAGCGGCCAGTTAGCGTAGTCTCGGGTTGGGCGGCGGCGTTTGGAGCGGGAGGGGCGCGGCCTGACGGGGAGCTTTCTCGCTCAAGGAGAGCGATCTTCCGCCGGCCGGGGAATGGCGCTACCTCAGAGGGCGAAGCTCGCACGGGCGCCCCCTGCGGCCTGGAGGACTGGCGGTGCGCATGCGCAGCACCGGCCTGCCCAGGCTCTCCAGTGCAGCCTTTGCCGCACGCGCTGCGCCCGGTGGCGTAGCCGGGGGGGGCAAAGCGCCAAGCTTTGCAGTGTGCAAGTGACCCCTCCCCTTTAGAGCCATTCAGTCTCGTTTTGCCCCCCCCCGCCCGGAGTGGCTCCAAAGAGGAGGGGTCACTTGCACACTGCAGTGGTGCTCCCTGCAAAGGTTGGCGCTTGGCCGGCTGGTCTGTGGAGGGGTTCAGTCCCAGGCAGGCTTTTTTTTAACCTTTTTTTTTTTTTTAAGTCCCAGGTAGGACTTAACCCACAGTCTCCAGCAGGGGGCTCACTCCAGGAGCTTAACTGTGGGTTAAGTCCTACCTGGGACTTAAAAAAAAAAAGGTTTAAAAAAAGTTTGCCTGGGACTGAACTTTGAGGAGTTTTGCAGCCTCAACTGGCCCCCCTTTTGGCAACTGGCAACCAACCTCTATATTTTGCAGCCATTGAGCACCTTCCCACCTAAAAAAAAAAAAATTCTTTCTCATAGGGATTTGAGCTCCCTATGAGTGCTGGACTGTGGAGCACAAGGTTGGAGGTTTGAATCCCTTCCTAGCCAGCAATATGGGGCGGGGAGGAAAAAAGCTCTGGGTTTGGGCCTCTTCAGCCTAGAAAAGAGACGCATGATTGAGACATACAAAATTATGCAGGGGATGGACAGCGTGGATAGAGAGATGCTCTTTACACTCTCACATAACACTAGAACCAGGGGACATCCACTAAAATTGAGTGTTGGGAGAGATAGAACAGACAAAAGAAAATATTTCTTTACTCAGCGTGTGGTCGGTCTGTGGAACTCCTTGCCGCAGGATGTGGTGATGGCGTCTGGCCTGGATGCCTTTAACAAGGGATTGGACAAGTTTCTGGAGGAAAAATCCATTACGGGTTACAAGCCATGATGTGTATGTGCAACTTCCTGATTTTAGAAATGGGCTACATCAGAATGCCAGATGCAGGGAGGGCACCAGGATGAGGTCTCTTGTTATCTGGTGTGCTCCCTGGGCGTTTGGTGGGCCGCTGTGAGATACAGGAAGCTGGACTAGATGGGCCTATGGCCTGATCCAGTGGGGCTGTTCTTATGTAATGTTCTTAATACCCACCAGGGTATATAAATATAGCACTTAAGTCATTTTGTTTTCAGTTGTTTCAGTATAAAGTCAGTGAGAGAAAAAAATGGATTCCCAGCCAGGGCCACTGTCTGTTTTCACATTCTCACTTTTACAGCCATCTCTTGGTTCTTGCAGTACCTCCGAGACCTGTACGAGGTCAGCTGCTGCTGCTTCCACAGTTGCTGTGCCAAACACCTGGCCCAGAGTCTCCACCTGCATAGGCTGTGTGACCTGAAGCAGCATCACAGGCTCTGGTGTGCTGCCCCTGAGCTAATCCCCCTCCCGAAACCCTTATTGTGCTCTTTGTGTGCTGTGTTTGAAACCCACAAGTGCTGGACCTCAGGTAAAACCAGAAACCTAGCACTTCCAGGTTTCAAGGCAGTGCGTGAGGAGCCTAGTAGGAAGGGGAATGCTGGCATCATATTCAAGTAAGCATGAAGCAGATCTGCTTTGTGCTCACACCAGCATGAAGCCTGTCATTACTGGATTGAAAGAGGGAGGCAGTGATGGCAGCTCAAGGTGACAAGCACCCCAAGTTTGCTGCCCCTTCGGACCCCTCACAAGCTGCCACTGATGAACAAACCCCTCACAATCTGCCATGAGGTCACTAGAAGTGGCCTCATGGACAGGGATCCCAGACAGGAAGAGACCTCTGCATGCAGGAAATGGTTCATGCGCTTAGCAGCCTGGTCAGGGCAATAGTGCAGTCTGCCAGATGTCGCTGCTCCCTCTCTAGATATTTCTAGAACCCAAAGGATGGTGGGGGCATGAGGTTCAGGCTGCTCACACCCAGGGTGTTCCTCACCCATCAGTTCTACACTCAACATTTCTTTCATCTGTCTGGAAACTGTGGTTTCCAGTTTTCTCTTACGAATACCAGCAGTGAGGACCCTGCAAACAGAGGGGGTGTATGAGCAGAGCAGAGCAGGTTCAGTGTGGAGTGCTGGAAAGTGCATTGTATTTGCAAGAGTGAATAGCTGCCTGGAGGCAGAACTGCAGTGCTTACACTAGATGGCAAACTTGTCCTGTCTAACCTGATTTTTTGCACTTTCTGGAACTGCAAACATACACACCTTCTCTGGCCCATCTGGAGTTCTGGTTCTTTCTGTTACTCATTACAATATTTGGCATTTCTGGGGGTGGGGGAATCCTCTTATCCTCGTAACTCAGAAGACTGAGATGTGGCAGGCGCATGGCAGTGTAACAATCATTCCAATGGATGGCACCATTTCTACTCAAACTCTGCTAAAACATTGGTAATTAATTTGGTCCACTGGGAAAAAAATCTAAAAGGCACAGTAGCATCTTATTTGGACCAACTAAAATGTCAAAAGGCAGACTTCATGAAATTAGCATCAGATTCACCTGTCCACTAGTCTTGAAAAGAAAGGGTGCAAATTATTTGCTGGAGATCTTATATGCAACCCAAAGATGCACACAGACAAGGCTGGGTTCATAACTTGGTATTCTATTGAGTAGCAAACATGTAAAATGAACAGATCCAAAAGGACGGAAGGTTTGATGTAATCAGCTACTAAGCAAAACCAACTGAATTTGGCACATTTAATACACGTAACAGAGGGATCTCTCTTGTGCATGGCCTGTTAGGCAGCTTTTCTCTGTCCTCCTCCATTCCTCCTGGTAAGTCACACAAGCGACTTTGAATCCTGCGGGTGTCATGTCCTGTTACAGGTTGAGATCTTCTTCCAGGACTTGTGGCAAAATTGACCTGTCACAGGAAGCAGGCTTAGTGCTGATGCAGTCAGTCCCAGCCTGTTTTGAATTGAATGGCGGGGTAGGGGGCAAGCCAGGGACTGCAGGGGTCAGACGCAGATGACAGAGGCAGGGTCAGGTCAACAGCTGGGTTCCCCCAAAAGTATATATAAGTAGAGTCTCATTTAGTGCCATGAGAGAATAAGCCTTACCAGTGCTTTTTTTGTAAATAAAAAGGTGCAGGAACTCACAACTTGTTGATTTATTTATTTATTTATTTTTAAACCATTTTTTATTGGAGAAATAAAATATTTTTTATGTGCTTCCACCCTAAAGATGAACTTACTTCTGAGTAGACACGCATAGGATTGGGCTGTCAGTCTCCACATCCCCTTCCCCCTAGCTTCTTTTTCTACACATGGGGAAAAATACTGTACAGGTGCACTTGTAGCGTGTAGTATGTAGTGTGGCACTACTTCGAGGAGAGGAAGCAGTGAATGGATTCTGAAAAATGGCTTGCATGAGTTCCATGTAGTAAAATTACTCTAAGCAACTGTGGGAGTAAGAACAAAAAAAGAATTCTTACACAAGAGGGGTCCTTAGGTGCACATAGAAACAGCTACGTTTGCAAACAAGCGATTAAATATGGTTTAATTCAGGTATCAGAATAATCTGTGTCTTTGGGAAGGTGCTTGGCATGCAACTGTATGTTCTCTGCTGCCCTGAGCAGCTGCTGTGCATTGCTGGAGAGGAGCTGCAAACGCTGGCTGGCGGAGGGCATGCTTGTGGGGGAAGGATGAGGAGGATCTCTGGCCGCCCTGGGTCCCTTTGGGGAGAAGGGCAGGATAAAAATAAAGTTTATTATTATTATCTCTGGCAAGGCTGGACAGCACGTTGTACTCATGTAGAATCCCTTTTCACCTGCCCTTAGCATGTGAAAATGGGTGCAGATATTTATCTCTGCCAGGATTAAGAGCCCAATCCTAGGTATGTCTACTCTGAAGTAAGTCTTGTTCTAGTCAATGGAGCTTACTCCCAGGAAAGTGCCTAGGATTGCAGCCTAAGAGCCCAATCCTATGCATGTCTACTCAAAAGTCCACTTTAGTGAATGGGGCTTACTGTGGATAGGATGGCAGCCTTAGAGTCCAATCCTGTGCCTGTCTACTCAGAAGTAAGTTCCATTATAGTGAATGGGGCTTACTGTGGATAGGATGGCAGCCTCAGGGCCCAATCCTGTGCCTGTCTCCTCAGAAGTCAGTCCCACTAGAGGTAGTGGGGCTTCCTCCCAGGAAAGTGTGGGGAGGACTGCAGCCACAGAGCCCTTCCTCTGCCTGTCTACTCAGGCTGCAAGGCTATGACACTTTCCCGGGAGTAAGCCCCATTGAACACAGTGGAACTTACTTCTGAGTAGACATGCTTGGGCTCTCAGGCTGCAAGGCTATCCACCCTTTCCCAGGAGCAAGCCCCATTGAGCACAATGAGACATACTTCTGAGTAGACATGCCTAGGCTTGTGCTGCAGATTGGCACGGGGCTGCACCAGCCAGTTTCCTTCCCCTCCTCCTCCGCCAAGCCAGTACCTAGGCGTTCCGTGGGTGCCGCAGCCTGTCTCTCTGGCTGGCTGGCTGGCTGGCTGTTTGTCCTCTTCCTCGGCATCGGCACGTGTCCCCCACGCCCTCCACCAGCTTGGAAGCTGCTCTGGGAAGCAGAGCGTGGGGGGAGGGGAGGCGGGCTGGGCTCAGGCGAGAGCTTGGAGATGGGGGCAGGAGGGGGTCGTTGTGCGGTCAGGCAGGGGTCAGGCGCCCACCCATCCTGCACCCCCCAGCACCCACCCAGCGAATGCCTCTATTTTGCTCCCCCCCGGAATGCCTCCAAAGGGGAGGGGCCCCTGCAAAAAGGTGCCGGAACTCCGTCCCCCCGCGTTCCATTAGAAAAAAAGCCCTGAGCCTTACCCTGAATCAATGAAGCAAATAGACACAACTAAGGGTTGAGAAGCCCTTTGGAAGGCTGAGGGTGGTGGGGCTGGAGGAGCAAAAGTCCCAAATGCTGTACAATGAATATGAATATTTATATATCAATTTTCACCAAAAAAGTTTCACCAAAAAAGGGGTTTAGAGAGCTTAAAGGATCATGAAATGACACTGGTGTTGCTAGGGGGTGCGGGCCGCACCAGGTGACGTGCTGGGGGGGTGACGCACCCTGGAGGAAGGACACGCTAACATCGCAGAGTTAGGAGCTACCATGTTGTGCCATACACTGGTGGATGCGGAATGGCCAGCAGAGTGCAGTGCAAAAACAGAATTGAAATAGTTCCTTTTGTTCAAAAGTTACGGCCAAAAGAAGGAAAAAATGCATGGAGCCCTATGGAAAGTGAAAGTGAACCGTATTGCACGTTTACTCGTGAGTAGGCGCACTTGCCATAGTCCATCAGAAAGGGCAGGCTGAGAGGAATCCAAGGACACCAGAATGGTCCCCATCCAATGAATGTAGCCCCCCAAAAACACCCGAGAAGCTCACCCCTCCCACCTGCGAGACTGAACCTGAAACAAAGCCACGTGGCCACGTTTACTTGCGAGTAGGCGGACTTGCCTTAGTTGAGGCAGGCGGAGAGGCTCCAAGGACGTCAGAATGGTCCTCATCCAATGAGTGCAGCCCCCCAAAACACCAGAGAAGGAAGTTCCTCCCTCTCAGCTGCCTCCCTCCCAGTCTATGGAGCCCTATGGAAAGCAAAGCAGCCTCACAGTCTCGTTTACTCACGAGTAGTCAGACATGCCTTGGCTGGTGGTCAGGCCAGGCAAAGGGGAATGTGAGGACACCAGAAGGGTCCTGATCCGATGGAGCTGCACCAGAAGGCAGCTTCCCCCCCCACTGCCGCCGCCGCTAAAAAGAACAAAAAAGAGGCTTGAATGGTAAGGGTAAGCCTGCCTCACAGGCTGCAATCCTACCCACACTTTCCTGAGAGTAAGCCCCATTGACCACTATGGGACTTACTTCCGAGTAGATTCACTCGGTGGAACAGGACTGGCTCCCCTTATTTAATTATTTTGTTTATTTTAATTTATTTATAATTACTTATTTTAATTTGCTTGATGATGTCACTTCTGGCCATGACATCACTTCCAATGGGTCCTGGACAGATTGTCATTCTAAAAAGTGGGTCCCAGTGCTAAAAGTTTGAGAACTGCTGCCATAAGGGGTTAGTAAGTTGACATGGGTGTGTGTGTGTGTGTGTTTGTGTGAGACTCTACAAGTTTTCAAAATCACTAAAATCAGAATTTGGAGGAATACGACCATCATGTTATATATCAATCAATGCATACTTTCATACACAATGCAATAAAACAAACTACATTGAAATATCTGTGTTATAACAAAAGGTACAGCCAAAAAACCAGTTGGGGCGGGGTAATGGTACATCACCACGCCCACCAGGGGCATTGCCCCACCCACTACATGGGGTGACTCACAGGCCTCCCGCACGAATCCTAGTGACGTGAATCCTAGTGACACCACTGATGAAATGGTTTCCTGCCCCCAAAGAGCTCAGAAGTGAAAAGAAATAGTATATATATGTCCTTGGGCAGTTGTGTATGCAGATACCACAAGTTAACAAGAATATTGTTTGTAGGGAGGAGGTCTGTGCAGCAGATTCAGCCCAGCACACGACACAAACGGGGAACAGTGTCAGGGTACACAGTGTTAACAGGGTTGATACAAAAGGGTCCCTTTCAGAGGGGCAACAGTGCTGGAAAACCACCCTCTCCTCAGCAGCTGGTATTCAGAGCTAGACTGTTGCATTTAGCTGTCATGGCTAAGAATATCAGTACAGTCCTGCTGGATCAGGCCACAGTGAGTCCATTTAGTCCAGTATCCTGTTTTACACAGTGTCCAGACCACAGGTCTCCAAGACACCCCCAGCAGGGCAGGAAGGTGGTGGCTGTTCCCTCTTATGTTCCCCTAGCACATGGTACTCAGGTATAGTGTCTCTTAACACAGAAGTTCCATTAAGCAATGGTATCATGGCTAGTAAACCTACCTGAAGTTTCCTTTGTGGAGCAATATCAAGGAATGCTCGCTTAGCCAAATAATACCTACTAATTTGGTGCTTTGCATTTCAGTTTAATATTAAATATTCCAGAGTCTTATTAATTTTATTCTCATGCAAGTGGCCTTGATCTCCACAACTGCATGCTAATTCTCCATTTCCTTCAGAAGGAAAAGAATATGCCCATCAAGGGATGGAGGGTAGTCGTGTTATACAGGCCTACAAGTTTTGAATAGTGGCCTTAACAGCAGTTTGCTTAGCACAGAGAAGAAATTAAAGAAGTTAAAAAAATTGACCTGAGGAACAACATGTTGGACAAGTCAGGTTCTCATTTTCCAGTTCACGAAACCTATACAGGGAGGCCCCTGTATCCATGGATCTCGTATCTGTGGTTTTACTTAACTGTGGATGTGGGGGGCGGGGCGGGGTGCTCCTCTCGAGGTAAAAAACGGAAGTGACTCCCCCCCCAAAATGGTAATTCTGAACCCCACAGAGGTTGGGAGTGGACACAGCCTCTGTAGCACAACTCCCCTTGCCTCTGGGGGGCAGGGGGCATCCCTGGTATCCACAGATTCAGGTATCCACAGGGGGTTCCGGAACGGTACTTCCGAGGATACTGGGACACACCTGTAATCATATTAATTGGGGGTGCTCAAGGACGAGCCTGCAGATTGGGCCAGAGTTGTTTGTTGTGCCATGCATCTAAGGGCTCAATCCTATCCATAAAGCTTTCCAGCACTGATGCAGCTGAGCCAACAGGGTGGGTGCTGCATTCTGTGTGGTCACGGAGACCTCCTCAAGGGAAGAGAACATTTGTTCCCTTACTTTGGGGCTACCCTGCAGCTGCATCAGTGCTGGAAAGTTGCGTAGGACTGGGCTATCCTATCCTATAGGGCATTTGGTAGGCCACTGTGAGATATAGAAAACTGGACTAGATGGGCCTATGGCCTGATCCAGTGGGGCTGTTCTTATGTTCTTATGGGCTCTAACAGATTTTTCAGTTTCCTTCAGTAGGATTTTCATTAATTTCATTAATTAAATTTCATTAATTTAATTAATAAATTAATTTCATTAATTTCTATTACATCTTCTTTATAGACTTCCGCCAACATTTTTTCTTTCCTGTTCTTGATGTAGTCCTTAAGTGCCCTCCTTTCTTCTTCCACAGTTTGTTTTACTTTTAATACTGGTAGTTCTCGGCCACCAGTGTTCCTTGGTAGGTACAGTTGGTCGATGTTGCTGCAAGGATGAAGGTCACGGTTGGCTATCATAAGTTTTCTATTCCTATGGTCAAATGCATTTAATTCTGCTTAAGTCCAGTCAATAATTCCTGCACTATATCAAATCACTGCAATGGCAAAGATGTTTATGGCTATGATTGTGTTCCCACCATTTAGTTTCCATTGTACATACTGGATTCCTTCAACTTGTAAAATTCCCAGGTACTTGTAATAATAACAATTATTATGAGATTTTCGCACAGTCAGGTAGGTGTTATTGACTCATTTGTTTTATCCAGACATCAAGTCCTTCCCCAAGGACCTGGGATGTCTGACTTTTATCTTGTTTCGCTGTTATAAATAATGTTATATAGTGGGTCCATGTGAATAAAGGAAGGCATAGAGATAACAGCTCAATATGTTTATTCCATCTTCAGAACAGAACCTGGCAATGAATCTGAATGAATCTGACACAAGGCAAACACCCCTGGCTTTTATACCCTTTAGCTCTGCCCAGACTTCCCATGATTGGTGCAGTTGAAACATTAACTAGAGGGCCAGTCAGATGGTAGGATTTTGATCCATCATCCAATTGGCAGCCAGAAGTCTGGGCCAATCAGTTATGCAGGATTTCGTTCCCTTCCCACCAAAGTACAGTTCAAGGTTAACAAACATAGTCCTCAGAGTGGCAGGGCTGTACCCGCATTCGCAAGGTGCAGCGAGGCTTTGGTATCGGGACCTCTGGTTCCTTAGTCTGCTCTGGGTTGGCACAGCTTTGGCAGAGGGACTCCCCATAGGTGCACTGACATCAGGTGGCTCAGATAAGTCCAGGGAGGTCTCCGGTTCCCGTGGTAACACATCAGGAGTGATGGCCTCTCCGGCCTGTGGCAAGACCTGATGCTGGTTACCAGGGACTGGAATCGGCGTAGCAGGTGCTGAGTCAGCCAGGCGGTGGCGCATCTGGTCCACATGACGGCGGAGAGTCCGGCCGCCCTGGATGGCAACCTCATAGGAGACAGGACTGGTGACTTTAATGACGGTTGCTGGGATCCATGCTGGGCCATTTGCATAGTTCCGGACAGACTGGGTCGCTCAGGCTGAACCCACGAATGGCCTCTTGTATCTTGGAAGTCGGTGGTCTTTCTGCTGTCTGGCGCAGGATGAATGTTGTCAGCATCAAAGTCTAATTTGCTAATACTCAGGTCCCCAGTTACCTGGATGCTGAGAGGATCAAACCACACAAGGCCGAGGAGACTGGTGCGATGGCCCTCGATGACCACCAGATCCAGGAGCCCCTCAAAGTGTTTATAACGAACCTGAAACTTTCCAGCATCCCGAACAGGGACACGGTTGCCCTGAAAATCCGTAAGCAAAAGTTCATTTGGCTCCAGGCTGGGGCCCTTTCTAGGGCAAAGGCGCTGAAAAGTCTCTGTAGAAATAATAGAGAGTGCTGATCCGGAGTCTACTTCCGTTACGCAGGGAGAGCCTTGAATTTCTACTGTCACGCGTACCTTTTCCTTGGTTGGCAAATGGACGCTCTGGATGGGGTGTACTGAAGTAGTGTAGATCTCTTCCTGGCTGACAGACCCCTGAAGAACTTTCTGGCTCTGAGCCCGAGAAAGCTTACTGCGGCAAACGCGGGCAGTAGGGACCCTCTTTCCGCAGGCCCGACAAGTCACATTGCAGAACCAGCAACTCTGACGTTCATGTGGTTCCCCACAGCTGGCACAAGGGCCCCAGCTGGAGACCTTGAAGGCTTGCCAGGTCCCAGGTCTAGGTGCTTGTGGTTCCTGGTGATCATTGCGTCTTGACATACCTCGATTAATTCGTAGCACCTCCCCTTCTTCCAAACGGTCTGAGGCTGTGTCCTAATGGTGGACTGCCTTGGCTTTCTGAGTTGTGGCTGGGCTGCGAGAGGCACGAATCTCCCTTGCACCTTCTTCTGCTTTTTCAAATGCCAGCGCCTCCTTGACAGTCTCGTGAAAGGTCAGCTCTTCCTTCACGAAGAGCTTCCTCTGAATCCTTTTGTTGCAAGGTGATCCCAAATGTCGCACGAGCCCCCAGATGTTGTAAGATATTCCAAGGTTCAAAAGCAAACTCAGTAGGCAGTGGTGATCAAATCCAGGCCTTTATTGTAATCCATCGACCAGCCTCTCAAGGGAACATGTCCAAGCACTGAGAGTCAGAAGTGAGAGTGAGAAATGGGAAGCAGAGAAGCCACACAAACAGCGTCTCAAGGAATTATTTCCAAGCATTGAGAATGTGTGTGCCTGTGTGTGAGCATCAGAAGTGGGAAGAAGAGAAGCCTGTGTGTGAGAGGTGAGAGTGAGTGAAGCTCAGAGCACCCTCTCCAGCTCACTTTCATTACAATGTGGGTTCCCTCCTTGAAACACATACATGTCTCATTGGAGACATTTCATTGGTGGGTTACAAATCACCAGTTACATCCAACATATACAATTTACAGATTTTGACCAGGCAGTAGGTGGTACTGCACTTTCATGACTTTCTTTTGGCCTTCGAAATGCAACTTACTTGCCGATGGGAAAGACGTTTGTGGGCTCAGCTAAAGGAAAATTGCTGCGAAATGGTTTTCTCTGGGAACCTGACCTTTGACGTTAATCCAGAAATGGTATTGATGTTATGTCCTTTTAAACCCTTTAATGCAGTTAGACTACTAAAACTCACTTAGGCTAATGTTAGTTACACTTGTTTATGCACCAAAACTGGTTTTAAAATGAAGAATAAGGAAAACTAAGAAAAATAAGTTGACTAGTGTTCTTCTATATGGTAATAATGTTGGCAACCTTCAGTCTCAGAAGACTATGGTATTGCACTCTGGATGGTTGTTCTGGCACAGCGTCTAGTGTGGCTGAAAAGGCTGATTCGGGAGTGACAATCCCTTCCGCACTGGGAGCAAGTGTGGTGTGTCCCTGGTCTGTCTCCCTGGCTATGGGCCTTCCTTCTTTGCCTCTTTGCCTCAGACTGTTGGCCAAGTGTCTCTTCAAACTGGGAAAGGCCATGCTGCACAGCCTGCCTCCAAGCGGGCCGCTCAGAGGCCAGGGTTTCCCACCTGTTGAGGTCGACTCCTAAGGCCTTCAGATCCCTCTTGCAGATGTCCTTGATGTCCAGCTGTGGTCTACCTGTAGGGCGCTTTCCTTGCACGAGTTCTCCATAGAGGAGATCCTTTGGGATCCGGCCATCATCCATTCTCACAACATGACCAAGCCAACGCAGACATCTCTGTTTCAGCAGTGCATAAATGCTAGGGATTCCAGCTTGTTCCAGGACTGTGTTGTTTGGAACTTTGTCCTGCCAGCTGATGCCAAGGATGCGTCGGAGGCAGCGCATGTGGAATGCATTCAGTTTCCTCTCCTGTTGTGAGCGAAGAGTCCATGACTCGCTGCAGTACAGAAGTGTACTCAGGACGCAAGCTCTGTAGACCTGGATCTTGGTATGTTCCGTCAGCTGCTTGTTGGACCAGACTCTCTTTGTGAGTCTGGAAAACATGGTAGCTGCTTTACCGATGCATTTGTTTAGCTCAGTATTGAGAGAAAGAGTGTCGGAGATCGTTGAGCCAAGGTACACAAAGTCATGGACAACCTCCAGTTCATGCGCAGAGATTGTAATGCAGGGAGGTGAGTCCACATCCTGAACCATGACCTGTGTTTTCTTAAGGCTGATTGTCAGTCCAAAATCTTGGCAGGCCTTGCTAAAACGATCCATGAGCTGCTGGAGATCTTTGGCAGAGTGGGTAGTGACAGCTGCATCGTCGGCAAAGAGGAAGTCACGCAGACATTTCTGCTGAACTTTGGACTTTGCTCTCAGTCTGGAGAGGTTGAAGAGCTTTCCGTGTGATCTGGTCCGGAGATAGATGCCTTCTGTTGCAGTTCCAAAGGCATGCTTCAGCAAGACAGCGAAGAAAATCCCAAACAAGGTTGGCGCAAGAACACAGCCCTGCTTCACTCCGCTTCGGATGTCAAAGGGGTCTGATGTGGAGCCATCGAAGACAACAGTGTCTTTCATGTCCTTGTGGAAAGATCTGATGATGCTGAGGAGCCTGGGTGGACATCCAATCTTGGGGAGAATCTTGAAGAGGCCGTCCCTGCTGACCAGGTCGAAAGCCTTTGTGAGATCTATGAAGGCTATAAAGAGTGGCTGTCATTGTTCCCTGCATTTCTCCTGCAGTTGTCTAAGGGAGAATACCATATCAGTGGTGGACCTGTTGGCTCGGAATCCGCACTGTGATTCTGGATAGACGCTCTCTGCAAGTACCTGGAGCCTCTTTAGTGCAACTCGGGCAAACAGCTTTCCTACTACACTAAGGAGAGAGATGCCGCAGTAGTTGTTGCAGTCACCCCTGTCGCCTTTGTTCTTGTACAGCGTGATGATGTTTGCATCCCTCATGTCTTGAGGTACTCCACCTTCTCTCCAGCAGAGACAGAGGATTTCATGCAGCTCAATGATGATGATCTCTTTGCAGCACTTTAGGACTTCAGCAGGGATGCTGTCTTTTCCTGGTGCCTTGCCAAAGGCAAGGGAGTCCAGGGCCACGTGAAGTTCTTCTAGGGTTGGTTCACTGTCAAGCTCCTCCAACACAGGCAGGCACTCAATGTTGTTCAGCGCTTCTTCGGTGACTACATTTTCTCTGGAATATAGCTCAGAGTAGTGCTGCACCCAGCGTTCCATCTGCTGCGCCCGATCCTGGATGACCTCACCTGCTGCAGACTTCAGAGGGGCAATTTTCTTCTGTGTTGGACCTAGGGCCTGCTTGATACCATCATACATCCCCTTGATGTTACCCGTGTCAGCTGCTATCTGTATCTCAGAACAGAGCTGGAGCCAGTAGTCGTTAGCACATCTCCTGGCAGTCTGCTGGACTTTGCTGCGAGCAGCTTGGAGGACCTGCAGGTTGCGCTCACTGGGACAGGCCTTGTATGCTGCTTGAGCTCTCCTCTTTTCCTCAATGACTGGTGTCAACTCCTCAGAGTGGGCTTCAAACCAGTCCGCCGTCTTGTTGGTGTTCTTGCCAAATATGGACAAGGCGGTGTTGTAAACGGTATTCTTGAAATGTTCCCATCTGTTGGATGCGTTTGCATCGGCCGGGCCTGGAAGAGCTTCCTCAAGTGCTCGTGCAAATTCCTCCACTTTCCTCTGATCCCGGATCTTGCTGGTATCAATGCGAGGTCTTCCTTCCTTTTTCATGTGATACAGTCGCTTTGTTTGCAGTTTCACTCTGCTGCACACCAGGGAGTGGTCAGTGTCGCAGGCAGCACCGTGATAACTGCGTGTGAACTTGATGCTGGGAAGGCTGGAGCGTCTGGAGAGAATCAGGTCGAGCTGGTGCCAGTGCTTTGATCTTGGGTGTCTCCAAGAGACTCTATGTTGGGGCTTTGTGTTGAAGAACGTGTTGCTGACATTGAGACCGTGATGACAGCAAAACTCTAGCAGGCGTTGGCCATTTTCATTCATCTTCCCAGTGCCGAACTGACCTAAGCAAGTGGGCCACGAACTGTGATCAGCACCAACTCTAGCATTGAAATCGCTGAGGATGAACAATAGCTCTTTTACAGGGATCTTCTTGATAGTGGTGGCCAGGTCATCGTAGAATTTGTCTTTGGCTTCTGCTGGAGACGACAGAGTCGGTGCATAAGCACTGATGAGTGTGACAGGTCCTGCTGATGACTGGAGCTGCAGGGACAAAATTCTTTCACTTCCCACAGTAGGTGGGATGATGGATTCCAGCAGGGTATTTCTGACCACAAAGCCAACACCATGTTCCCTGGTCTCGTTTGGTGGTTTTCCCTGCCAGAAAAATGAGAAATTTCTCTCCTTGACAGATCCGGAATCTGGCAGCATTGTCTCTTGAAGGGCGACGATGTCCATCTGCAGACTGCTCAGCTCCATGTCGATGACAGCTGTTTTGCGTGCGTCGTCTATTTCTTGCATATTTCTTCTATATGAGATTATCATATAGCTACATACCTATATGCATATATAAGGTTTTTAGCTTGAAGCAACGATCCTGAGTGTTAAAAAGCAAAACAGATCGATTTTAAAAGCACAAACATTTTTTTTCCTTTGGTTTGAGAACAAAAGCCTATTGATTCAAATGTATCAACATTGTTCTGCCGAGACATGCGGCTACGTTCAGCCAACAGCTTGACTTTAAAAATGAAACCGTTTTTTTTTTCCTCTTTACTCTAACTTACAGACAGATCAAAAACATACGTTTCAGGTGAACATTTCCTGCTAAACTTCTACTGATAACATAACAGGCCTTCCACCTTCCATCACTTTCATCCCGGAGGCCGCATACGAACCGATCAAGAAGCATTTCTTCCAGGTCTTGGAATTCACATCTTTGTGCAAGATGATGAAGCATGGAAGCTGGAATAGACTCACTGGTAGCCTGATCTCGCTTGTGGAAGGCATGGCGGCGTGCGATACGGGATGGCTGGGGTGAGAAGTGATTCTTCAGGAGGGCTACGAAGTTCTTATAACTGGTAGCCCTTAATTCTGCTGGTGCCACGAGATTCTGGGCGATTTCAAAGGTGGCAGAGCCACAGATGCTGAGCAAGGTGGCCTGCTTTAGGGCTGCATCTTTGACTGCGTTAGCTTCAAGGAAGAACTCAAGACATTCTGCATAAGTGTCCCATAGCTCCGGGGACGCTGGATCAAATTCCTCAATGTGACTTCGGGTGGTCATCGTGGTAGCTCAGTAGGCTTATGGAAGCAGGTCCTCCTTTCTTTGTCTGGGGCGACAATTCCCTGGTGATGAATCAGCTCTAAGCGAATCAGCTCTTGGTTCTAGCATTGTTTAGCATGGAGGAATAGGAACCCACCTTCGTCACCAGTGTTATGTGGTGGGTCCATGGGAATAAAGGAAGGCATAGAGATAACAGCTCAATACGTTTATTCCATCTTCAGAACAGGACCTGGCAAAGAATCTGACACAAGGCAAACACCCCTGGCTTTTTATAGCCTTTAGCTCCGCCCAGACTCCCCATGATTGGTGCAGTTGAAACATTAACTAGAGGGCCAATCAGATGGTAGGATTTCAATCCATCACCCAATTGGCCAGCAATAAGTCTAGGCCAATCAGTTATGCAGGATTTCAATCCTGCATAACTTGCATACATAACAAATAACATATAAGCTGTTCCCAGTAAAGGTGCTTTTTGCAGTTGATTGATGATAAATTCTGTGGCCCCGATGCTGTTCAGATGCTCTTCAAGGAATAGCACTGAGGCTGCCAATCACCACTGGGATCACTTTGGTCTTCTTGTACCACAACCTTTCAATTTCCATTTGTTAATCTTTGTATTTTGTTATTTTTTCCAGTTTGCTATCACCTGGTATTGCTATGATTTTAACTTGTTTTTCTTTCTTCTCCACTACAGTTATGTCTGGCATATTGTGCGATAGTTTGGAATCTGTCTATAGTTGGAAATCCCATAATATTTTGGGATCTTCATTTTCATGGACTTTTTCAATTTTGTGGTCCCACCAGTTTTTGGCTGCAGGTAGTTTGTATTTTTTACAGATGTTCCAGTGTATCATTTACTACTACTACTACTACTACTACTACTATTATATTTTCACAGTCAGGAAGGTGTTATTGACCTTCTTCTTCTTCTTCTTCTACTTCTTCTTCTTCTTCTTCTTCCTTCAATAATAATAATAATAATAATAATAGTAATAATAATAATAATAATAATAATAATAATAATAATAATAATATTTTTTGTATTGGCAACCTTCAGTCTCGAAAGACTATGGTATCGCGCTCTGAAAGGTGGTTCTGGCACAGCGTCTAGTGTGGCTGAAAAGGCCAATCCGGGAGTGACAATCCCTTCCACACCGGGAGCAAGTGCAGTCTGTCCCTGGTCTGTCTCCCTGGCTATGGGCCTTCCTTCTTTGCCTCTTAGCCTCAGACTGTTGGCAAAGTGTCTCTTCAAAATAATAATAATAATAATAATAATAATAATAATAATAATAATAATAATAATAATAATAGTTGGCAACCTTCAGTCTCAAAAGACTCTGGCATCGCACTCTGAATGGTGGTTCTGGAACAGTGTCTAGTGTGGCTGAAAAGGCCAATCCGGGAGTGACAATCCCTTCCACACTGGGAGCAAGTGCAGTCTGTCCCTGGTCTGTCTCCCTGGCTATGGGCCTTCCTTCTTTGCCTCTTAGCCTCAGACTGTTGGCAAAGTGTCTCTTCAAACTGGGAAAGGCCATGCTGCACAGCCTGCCTCCAAGCGGGCCGCTCAGAGGCCACGGTTTCCCACTTGTTGAGGTCCATCCCTAAGGCCTTCAGATCCCTCTTGCAGATGTCCTTGTATCGCAGCTGTGGTCTACCTGTGGGGCGCTTTCCTTGCACGAGTTCTCCATAGAAGAGATCCTTTGGGATCCGGCCATCATCCATTCTCACGACATGACCAAGCCAACGCAGGCGTCTCTGTTTCAGCAGTGAATACATGCTAGGGGTTCCAGCTCGTTCCAGGACTGTGTTGTTTGGAACTTTGTCCTGCCAGGTGATGCCGAGGATGCGTCAGAGGCAGCGCATGTGGAAAGCGCTCAGTTTCCTCTCCTGTTGTGAGCGAAGAGTCCATGACTCGCTGCAGTACAGAAGTGTCCTCAGGACGCAAGCTCTGTAGACCTGGATCTTGGTATGTTCCGTCAGCTTCTTGTTGGACCAGACTCTCTTTGTGAGTCTGGAAAATGTGGTAGCTGCTTTACCGATGCGAATAATAATAACAACAACAACAACAACAACAACAGGTATTTATATACCGCCTTTCTTGGTCTTTATTCAAGACTTTATTCAAGGCGGTTTACATAGGCAGGCTTTATCTAAATCCCTATTTAAGTAGGGATTTTTACAATTTCAAAGAAGGTTCTTTCTTTCAAGAACGACTACATTCAAGGTGTTTCGTTCCGATCTGGCTTCACATTCTGGCCTCCATCCTCCCACGCTCAGAGCAGATGGAATAGCTCGGCTTCAGCTTGTCAGCTGCTCCAAGGTCGCATGGTGCCGGTGGCCTTGAACTGGCGACCTTGTGGATGTTATCTTCAGGCAGACGGAGGCTCGACCCTCTAGACCAGACCTCCTGCCCAAGGTACAAGCCATGATGGGTTTTAGAAGTAGGCTAAGAATGCCAGATGCAAGGGAGTGGCAACAGGATGCAGGTCTCTTGATGACATGTGTGCTCCCTGAGGCAAGTTCATTTTCTGGAGGAGAAGTTCATTACGGGTTACAAGTCATAGTAGGTCTGTGCAAGCTCCTGGTTTTAGAGGCAGGCTGCCTGCCAGATGCAGGGGAGGGCAACGGGACGCAGGTTGTGCCTGTTGTCTGGTGTGCTCCCTGGGGCATTTGGTGGGCCGCTCTGAGATACAGGAAGCTGGACTAGATGGACCTTTGGCCTGATCCAACAGGGTTGTTCTCCTCCTCCTCCTCTTCTTGTCCTTTTTAAATTTTAAGTGAAAAACTGAAAAAAATGTTTTGGGTAATATGGCAGCCCTACTGGCAAGCCTGGAGCAGACTCCGCTGGGAATCAACCTATGCAAGCCCTGTTGAAATGGAGCTGCTCATGAATGACCCTTTTTGAAGACAGGGAGAAGGGAAATTGTATGTGCATGTGGGGGGGGGGATCCAGATGACACAGAGTCATGGACCGCCCCAAGTCTGACTACTGTTCCAGCCAGTACTGTTCAGTATTGTCTACCTTCAGCAGCAGTGAAGGCACTCCAAAGTCTCTGGCAGAGCAGAGTTTTTCTAAATGGGCTAAGGACATAAGAACAGCCCCACTGGATCAGGCCATAGGCCCATCTAGTCCAGCTTCCTGCATCTCACAGCAGCCCACCAAATGCCCCAGGGAGCACACCAGATAACAAGAGACCTCATCCTGGTGCCCTCCCTTGCATCTGGCATTCTGACGCAGCCCATTTCTAAAATCAGGAGGTGGCACATACACATCATGGCTTGTAACCTGTAATGGATTTTTCCTCCAGAAACTTGTCCAATCCCCTTTTAAAGGTGTCCAGGCCAGATGCCGTCACCACATCCTGTGGCAAGGGGTTCCACAGACCAACCACACGCTGAGTAAAGAAATATTTTCTTTTGTCTGTCCTAACTCTCCCAACACTCAATTTTAGTGGATGTCCCCTGGTTCTGGTGTTATGTGAGAGTGTAAAGAGCATCTCTCTATCCACTCTGTTCATCCCCTGCATAATTTTGTATGTCTCAATCATGTCCCCCCTCAGGTGCCTCTTTTTTAGGCGGAAAAGAAGGCCAATTCTATGCTTGGGATCATTAGAAAAGGTAAATACTATTGTTGTTGTTGTTGTTAATAATTATATTATTAATTATAATAATTAATTATTATTAATAATTAATTGATAATGAGCGGCCTGCTTGGAGGCAGGTTGTGCAGCTTTACACTTACTGACATGAGGCTACCTGAGGTCATTTTCATTGGGATGCTGCTCAGGCCTTTTCCTTGCAAAGCAGGCACTGCATCACCAAGCAATGGGCCCTCCCCAGATTCAGCTTTAATTTTTTTTAATTGCCTGTAATAAAAAACAAATTAATTTTGTGGCTTTCAGTAGGACAAGATGAAAATCTGGTAATGAAATTATTTCTCAGACGTTATTAGCATCTCTGACTGGGGATGATGCATTGATGGTGATGTGCTAAGATGCGATGGCAGCCGCTGATGGAGCAAGAAGGGAAACAGATAACCTTTGTGTGGGTTGCCATGGCTACTTGGCACACTGGTTCCCTGACATCCTGTTGAATTTCTTCTGCATCAGAATTTCTTCTGTGCAGGGCTGTGTCTGTATGCCCAACATCCTCACTGAGAAATCCAAATTCTGTGATTATCAGGAGTTTATCTGCTTCCCATGACCTGACTGGAAAGTAGGAAAAATAGCTCAGGAGGGGGCCTGCATTAAGTAACTTGGGGGGAATGTGGCAGACAACGTGTCAGTTTTATTCCAATCTACCTCTTCTGGCTTCCCTCACATAATTCTGGGAACTGTCATTTGGTGCTGGTGCTGAAATGTCTGCAACCTCTGCAGACACGAGGTGTGATTTAGCAAAAGTTAAGACCTTTGAGTCACATCCCCTGGATTAACTTGGGAGTTAAGCAGGAATGTCAATGTGTGCTTTACTTTCGTTCTTACCAACAGGATTTTCAAGAACACCCCCTGAACTGTCAGAGCCTGTTGGCTAGAAAAAAGAGGCTTCACCCATTAGCTAGGGACCCTCCACCTCCTGTAGCCACCCAAGGCCCAGGTGAGCACCAGAAGTACAGGGTCCTTCTTTGGGGTGTGTCTGTGCATGTCAGAGCATGTGTGTTGCCACCCTCCCACCTCTGAGTGGGTTTGAGCAATGATGTAGTAGTGATGGCAGAAGATCCAGAAAGGGGAAAATGGAAGTGGCTGATAAGTGAACCTGGAATCTGGAAGAGATCTGTGTGTATGGGATGGTTCACCGGTTCTATCTCTGCTAACTCTTGCAAAGGCTTACACATAAGCAGGGTTGCTTGCAAGTCAGCACAATTTCTGCCCAACTTTAAGCCATTTCTGCCCAACATTGCATATATGCAACAAGTGCCAAATGTGTACAGCTGTCGGCTGGGCAAATTTTAAAAGCAAAGCCAATTCTTTCACATTGTTTGAAGTCTCTCCGGCCATCATGGCTCAGTTGGCATCTCTCCAAGTATGCACAACATTCTGTGTATTTGCCCAGTTTGGCCTTCTGAAAGCGAATCCAGTGTAAGCCATTTTCACTTATTTTACCTTCATACAATGCAGAAGTTGGGTAATTCCAGGACAGTTGCACAAGGCAACAATCATATAATAATGGACATAACAGCTCATCCCTTAATGGAGGCAATAGTAGGTAAGACAATGATTGATCTATACAATCATAAAAATTGCAGACCTGCATGGATACGATTGCAAAAGGCAAACCATACTCAGTCGTACACAGAGATCTTTGCGCACCGTCATCTCAACACATAGAGGTCAAGATTGGAAACAGGAACACAAACCCACTCCACTGCCTCCCCCATTCAGCTGAACTGGTGAAAAATGTTATCTGTGCTCTTAGAGAACTACACACCCAGAGAGTAGGAACTTTTTGGGAGTTCCTACTGCAGCAAAGAGAGTCTTGTGGCATCTTAAAAACTAATGAACACCAAGTAGCAGGTTTGGGGGACTGTCTGCCAGGTACAGAGTTGGTGCCAGGTTCAGAGGGGCCTCTTGGGCAAAACTCGACACTGGGGTCTCCATGGTGTGTTCTGACCTTATTTATTTAAAAGATTTTTATATAAAAAGCAATTTTTATATTGCTTTTTTCAATGCTCTAAATGGTGTACAACAATAAAATTACAAACCACGTAATAAAAACATTAAATAAAACCAATTAAAACATTAAAACCAATGAGCACCAGTGGCATAGCTAAGGGGGTGCAGGTGGTAGCAGTTGCACTGGGCATCAAGCTTTAGGGGGGCAACAAGCTGAGCTTAACAATAGTGACCAAAATTGTGAAAATCTTGGCATGTATGAATAATACCATCATGTTGTATATCATTGGAAAAATAATTTTATGCTGAATAGAATGAAACAAACTACATTGGAATGTCTATCAAAAGTTATGGCCAATTAACCATAAAATGAAAACACAATTGCCTTATGGAACAAAAAGTGGATTTTCCTAACTCAAAACTGACCTATGAAACTGATTATTCTGAGAGGCAATGACATGTTATTATGTTATTGACATGTTGCAATGAGATGTTATTATGTAACAGCATGAAACCAATAAGGTGTTAATATGAGTCCGTTCTTATTTCCATGTATCATAATACATTTACAGGCACAATCCTAACCTCTTATGTCAGTGCTTTCCAGCACTGGCATAGCGGTGGCAATGGGACATGAAGGTTGCCAACAACTATATAATTAAACTAGTATAAAACAGCAAACAAATAAAAAAGGATGTTCCCTAGGATGTTCCTCTCATCTCAAAAGCCAAGCAAAATAAAAAATGTTTTTAAATTCTGCCTGAAACCATACAGAGAGCTGCATGACTCCTCCAGAAAAGGTAAAAAGGGGCGGGGTGGACAAATACCTTCTCCCCTCTCGAGGGTGTAGTCAAAGTTGAGTGGAGTGTCAGGATTTCTCCCACATCACCAGGAGCACTCAAGAGCTGCCTTTGAAGTCCTTAGTTGAGAAGGACCAGGTTCACCAGAAGACAAACTAAAAAGTTTGCCTAGGGACGTACAGGTCATGCCTCCTTATCAGCAGATACCAAATCAGTGGTAAAATAGCTTTAAAGATCCACTTCCAGGTTTCTTGCCCCTCCATTGTTGCCCCAGAATGCATTGGTAGAGATGCTATACTGCAATCAACCATTAGATGGGTGAATAATGGTATCTAATGGAATAAAATTATGGCTGAATACGGTATAGCATCTACTGATGCATTCTGGAGTGATAATGGAGGAGCAAGAAACCTGGGAGTGGACATTTAAAGCTATCTTTAATCCCAAGAAGCTTGCAACCAGTGTAGTTTAACAGCACGAAGGCAGGAAATTCAATTTTGAAGCTTTTTTCCTTGTTACAAGGTATTTAAGGGTGAAGCCCTGTACCAGTGGTGAGTCAAATCAGTGGATAACAAGACATAACCTGTATGCCTTTCCCAAAAGTCATGTGAAAAGTAGACCAGTAGGCCCTGGTATCTGCAGGGGATCTGTTCCAGGATCTCCTGTGAACAAAGAATTCAGTGGATCATCAAACCCACCCCATCAAACCAGAAGTGCCTTTCAAAGGTCAAGAGCATGTGGATGCTGGAGAATCTGTGCATATTATATATCTGTACTTTCAGAAGATGTTTGACACGGTCCCTCACCAAAGGCTGCCCTCTGGGTGCCCTCTGGTATCCTGGCCACAGCTGTAGCTGTGTGTTGAAGGACTTTGTTCACCTGAAAAAACTCCACAGTCAGGGAATTAGAGGGCAGGTCCTCTCCTGGATTAGGAACTGGTTGAGGTCCAGAAAGCAGAGAGTGGGTGTCAAAGGGCAATTTTCACAATGGAGAGAGGTGAAAAGCGGTGTGCCCCAATGATCTGTCTGGGACCGGTGCTCTTCAACCTCTTCATAAATGATCTGGAGACAGGGGTGAGCAGCGAGGTGGCCATGTTTGTGGATGACACTAAACTTTTCTGAGTGGTGAAGACCAGAACAAATTGTGAAGAGCTCCAGAAGGATCTCTCCAAACTGGGAGAATAAAAACTTCACATATAGGCTAATGCAGTGTTTCCCTGATTGTGGGTAGGGACTGTTACAAGCTGGTAGCTGGCAAGGAAAATGTACTGACCAAACCAAAATGGAGCAGCACATGCATGTTTACTCACGAGTGGGTGAATGTGCCTCAGTCCACTTTGAAGGGCAGACTGAAGGGAATGCATCACCACCAGAATGGTCCTGATCCGATGAACATTGAGTTCAACAAATGCTCCAGAGGTTCCCCCCATAGTAAAAAGGATAAAAACAGAGGTTTGAGGGCTGGTAAACTGAAACCTTTTTTTAGCCCCATAAAGCTAGGTGGGGCCCAATAGAATGTCATTTTAAAAAGTGGGTCTGGGTGCTAAAAAGTATGGGAACCACTGGACTAATGGATTCTGAGCTGTCTGTGACAGAACAGGAGATAGATCTTGGGGTGCTTTTGGACAGGTTGATGAAAGTGTCGACCCAATGTGTGGCAGCAGTGAAGAAGGCCAATTCTATGCTGGGGATCATTAGAAAAGGTATTGAGAACAAAACGGCTAATATTATAATGCCGTTGTACAACTCTATGGTAAGGCCACACCTGGAGTATTGTGTCCAGTTCTGGTCGCCGCATCTCAAAAAGGACATAGTGGAAATGGAAAAGGTGCAAAAGAGAGCGACTAAGATGATTACGGGGCTGGGGCACCTTCCTTATGAGGAAAGGCTATGGCGTTTGGGCCTCTTCAGCCTAGAAAAGAGGCGCCTGAGGGGGGACATGATTGAGACATACAAAATTATGCAGGGGATGGACAGAGTGAATGTCCACTGGTGCTGGGGCAGAAAGTGTGTGCACTCCACCTGCTTGGCAGCTGAGAAAGGGAACAGAGTGGGCGGATGTGCCCACTTCTGAGGGAAGAAAGCATCCACCTGCCCCCCTCCGTGGCCACGGAGAGAGGCAGCGCAGCTGAGGGAAGAGAGCCTCTGCTTGCTCCCCCAGAGAGCTTTCCTCTTCCTTCCCTTTGCACCTGCCAATGAGCTCTCTAGGGGTTCCTGGATTGTTACAGGAGTCTCTGTGGAAGCCCATTTGCAGCTGCTGAGGGCAGGAGAAAGTAGCAAGAGGGGGGCCTTATTTGACCAAGTGCGTGGTAGTACTACTGCCTAAAAGACGGCATGACCTCAGGGGCTTCAAGGGTCATCTGACTGAGACCTCAGGGGCAGCTGGGTCCTCACCCAGTGCCCTCCTGGGCCATCCGCTGACATTGACCATGGTCAGGTGACAGAGAGCTGGTGAGAAAACTGAAGACATGGAAAGCCTGGGCAAGTGACCGCTGGGAAGAGGCTGGAGCCTTGAAGAGGAGTCAGTGTGGCCAGACTCTTCAAAGAGGTGGCTTAAATAGGGGCAGTTGACTGTGCTCCTGCAGTTGCCAGAAGGGGTTATTGGTGTGGCAGTTTCCAGCATTGAGCACTGTGTGAATCAGACCTCCTCTGATTATGTTTGCAGACTTTCCTCGTGGAATACCAACCAGCCTCGCAGCAGTGATTACTGGGAAATAAATGAGCACGGTAACAAGATAAGTCTCGCTGGCGAACAATACGGATTTCTACGCACTCCACGTTGTTGCAGGGGTGGGGGCCGCTGAAGTGTCTGCTGGGATCCCACAGAATTGGACCTGGTGCATTATTCATCAGGAGCTGCTTGACACCCTCATTATTTCTGGCACTCCAAGTTAGTCCACATTGCCAACTTGCAAGCTTAATAATGATGAGAATAATGATTTGGCAGCCCACTATATCTCTTTTCATGAGTGTGAGCTGCAGCCGACTCAAACACACCTCAAAGTGTTTGAAGGAACAGAAAACCCCCGTGATCCATAAAATTGGGAGGGGGCAAGGGGGTGCTTAGCCTGTAAAATTATACATTTTATGTGGAAAGCTATTCCGGTTGGGGAGAGATTTAGCCCTGCAATGAATTGGACTGATACTAATTCATATTTTTATGGCTGTCTTGTTTACTCTGCAAAAATGAGATTCTAGTATATTTCTCTCTCTCTCTCTCTCTCTCATGTGCAAAAGGGGTGCACTGTGTAGAATAATTTTTACAAAATGTTGGCAAACAGCATTATAGGACAAATACAGAAGCAGGCAGCTCCTGCTCTTTAACCAGTGGGTCCCCCCCCATGCGGTCTGGTTTATTGCTGGAAAAAATGGGAAAATGGCTTGAGAGTGCCTCACATAGTCTTACTGAAGCAGGCCAGGCCAAGTATGCCACCCAAAGCTTCTTGGAGGAAGAGCAGGATGCAGGTATCACAGAACTCAGCAGTGTTGGTTCTCTTAATGCAAGGCTGACCGACTGTGAGCTAAATCCTACCGCAAGGGCGAAACAAGGCAAGACATTTGGGGAAAAAATTTCAAATCCGAAATTTGATCAAATTTCCTGCTTTTTTAAAAACTCGAAGCAGACATTTCAGGGGCAGGAGATGAGGTGCACCAATATTTTATCCCATGGGGCAATTGGCAGCTTTGGTGGTGTCACAACCATCACCTTCCCCATCCTGTGGGAGAAACCAAAATCCTACCGGGCCCAGCTGAGGGCCGGTCAGGGTTGGCTTGACCAGACCACAAACCAGGCTAAAATCAGTCCCCAGTTTGCCATCACCCCTAAACTGCCAGCCCTTAACCCATTTTTGCCTGGCCCACAGGTGTACACTTTTGGTCCCTGTTGCGTATATGCAATGTTGAGCAGTAATGGCTTTTTAAATCCAGGGAAGGTGGAAGGCCTCTAGACATCCCAGCTGCCCAAGGAAACAGATATCCTCAAGTTCCAGAACTCCTCTCTTCCTGGGTACCAGCAAAACATTCAGTTGTGTGACTTTGTGGTCAGTACTGATACAGCCCAGGTGGTTACTTTGGTGATGGCACTGGCTACCCATTTGTTTCCAGGCCCAATTCAAGGTGCTGGTATTGACATTTACAGCCCTTCATGGTATGGGTCCAGTTTGCTGAGGGACTGCCTTCTCCCATACATTCTAGCCCACCCTCTTAGGTAATCTGAAGAGGCTCTCCTACAAGTGCCACCTTTATCTCAAGTTAGAGCAGTGCTTCTCACACATTTAGCACCAGGACCCACTTTTTTGAATGAGAATCTGTCAGGACCAACTGGAAGTGACGTCATGACTGGAAGTGACATCATCAAGCAGGAACATTTTTAACAATCCTACCCACACTTACCCAGGAGTAAGTCTCATTTACTATCATTCTTTAAAGAATACACATAGTAGCTTGTTAAAAGTACAGGTCTGTAACATTTCCCCAAATGCAGTCACATGCCATGGGAGCATCAAGTCTAATATTTTAAAGATAAAATATTGAAATGAATGGGGACCCACCTGAAATTGGCTCACGACCCACCTACTGGGTCCTGACCCACAGTTTGAGAAACACTTAGAGGGATGGTGGCACAGAGGTGAGCCTTCTCTGCAGTGGCACCACAACTATGAAATTTCCAACTAGGGGAAATTAAGAACTACTTCGTCCCCCCTGGCCTTTTGGTGAGTGCTCAAAACATAACCCTTTCACCTGGCATTTTGATGATGGGAGGCCCTCTGTGCCTTTGTAACAGTGTTTTGGTCCAAATAGTTTCCCTCCAACATTTTTACTGTTTTTATATATTGTGTATTTTGTAAATCGCCATACAGCCCAATCCTGAGCTGCCCAGAGCACCCAGGCTTGGTGGTACCGAAAAGGGCTGCTGCCTGCAGCTACTGTGCTACCACGGGAGGCTCCTCGGGAGAAGGGGACGTTTGTCCCCTTCCCCCAGGTAAGGAACTAATGTAGGGCATGCAGCCCTCCATGAACGCCCTAGATCTTGTGGAGCTCAGCTCCGCAGATCCTCCTCCCACCTGCCCCGGCACACCTCCTCCCCGCCTGCCTCTCCCCTCCTTGGAACGCCTCCTCCATGCCCCTGTTCACACCCCCGCCTGCTGTTTTGCAGCTTGGCAGTCTGGGAGACCGCTGAGCCGCGGAACCTGGGCAACTGCCCCGCGCTAGCCCAGCACTGGCTGGTGCTGGGCTAGCACCGGTGGGAGCCCGGTGGTGAGCCCCGCGAACATGCCTTACAGCATGTTTGCAACTTTGGTTGGTGGCACGGAGCCAGCCACTGACCACAGGATTGGGCTCTTAGGCATTTGCTTGGCATAAGAGAGGTGGGATATAGTTTTTTAAAATAAATACATAAAATGGTAGGTGCCATGAGTCCCTCCTGTCTACGCTGCTGAGCCAGTCAGGAAACAAGCCCTCCAAGCTATTCTCTCAACAAAGATTTGAACCTCCAAACTCTTTGATTTAGCTTTCTTTGCATGGTTGGCACTGTGGCATGGGGGGGGGGGTGGTGGTCCTACCTTAGGCACCTGCATTCCCTTCTGGGCACCTGTCCCATCCAAATATTCCAACTCCCTTTGCCCGCTTTTTGGCTAATTAACACCCTCCTTTTCCAAGAACAACAGCTGTGGTGTGCAGAGAAATGCAGAACTCACTATCAGTTGAGCAATTAACAAGAATTTATTGCTACAAACACACACACTCCCTGCAAGTCTTCTTGTCCATAGGCTTTCCCTCCCCAAAACTTCACTTAGCTCAGTGGGTAAAGGTCTGAAGCCTCCGGTCCAAGTCCAATCTGGTCTCCAAAGCACAGTCCAGTCTTCCCAATCTAGTCTTCTGCAGCAGAATCCCTCTTCTCCAGCAGTGTCCTCTCTAGCAGAGTGTCTCCTTCAGCAGGGTCCTGGCAGTCCTCTCTTCTGTAGGTCTGGGTCAGGTAGCTCTGGGTCAGGTAGCATCACCCTCTGGGTCAGGGTAGCTCTTTGCTCCTTCTGAAGCTGCCTTTTATCCTTGGATGTCCCATAATCCAAAATGCAGCTCAACTGTGAGCTACCTTGTTAGCCCCTTGTTAAGTCCAAATTAGGCTCAGGTGAGCCATCTCTTCAGTCCATGTCCATTCAAAGTCCCGTCAAGGTCAAATGAAGCTCAGGTGTCCATCAGCGGCTCCATTGGCCTTGATTGATTACAGCTGTGGAGCCAGCCCTGCCCTTCCCAGAGCTGTCAAAACATGGAATCGCTGTCAACACCACATCATCCACCTGATGATCCTCTGATTTTCCATTATAGCACCTCAGATTCCTCAAGAGGGAGGCTGATTCATCCTCCTCAGGTAACTTTGGAAAGCTTCCATTCTGCAGGCCCCCCCCCCCCCCCCGGATCTCTGAACTAGCTGCTCCTCCTCTCTCTCCATCAGCCCATTACCAACTGGTCTCTTGTACCTCGCCGCTCTGGGCTGTGCCTCAGTTCTCTAGCCTTCCTGTCTCCTAGTTGCCCAAGTGATGGAGGAGGGATGGGAACAGGAAGGCTTGCTACTCATGAGGAGCCTGCAACTTCCCCGGGATCCCTTTGGCTGTACAGGGTGTGGTTCTGGCGTTGGTGTTGTGTCTGTTGGAAGGGTGCTGCACCACTTGGGGCCAGCAGGATACCAGCCACTGTGGATCTGGGCATTGAGCAAGACTCTCTTGCTGGTTTGTTGTTCTGAGTGCCGCCGGTTGAATGGAGGGGCTTGTTGCCTTTCAGATGGTGGCCTCTGGCCCATCAGCATTGCCTCAAGTGCCCAGCGAGCACTTTATGCTACAGAAAGCGGTGCTTCAAGAAAAAGGGGAAAGAAATCATTATTCTCTGACAGCCGAGATTCTGCCTGAGAAATGTGGCTGAAGAATAGTGACAAGCAAGGCCTTTAGTAAAAACAAAACAAGTCTTTTAACTCACAAGCCTATTGCTATAGCAACCTGAACACCTGTATTTAAAACAAATGACTTTGGAGACTTGTTTGTCTTTTACTCTGCATCCCACCTTTCCTTCCTTCCTCACTGCAAGGAATTATCTCTCAGCAGCCACAATGGGGACCCTGATGATCTTCCCTCCAGGAAATGGCCGATCCAAACAGGCTTGGTCCCAGAGATGGTGCTGTTTTAGGTAGAGCCTGCTGGGCCAGGCCAAGGGTCCATCTAGTCCAGCTTCCTGGATCTCACAGAGGCCTCTCGGAGTACACCAGTGTCTTGTTGCACTCCCTTGCATCTGACAAGCTACCTCTAAAACCCAAAGGTTGCATATAGTCATCATGGCTTGCAACATTTTCTCCCATAAATCTGCCCACCCCTCTTTGAAAGGCATCTCGGCCTGGTGCCATCACAACAAGCTGCAGCAAGGAGTTCCACAGATTAATGATGCTCTAGGTAGAGTCTTTTATCTGTTGTCAGGGGCACCAGGAAATGGGGTCTTAGACTCCCGCCCATCTCTGGGCTTCCAGGGCCACACGCTTACGTGGCTTGTCTCCTTCCTACTCTACAGCACCCTACTCTGCCACAGGGCCTTCTCTAGTCTTCCAGGGTCCTAGAGTCTTTCTTCCACACAACCTCCTACCCTTTCTCATGCCTAGCCCTTCTCCTGGCTGATCCCTCTCTCCTTCCTTGTTCCACCCTCCTGGCCTTGTCGCCCTCTGGGTCCAAGCCTTCGGTAGGTAGGTAGGCTTCTGCAACCACTTGGAGCCTCTTGCCCATCCTCTTGCCTCTCCCAGACTGTACCCAGTCCCTCGCAACCTGTACCCAGCCCAGTGCCCAGGCAAACTGAGCAAGCCCAACCCCAGGCACTTGTTCTAATTCTTCTGTCACTCAATTTTACTGGATGTCCCCTGGTTGGTGAGAGAGGCAGAAGAACACCCCTCTATCCACTCTATCATCCCCTGCATAATCTCATATGTTTCAATCATATCCCCCCTCAGGTGCCTTTTTTTGAGACTAGAGAGCCTCAAATACTGTAGTCTTTCCTTGTAAGGGAGATGCCCCAGCCTAGTAACAATTTTGGTTGCTCTTCTCTGTACTTTTTCCATTTCCAGTATATCCTTTTGAGATGTGACAACCAGAACTGGACGCAATACTCCAGGTGTGCCTTTACCATGGATTTGTACAATGGCTTTATAATAAGATTAGATGTCTTAATCCCCTGGGGGCTGGGGATAAGAATAGGCCCTCAGTTTGGCTGTACTTGTCGTAAGAGGCGACTAAACAGCCACCAGGTAGATGGGACTCGTCAGCCTGGGAAGGCAGCTCATCAGAGAGAAGGAAAACTCTGATCCCAAACCTCCACTGCCTTGTGGCTACATCCAGTTATGGAAAAGGCTTCAGGAGTCAACCTCAAGGCAAAATCCGGAGCCGCAGTCCCTGAGGCCGTTCATGGCTGAACACAGTCACGTTCTGGCAACTCCTGCGACACCGCTGGAACCAACCGTATTGGTTTCTGCCTTTCCATTGGACCATTTCAGCGACGTGGAGAGGGGGGATTTGCTGCATGGGTAACAGCCTATCCTCCATACCTACTTTACCCAGGCTTCGCGCACTGGAGAGGACACTCTGTTCCAGAACCATCATTCAGAGCGCGACACCATAGTCTTCCGAGACTGAAGGATGCCAACAACATTCTCAATACCTTTTCTAATGATCCCAAGCATAGAATTGGCCTTCTTAACTGCTGCCGCATGTTGGGTCGACACTCTCATCGAGCTGCCCACCAGCACCCCAAGATCACTCTCTTGATCTGTCACAGGCAGCTCAGAACCCATTAGCCTATATGTGAAGTTTTGGTTTTTTGCAGTCATGCTCTGGCAACTCCTGTGACGCCGCTGGAATCAACCGTATTGGCTTCTGCCTTCCCATTGGATCATTCCAGCGATGTGGAGAGGGGGGATTTGCTGCATGGGTAACAGCCTGTCCTCCATACCTTCTTTACCCAGGCTTCGCGCACTGGAGAGTTCACTCCAACTTCACCATATGGCATCAGCACAACACAGGAAGCAGCAGTTACCAGTTATAAGTCTTCACTCGATTGGCGTAGAGCGTGACGCCAGGGCTGCTTCCAATGGTGGGAGAGATCATTGCATCTCATTGGGCAGCTACCACCCGCCTTAAGCTGGGCAGTCCCCAACCAGTAAGGTGTTGCCTCGCCACGGTCTGTTAACCTCACAGGGTGCATGGGGTTTAGGGTGAAAACTGAAGGCCCATAGCCAGGGAGACAGACCAGGGACAGACTGCACTTGCTCCCATTGTGGAAGGGATTGTCACTCCCGAATTGGCCTTTTCAGCCACACTAGACGCTGTTCCAGAACCACTTTTCAGAGCGCGATACCATAGTCTTTCGACTGAAGGTTGCCAACACACGCACTGCTTTATATTTACTTACATTGAAGCACACCTGCCCTTTGGCTGCCCAGTCTCTTTCGCCATTTGCCGCACCATTCTTTGGGGCCTCACTCAGTGTTGTCTTGCTTGCTGTCATCCACCTGTGTGGCTTCTGAGTCTCTTTGGAACTAGTGTCCATGATGGAGATTCAAAGAGTATGGTCTGTAAGAGAAACTGTGCACCCCCGGGATTTCAAAACCATTAATCATGGCTAAATTAAGACAGTTAATCAACCCTGAGCCACTGACACAAGATTGTCTCCCAGGCATATCACCTTGAACATCTTTAGAAAATGAGAATTTGGGCTTTCCACTTGGCTACTTCCATAAGCTAATTCATTTTCTCCAGGAGCAGCTCAAGGTCGGCCTTTATGATAGTGACGGCTTCCAATCGTGCTTCACCTCGGTCCTGCTCAGCTGTAGTGACTGCTACTGATAGCTGAGTTGCCAGGAAGATGCCGCCAGCGATTCACACAGGAGGTTGACCAAGGGGATGGAGCTCATGTGCCAGACCTCCATCCGTCTTCATTTGGGGAAGGAATGATTTCCATCCTAATGAACATTATGGGTGGTCTGAGAGTCGGCAGCAGGGCCAGGCTGCTCTTGAAGCCCCGGGGCTTGTTGCCCCCATCGCCACCTTTTCCCAGGCCTGCCCTCCAGGTCTTCTGCTGCATGTTCTCTCTACATGTGGAAAAGCTGCTCTTTCTCACTGTGTTAAGAGAACAGTCTTTTCTTTCTTAGTTCGATGGGTGTATGCTGGAGAAGTGCCTGCCTCCTCTTTTCCTGCCCAGGATTCTTCCCCATTCAATATATTTTCCCACACGTGTGACATATTAGACATAAACTGTTTCTATATGATGCCTCATATCTTGTTTTATGTGCTTGTGTCCTTATGAGCTGTTTTGGGGACCAGGTGAAAATGCAGGATATACTGGCAAAACCATGGCACAGCCAGCCTGTTGCCCCTGCTGCTCTGCCCCGGGATCTTGTCCTGCCCCACACATTGCCATTGCCATTTTACCAGCCATTTTACCAGCTCTCTTTTATGGAGAGGAATTAAAAATACAGGTGGGACCTTAGTATCCATTGATTTGGTATCCACTGATTTGACTCACCACTGATACCTCGGCCCACTTTTAAATGCCTTGTAACAATGAAAAAAACACAAAAATTGAATTTCCTATCTTTGCACTTTTGGTTGGCAACCTTCAGTCTCGAAAGACTATGGTGTAAGTCTACAGCACCCAGTATTCCCAGGTGGTCTCCCATCTAAGTACTAACCAGGCCTAACCCTGCTTAGCTTCCAAGATCAGAAGAGATTGGGCATTATTCTACTAGATTCCATTATTCACTCCATCTAGTGGCTGAATGTGATATACCAGTGATATACCAATGCATTCCAGGGCAACAATAGAGGAGCAAGAAACCTGCAAGTGGATTTTTAAAGCTATTTTTCCATTGATTTGGTATTCTCTGATTTTCTTTTCCACTGCAACAGAACCCCTGTGGATAATGAGGCACGACCTGGATTTTATTAACCTTTTCCAAGTACTTCCTGTTTATGATCTTGTTACAGGGCCAGCCTGTGCACGGGGCAAATGATGCTCTCACCCACTGGCTGCCTCCACACTGCCTTACTGCATCCCCATTTGCCCCAGCCCCTTTCCTCTTCATTCCTCCTTGCACTTGCCCCACTCTACTTCTTTGCATTTTAAAATGGCAGAGCTGCCAAGTAGGGGGCCAGAAAGAGGGGCTGGGAGGTGGAGAATGCTGGGAGGCAGCCACCACTCTACTTCTCCCCCTAAAAAGGGAAAAAAATCCTTTTTGGAACCAAGGAGGAACTCTTCCCAGCTTCCTCTTCCTGGTCCTAATATTGTAGTTGCCACTGGTGCTCAAAATGCTTATTTGGGGAATTAATTAAAGAGGGCAGGGTTTATAGAGGATGCGGGTAGCTAAGCCTACTCCAGCCTTGACCTTCCTGGTAGGAGAAGCCAGTGAACAAGGGATCGTTTATGTCTTGGTGCAAAGACCAGCAACAGTGGGAATCCATTCAAGAGCTATGTTCTCGTTAAGGATTTGTGCCATGCAAATATCTTGCTCCATGGGTCACTACTATGTTGCGATGCCATCTTTGGATGCTCGGTGATGATGTCACCAGGTTGCTGAGTTCCAGGCTGTGTGGCTATGCAGCTGAGTGGGAACACTGGTCAAGAGACTGACAAAGGAGCATCTTCAAAAGAATTTATTAAGCAAAAAGGTTGTAATGGGAAAAGATATAGATAAAACAGTATATTAAATGCTAACCAAAGTATGTGTAAAATATGCCTGATTTGTGGTGGATGGGGGCTGGGGATAAGAATAGGCCCTGTACTTATCTTAAGAGGCGACTAAACAGCCACCGGGTAGATGGGACTCTTTAGCCTGGGAAGGCAGCTCATCTGAGAGAAGGAAAACTCTGATCCCAAACCTCCACTGCCTTCTGGCTACATCCAGTTATGGAAGAGGCTTCAGAAGTCAACCTCAAGGCAAAATCCGGAGCCGGAGTCCCTGAGGCAGTTCATGGCTGAACACAGTCACGTTCTGGCAACTCCTGCGATGCCGAAGCCAGTATTGGCTTCTGCCGAATACTCCTGCGAAGCCAGTATTGGCTTCTGCCTTTCCATTGGACCATTTCAGTGACGTGGAGAGGGGGGATTTGCTGCATGGGGAACAGTCTATCCTCCATATCTACTTTACTCAGGCTTTGTGCACTGGAGAGGACACTGTTCCAGAACCACCATTCAGAGCGCGATACCAGAGTCTTCCGAGACTGAAGGATGCCGACCTGTGTGGTGGATGGAATTGTATGCAGAGTGTATTGGTGCACTGGAGAAATTGGAAAAAGGGAAAGATTTTCAAGGAAGGTTTAGGGAAGGCCTAGACTTCTACACCAGTCCCTAAACTGAGATGGGAAAAGGAGGGGTGAGATAGAGGCAAGTTGCTAAGGGACAGAAGGTTGATGGCTCTTTTGAACAGAATGACGTGTGAGCAAAGGTGGCTGCTGGCAGCTTCTTTGCTTGCCCCACATCCCCTTTTGAAGTCTGCAGGGTCAGACTTGGGTGCTTTTTGTCGGCTTCAAATGGGATGCAGAATCCTTTGCTTGCAGCATGTCCCATCTGAAGTCTGCAAGGTGTGGTGGTTCATGAGGTCCCTGAGCCAACCTTCAAAAGGGACT
Organism: Tiliqua scincoides; assembly: GCF_035046505.1. Taxonomy (NCBI): domain Eukaryota; kingdom Metazoa; phylum Chordata; class Lepidosauria; order Squamata; family Scincidae; genus Tiliqua; species Tiliqua scincoides. The sequence continues at coordinate 311,702,793 of NC_089821.1, forward strand.
CTCAGGCAAGTGTATGTGTGTGGGGAGTGCTAAGGAGCTGCTCTCTGGGCATCACTTCCTCAGATCTGCTGCCTGGAGAAGTTGCTTCAGCCTGCCTCATGGGCCAGCCGCGTTCTGACAAAAGAATTCCACAAGTAGAACGGGGGGCCACTTGGTTCCATTTCCGTGCCCTACATTGTCTCCACTAAATGCAACCCTTTGGTATATCTCCTGTCTGCTATTGCAGCATCCTGCCTTCAAGTCTTTACCTTGATGAACTTTGCTTCTCTCAACCTTTTGGTTCGTTTACTGCTTCCTGCCTCTGCCCACTGAAAAGCGTGCCTTGTGCCTAAGTCACACCTGCATTTTACCCATTGCCATTGGAACCACCTGGACCAACCCACTGAGCGAAGTCCTAAGAACATAAGAAGAGTCCTGCTGGATTAAGCCAAAGGCCCATCGAGTCCAGCTTCCTGTATCTCACAGCGGCCCACCAAATGCTTCAGGGAACACACAAGACAACAGAGGTGCCTTCCCCTGCATCTAGCAATCAGAGGCAGACTACCTCTACCTGGCACATAGCTACCATGACTTGTAACCCGTAATGAACTTTTCCTCCAGAAATCCCTGTCCAACCCAAAACCAGCAGTTACCTGTTAAAACTTATAACTGGGAAGAATAGAAATGTCTTTTCCTGGCACTGAAGGTATAATGTTGCTGGTGTGAGCTGATCAGTCATGGCCTGCACTCTCCTCCCTCCACTGCCCCTGAAGTGGTGCAGCACCTTGCTGCTGGGGGGTATGTTCCTAGCATGCACATACCCCCCAACAGCAATGAGGTAGTTGCTGGTGCCTAGAACATAAGAAGAGCCCTGCTGGATCTGGCCAAGGCCCATCCAGTCCAACATCCTTCTCCCCTCTGCAGCCCAACAGCTGCCTCTGGAAAGCCTCACCACTCCGATTTATTACAAGTGTGTTTGTTTCATTTGTTTTAAACTGTATGGTTGTTATTTTTGCAAGCTGTCTTGGAAGGCTTTGGCTAAAAATGAAGAGTTAAAAATGTCTATCTGAAATCATTCAATCAATGCAAGTTAATACATTTCAGATGGTGAGGCAGAGAGCTGCCCAAATATCTCTGAACCAGCCTTCCAAACGTGCTCCTGTGGCTGTGAGCCTGTGGTCTCTACCAGGGATATTTATTTCCTCTCCTGGGGTTGAGCTAATACCTCATCACCCCTAATAGATCACTCTGCATTAGTATGACTAATACTTTTCCAACATTAATTACCTGGTTATGCTAATAAGTATTTGGGTTTTTTAAAAGACTGATAAAGGAAAGCCAGCCGCGGCAGCTTAGAATAAAGATTAAGTAGCTGTCAAGTTTGTCTCTTTAGAATGGCCTTTTCATTTTTGGTTACAGGTGTGTCCAGCTGCCTCCCCCCACCAAATGACTGGCAATTCTGCAAAGTAATTAGCTGTGCCTACAATTTGCAGAACTCATTAAAGCACAGGCAAAAGAAGCCTATATTGCAAGGCTATCTGGTCAAATCTTGGGCCCTGAGCCACTATGCTTGTGTCTGTGGCCCAGGGTATGTGCAGAGCTCATGTGGTTGGCCCAAAGTGTGACCATCTTTGACTCTAGGAGGTGTACAATAACAGTACAAAACCAGTCAGTGGCATAGCTAGAGGGAGTGCAAAGCACTTAGTTTTGCAGGGACTCTTCTCGTGGTGTGGCTTCTCCTCCACCCCTTTAGAGCCATTCCGGATGGTGGGAGTAAAATGGAGGCGTTTGCCTTTTCTCTGGGTCTTCTCTGGCATTTGGCTCCGTTTTGCTTCCCCTGCCCGGAATGGCTCCGGGGAGGGGCGGGGGACACGCTTGCATGGTGCATTCAGGTACCAATAAACTTAGTGCTTTGCACCCCGACTAGCTACACCTCTGAAACCAGTAACTTATGGTGGTGGTGAAGGAGGCCACCTAAAGGGGGCTTCTCCTTTAGACCCACAGTGTGAGTTCTGGTGCAGCTGCAGTGAGGCTGACAATATTTGCAGCAGGCTTGAGAGCCTTCACATTTGGCTATAATGACATCACAGGTTTACCTGATTGTAGGAGGGGGATTACCTGGCTACCAGCTCCCCCCCCCCCGCATTTCTCAAAACATTTGTTCACAAAGGGAAAGGAGCTACAAGCCAATCACAGCAGCTGAATGGCACAGACTGCTGCTGCTGCTGAGTTCTGTTGGCAACCTTCAGTCTCGAAAGACTCTGGTATCGCGCTCTGAAAGGTGGTTCTGGCACAGCGTCTAGTGTGGCTGAAAAGGCCAATCCGGGAGTGACAATCCCTTCCACACCGGGAGCAAGTGCAGTCTGTCCCTGGTGTGTCTCCCTGGCTATGGGCCTTCCTTCTTTGCCTCTTTGCCTCAGACTGTTGGCCAAGTGTCTCTTCAAACTGGGAAAGGCCATGCTGCACAGCCTGCCTCCAAGCGGGCCGCTCAGAGGCCAGGGTTTCCCACTTGTTGAGGTCCACTCCTAAGGCCTTCAGATCCCTCTTGCAGATGTCCTTGTATCGCAGCTGTGGTCTACCTGTAGGGCGCTCTCCTTGCACGAGTTCTCCATAGAGGAGATCCTTTGGGATCCTGCCATCATCCATTCTCACGACATGACCAAGCCAACGCAGGCGTCTCTGTTTCAGCAGTGCATACATGCTAGGGATTCCAGCTTGTTCCAGGACTGTGTTGTTTGGAACTTTGTCCTGCCAGGTGATGCCGAGGATGCGTCGGAGGCAGTGCATGTGGAAAGCATTCAGTTTCCTCTCCTGTTGTGAGTGAAGAGTCCATGACTCGCTGCAGTACAGAAGTGTCCTCAGGACGCAAGCTCTGTAGACCTGGATCTTGGTATGTTCTGTCAGCTTCTTGTTGGACCAGACTCTCTTTGTGAGTCTGGAAAACGTGATAGCTGCTTTACCGATGCGTTTGTTTAGCTTGGTATCGAGAGAAAGAGTGTCGGAGATCGTTGAGCCAAGGTACACAAAGTCATGGACAACCTCCAGCTCATGCACAGAGATTGTAATGCAGGGAGGTGAGTCCACATCCTGAACCATGACCTGTGTTTTCTTAAGGCTGATCGTCAGTCCAAAATCTTGGCAGGCCTTGCTAAAACAATCCATGAGCTGCTGGAGATCTTTGGCAGAGAGGAAGTCATGCAGACATTTCAGCTGGACTTTGGACTTTGCTCTCAGTCTGGAGAGGTTGAAGAGCTTTCCGTCTGATCTGGTCCAGAGATAGATGCCTTCTGTTGCAGTTCCAAAGGCCTGCTTCAGCAGGACAGCAAAGAAAATCCCAAACAAGGTTGGTACAAGAACACAGCCCTGCTTCATGCCTCTTCGGATGTCAAAGGGGGCTGCTGAGTTAAAATGCCCCAAACAGAAACACACAGGGAAGAAGCGGGGGATCCAGGGAAATCTGAGTGTCTCCTTTCCTCAAAGAGCTTGCAAATTTGGGTGCTCCATCTTGATAGAATTTCACTACAAGCACAAGTCCTGCTGCATAATACATGTGCAGCGCAATCCTTACTTGCGCTGGAAACAGGCAGGCCAGTAGGCCTGCGCTGTATCCAGCGCAAATTTCAGGTACTTAGGGCACAATCCTAACCAGGTCTACTCAGAAGTAAGTCCTATTTTGTTCAATGGGGCTTACTCTCAGGAAAGTGTGGTTAGGATTGCCACCTTAGTGGCTCAGCCTGCAGCAAGAGGAATCGCTTCCCCTTACCCTGGGGAGAGCCACTGCAGCCCAAAATGGAGCTACTCAAATCTGCACTACGTCTGGAGGTAGTGCAAATCTGAGCAGCCCAGGGCTGGCCCAGGCTGCCTGGGAATGAGATTAGGATCCGGCACAACAGCCCACCCGCCCCTGGCCCCTGGCTCTCTGCCTGCAAGCCTGCCCCCTCCCCCACCCTGAAACAACAACTCCCCTCCCTCCCCATGCCCTCCCCCAGACACCTGTGTTCACCAAGCTTGGCCAACACAAACTCACCGTCCCTGGGGCCTGCAATGGCACAGTTCATATTATGTTTCATATTATAATGTTTCATATTATTAAACATTGTTTGTCAGTAAGATTGCACAGTGGCAGGCTACAGCAGGAATGTTGGGTGGCAACAATGAAAGGCTGAACTGGATCCACTAGCAATGGGTTATAAGTATGGGTCATTTAAGAACAAAGAAATATTGAGAACAAGCTTTAGAATTCATATGGCAAAGCAGGCAGAGTAATAGACAGAAGAGATAACTTGCTTTCAAATGCAGGCAGAGGTCGATAATAGAGAAGAAGGAATGTAGCATAGGTGTGAAAGATCAGCTGAGGTGGATGTGACATAAGTTCTGATTGGACAACAACTGTGGGTGGCATGACTCAGCATATTTCTGATTAAGTGATTGGCCCTTGACATCTCATGGGCCCCATGGAGATTTCCTGTAAGTGTACCCTAGGAAAGTCTGTTCTTTGCTCCGGAGCCTGGCATCTGCCACACAAAGTGCTGCTGGAATGAGTATTCATCTGCCAAGGTAAAACTGTGTTTGGTAATTAGACTTTGGGCGCAATCCTAACCAACTTTCCAGCACTGGCATAGCTGTGCTAGTGGGGCATGTGCTGCATCCTGCAGTTGGGGGGCAGTCATGGAGGCCTTCTCAAGGTAAGGGAATGTTTGTTCCCTAATCTCGGAATTGCATTGCCCTTTTGTCAGTGCGGGAAAGTGGGTTAGGATTGCGCCCTTTAGCATTCAAAGTTAGTGTAGTTAGCTTTAAAGTTAGCGTAAAGTTAGCTTTATTCTTTTCTTTGCTAAATGTGTACTGGTCCCAGGAACTGTTTTCCACCTCTCTTCTGCCCTAGACAGGATGAGCATTGGTTTCCTGAGTAAGATGTCACTTAACTTTCTTTAATACACTTTTCTGCTTTGAATGTGTGTGTGTGTGTATCCTCACTCAGGCAAAAGGTTGCTCAAGAAGGGAACCCTGGTGTATTAAAGTGCAAGCACTGGTGGTGGGTATTGAGGCTGAGGGTGGGCAGCCTGCCCCACAAGAGTGCAGAAGCCCTTAAGACACAAAGAGGCACTGACAGGCACAATCCTAGAGGTGGTTAGTGCCGTCCATAACAGGAGACCTGCATACTGGTGCCCTCCCTTGCATCTGGCCTTCTGACATAGCCCATTTCTAAAATCAGGCGGTTGCGCATACACATCATGGCTTGTAACCTGTAATGGATTTTTCCTCCAGAAACTTGTCCAATCCCCTTTTAAAGGCATCCAGGCCAGATGCCATCACCACATCCTGTGGCAAGGAGTTCCGCAGACCAACCACACGCTGAGTAAAGAAATATTTTCTTTTGTCTGTTCTAACTCTCCCAACACTCAATTTTAGTGGATGATCCCTGTGGCCTTTTCAGCCACATTAGATGCTGTTCCAGAACCACCATTCAGAGTCATACCATAGTCTTGCCAAGGTTGCCAACATCTCTCTCCACTGGTTCTGGTGTTATGTGAGAGCGTAAAGGGCATCTCTCTATCAACTTTATCCTTCCCATGCATAATTTTGTATGTCTCAATCATGTCACCCCCTCAGGCGCCTCTTTTCTAGTCTGAAGAGGCCCAAACGTCGTAGCCTTTCCTCATAAGGAAGGTGCCCCAGCCCAGTAATCATCTTAGTCGCTCTCTTTTGCACCTTTTCCATTTCCACTATGTCTTTTAAGAGACAAGAGGGATCTGAAGGCCTTAGGAGTGGACCTCAACAGGTGGGAAACCCTGGCCTCTGAGCGTTCTGCTTGGAGGCAGGCTGTGCAGCATGGCCTTTCCCAGTTTGAAGAGACACTTGGCCAACAGTCTGAGGCAAAGAGGCAAAGAAGGAAGGCCCATAGCCAGGGAGACAGACCAGGGACAGACTGCACTTGCTGCCGGTGTGGAAGGGATTGTCACTCCCCGGATTGGCCTTTTCAGCCACACTAGATGCTGTGCCAGAACCACCTTTCAGAGCGCGATACCAGAGTCTCTCGAGACTGAAGGTTGCCAATAACAACTATGTCTTTTATGAGATGTGGCGACCAGAACTGGACGCAATACTGGACACTTACTGACATTGAAGTGCATCTGCCATTTTGCAGCCCATTCTGCCAGTCTGGAGAGATCCTTCTGGAGCTCCTCACAATCACTTCTGGTCTTTACCAGTCAAGAGGTCAGCAAATTCATTCTTCAATTCCTTAATAACTCTTGGGTGGATGCCATCAGGGCCGGGTGACTTATTGATCTTTAATTTATCAATGAGGTCTGAAACATCTTCTCTTTTGACCTCTATCTGACTTAATTCCTTGGTCAGGAGGGGCCGTTCGGGCAGTGGTATCTGCCTGAGGTCTTCTGCCGTGAAGACAGATGCAAAGGACTCATTTAATTTCTCTGCCATCTCTAAGTCTCCTTTTATCTCCCCTTTCCCTCCCTCACCATCCAGAGGGCCAACCGCTTCTCTGGCAGGTTTCCTGCTTCTAACATATTTGAAGAAGCGTTTATTATTCCCCTGAATGTTGCTGGCCATGCGTTCCTCATAGTCTCTCTAGGCCTCCTGTATCACCTTCTTACATTTCTTTTGCCACAGTTTACGTTCCTTTTTATTCTCATTAGGGCAAAACTCCCATTTACGGAAGGAAGCTTCCTTGCCCTTTACAGCCTCTCTAACTTGGCTCGTTAGCCAGGCGGGTGCCCTCCAGAACTTAATCGAGCCCTTCTTTCTTTGCGGTATACACCTCTGCTGAGCCTCTATTACTGTTATTTTAAGCAGCCTCCATGCACTCTGGAGAGATTGCTCTCTTTTTACCTTCCCTTTCAACCTCCTTCTAACCAGCCTCCTCATTTGAGGGAAGACCGCTCGTCGGAAGTCAAGGGTTTTTGTGGGAGATTTGCCCGGTATTCTTCCCCCGACACGCATGTTGAAATGGATTGCAGCATGATCACTGTTCCCCAATGGCTCCGTAACACTGACATCTCTAACCAGGTCCTGAGTACTGCACAATATTAAATCCAGAGTCACCTGTCCTCTGGTGGGCTCCATGACTAGCTGCTCTAAGGCACAGTCATTTAGCATGTCAAGGAATTTGGTCTCCTTTTCGTGACCAGAACACAAATTGACCCAGTCTATATGAAGATAATTGAAGTCCCCCATGATTACAACCCTGTCCCTCCTTGTCACCTCCCTGATTTCAAGGTCCCCTTCCGGTTTCTGGTCTGGAGGACGATAATACGCCCCCAGTATTACATCACTCCTGAGGCCTGGTAATTTAACCCACAGAGATTCTATGGTGGAGTCAGACCCGCCTTCAATCTCTACTTTGCTGGATTCTATCCCTTCCTTAACATAAATGGCCACCCCACCTCCAACACGCCCCTCCCTGTCCCTCCTGTAGAGTTTATAGCCCGGGATTGCCGTATCCCACTGATTCTGCGCATTCCACCAGGTTTCCTTTATGCCACTATGTCAATGTTTTCCCTTGTCACCAGACATTCCAGTTCTCCCATCTTTGCTTGGAGACTTCGGGCATTTGCATAAAAGCATTTGTACATGGAATGCCTCAGGATGGGCTGCTTATTCGCTCCTTTGTCCCCGCATCCTCCACTGTGCCAAACCGTTTATCACATCCCATCACGCTACCTTCCCCAATTTCTTCTCCTACTCTGCCTTTGCTTGTTGTTCTCTAACCTCCCCATCCTTGTCCCATAGGGATGAGGAGTCCTGAACCGGATGCCCCTCGGCTCCTGTCGGCCTTCCCCCAGGGATCAGTTTAAAAGCTGCTCTGCTACCTTTTTAATGTCATGCGCCAGCAGTCTGGTTCCATTCTGGTTCAAGTGGAGCCCGTCCCTCTTGTACAGGCCCCGCTTGTCCCAAAACGTTCCCCAGTGCCTAACGAATCTAAACCCCTAATCTAAACACGCATTCCAGCTGCTCTTCAGAGTGTGTGGGTTGTACACTCACAGCTTTGGCAACAGCAGCACTTTTGACAGGACTCCAGTGGCGAAGTTCTGCCTCACCTGTTGCCCCCACACAGCCGGTCCCTGTTCTAGTCACTCAACTGAAGGGGAGAATGGATGCTGAAGGGGAGAACAGAACTGTATCCTCCTCTGTGGGCTGAAACTCCTAGGAACCAGCAGCAAATTTCAAGGCCATCGAGTGGCCAACTTTCAGCAGTGCTCTCTCCATGTCAGCAGTGGAAACCAGCACCCTTCATGCACCGCTGCTGAGCAGCCGCTCATGAGTCCTACGGAGTGGAGGGAGAAAGGTCAATCTCAGTTGGAACTGCAAAAATGGCAGGACATTTGACTCCCACTGGAAACCTTCAAGGGAATCTGAAAAGTTATCCAGATCATAGGATGAGCTTACAAAGGTGGCCACAGTGATGTCTGCCACTCAACTCAAAAGGCAATAAGATCACCTGGATTAAAAGAAACTAGAGAGTCTTCATATTTTCCATTTTTTTTAATTCCGTTTCTTTCTGCCTAAGGTGTTGAGTTCCTGATGAGAGGCCACTGTGCACTTTTGCTGCTGTTGCCGCCACTCTTTATCTGTTGTAGGACAGAGAAACTCTTGGGTGTTGCCTCTCTCGGTAGGGGAGCGGGAGCTGTGCCTATCCAGTCTCTACGATTCTACATGAGCAGCCTGGTCCTTCACCAGCTCTTCGTCAATTTCTTCCTCTTTTTCAGACTCTTACACGTTATTCCCCAGAGTTCTCGCATCTGCTTGGCTCAGGAATGTCCACCTATTCTTCGTTGGGTGGGGGGCTCACACTCCGCAGGGATCCTGAATCTTCTCCAAGATTCTGAAAGGAAGCTTCATCGGTCTGCAGACACTGAGATGCCAAGTGCCGGCCTGTTCTGTTGTTGATCCAGGTCCCATCCAGTGAGGAGATGGTGCAGTATGTCTTCAGAGATTTCTTATCATCTGCATCCGCCGCTTCTAGGCTTTGCAGGGTTGCTTCACTCAAGCGACGACTTAGCAGTTTCTCAACATCATCTGTGCCATGGAGGTCTTCTCCCTCAGAGTGTTCCGGATTCTCAGCTATCTGGGCTTCAAGATGTGATGCTTGGCGTGAGGCCTGCTGGCTGCTGTGGCGCGATTCATGATGTGAGGCCGGCTGGCTTTCGTGGTGTGATTCATGGCGTGAGGCCGGCTGGCTGCTGTGGTGCGATACTTGCCGTGAGGCCGGCTGGCTTTTGTGGTGTGATTCATGGCGTGAGGCTGGCTGGCTTTCGTGGTGTGATTCATGGCGTGAGGCCGGCTGACTGCTGTGGTGTGATACTTGCCGTAAGGCCGGCTGGCTTTCGTGGCGTGATTCATGGCGTGAGGCCGGCTGGCTTTCATGGTATGATTCATGGCGTGAGGCCTGCTGGCTGCTGTGGTGCGATACTTGCCGTGAGGCCGGCTGGCTTTCGTGGCGTGATTCTTGGCGTAAGGCCTGCTGGCTGCTGTGGTGCGATACTTGCCGTGAGGCTGGCTGACTTTCGTGGCGTGATACTTGCCGTGAGGCCGGCTGGCTTTCGTGGCGTGATTCTTGGCGTGAGGCCTGCTGGCTGCTGTGGTGTGATACTTGCCGTGAGGCCGGCTGACTTTCGTGGCGTGATACTTGCCGTGAGGCCGGCTGGCTTTCGTGACGTGATTCATGGTGTGAGACCTGCTGGCTGCTGTGGCGCGATACTTGCTGTGACGGCTGCTGGCTGCCATGGCGCGATTCTGGGCGTGAGTCCTGCTGGCTGCCATGGCGTGATTCTTTACCTAATGATGGCTGCTTGTCTGCATCAGCCTTACCTTCAGTTGTAGCACAACTTTGACGTGCTTCTTCAAGCTTGGGCCCTACTGCAACTCTGGAATCTTTCAGTGATGTTCGACTAATGGACAGAAGAAATGTTTCACTTGTTTGCTGACTGTGGCTTACCAAAAACTTGCCAGTTTTTCTGTTCAACCAGATTCCATCTTCTAGAGAAATTATGCTGTATGTCTGCAGAGCTTTATCCTCTGCTTCAAAATATGACAACATGCTCTCCAGAGTAGCCTGGCTTTCAGACTTCTCAGGTTCTTCATCCAAAGGCAGCTGTCTACCCTGCTCAGATTCCTTCTGTGCAATTGGTTGGCTTTCACCTTTGGACTCTTGCACTTCCGGTTCTTGGATGCTCTTTCTGGACTCTTGCACTTCTGGTCCTTGAATGCTCTTTCTGGACTCTTGCACTTCTGGTTCTTGGATGCTCTTTCTAGACTCTTGCACTTCCGGTTCCTGAACGCTCTTTCTAGACTCTTGCACTTCCAGTTCTTGAATGCTCTTTCTAGACTCTTGTGCTTCCGGTGCTTGGACGCTCTTTCTGGACTCTTGCACTTCCGGTTCTTGAATGCTCTTTCTAGACGCTTGTGCTTCTGGTGCTTGGATGCTCTTTCTGGACTCCTGCGCCTCTGGTCCTTGGATGCTCTTTCTGGATTCTTGCACTTCTGGTTCTTGAATGCTCTTTCTAGACTCTTGCGCTTCTGGTTCCTGAACGCTCTTTCTAGACTCTTGCACTTCCAGTTCTTGAATGCTCTTTCTAGACTCTTGTGCTTCTGGTGCTTGGATGCTCTTTCTAGACTCTTGCACTTCTGGTTCTTGAATGCTCTTTCTAGACTCTTGTGCTTCTGGTGCTTGGATGCTCTTTCTAGACTCTTGCACTTCTGGTTCCTGAATGCTCTTTCTAGACTCCTGCGCTTCTGGCTCTTGAATGCTCTTTCTGGACTCTTGCACTTCTGGTCCTTGGATGCTCTTTCTAGACTCCTGCACTTCTGGTCCTTGGATGCTCTTTCTAGACTCTTGCACTTCTGGTCCTTGAATGCTCTTTCTAGACTCCTGCGCCTCTGGTCCTTGGATGCTCTTTCTGGATTCTTGCACTTCTGGTTCTTGAATGCTCTTTCTAGACTCTTGCGCTTCTGGTCCTTGGATGCTCTTTCTAGACTCCTGCGCTTCTGGTTCTTGGATGCTCTTTCTAGACTCTTGCGCTTCTGGCTCTTGAATGCTCTTTCTAGACTCCTGCACCTCTGGTTCTTGGATGCTCTTTCTGGACTCTTGCACTTCCGGTTCTTGGATGCTCTTTCTGGACGCTTGCACTTCCGGTTCTTGAATGCTCTTTCTAGACTCCTGCACCTCTGGTTCTTGGATGCTCTTTCTAGACTCTTGCACTTCCGGTTCTTGGATGCTCTTTCTAGACTCTTGCACTTCCGGTTCTTGGATGCTCTTTCTGGACTCTTGCACTTCCGGTTCTTGGATGCTCTTTCTGGACTCTTGCACTTCCGGTTCTTGAATGCTCTTTCTAGACTCCTGCACCTCTGGTTCTTGGATGCTCTTTCTAGACTCCTGCACCTCTGGTTCTTGAGTGCTCTTTCTGGACTCTTGTGCTTCTGGTTCTTGAATGCTCTTTCTGGACTCTTTCGCTTCTGGTTCTTGAATGCTCTTTCTAGACTCTTGCACTTCTGGTTCTTGAATGCTCTTTCTAGACTCTTGCGCTTCAGGTTCTTGAATGCTCTTTCGAGATTCTTGCGCTTCAGGTTCTTGAATGCTCTTTCTAGACTCTTGCGCTTCAGGTTCTTGAATGCTCTTTCTAGACTCTTGCACTACTGGTTCTTGAATGCTCTTTCTGGACTCTTGCACTTTTGGTTCTTGCATGCGAATTTGGGACTCTCGCATTTCCATGTATTGGATGCTCTTTTGAGACTCTTGCACATCTGGTTGTTGGCTGCCCCTTCGGGACTCCTGTTTGGGAAGCTGGTCCATTTCTGCTTCACCCCCCTCGCCACGGCTTGGTTCTTGTTTTTCTGAGCCTCCTACCTTAGCTTCTTCTTTCTCAAGGGACTGACCTTCAGCACCTGGTACTTCACTTTTGGGGCGGGGAGGCTTCTCGTATGGAATGCCATATATTTTTGTTAGGTAGTCTACAAACAAACTCTCACTAGTTTGTTGACTTGTATTTTTCATCTCTGTTCCAGTTCTTTCATTCATAAAAGTAGTTTCCTCATTAGAAACAATGTGAGCTATTTGAGATTTCTCCTCAGGAACAGGTTTTTGGTCCAACTTTGGTTGCTCACTCTCAGCAGCCGTTAGTACTGGAGGCTCACCTTCTGTTGCCCTGTCTGGTGGTTGGCTGCTCTTCTGACATTCCTGTCCAACCGATTGTTGACTTGCCTGGCGAGAGTCTTGAGTGGCTGGTTCCTGACTGTCACCCTTAAATTCCTGCTCTTCAGACCACTTCTTGTCTTGTTCAGATTCCTGTCCCTTGGGCTGCAGAACATCGTGCTGAGATTCCTGTCCGGTCTGTTGACTCCCAGGTTCTGATTCCTGGACCTCGGCCTGTTGACTGCTCTGCTGGGATTCCTGCTGCTGGCTACTTTCGGATTCTTTGGGCAGGGATGTTATGCTAGGAGGTATACTGCCAGGAGGAAAGTCCGTCTGTTCACTGTGATCCACTGATTCTTTATGCCTGAAAACACTCGCTTTGCTATCAGTCGGCAAGCTTTCGGCGAACGACTTCTCAGCAGGAATAGCTGCCTCTCTTTCCACTTGCTGACTGCCACGCTGGGATTTTGGACCTTCCACCTCCTGACTGTCTTGGTGTGATTCCTTACCTTCCATCTGTTGGCTGCCATGCCGGGATTTCGGACTTTCTACCCCCTGGCTGTCGGGCTGGGATTCCTGCTGTTCCATCTCTTCGCTGCTGCGGTCGGCTTCTGCCACTTCCACCACTTTTGTTTCTGCCTCTGTTGGGACCTTTTCTTCAGCAGTTGCTACTTTTTCTCCAGCATCCATGACGGTCTGGGGCTCTTGACTCCAAGAACGCAGGATTTCTGCAAGAGGTTTTCGTTCCCAGGTTTTACTTGTCTGTTGACTTGTGCTTTTCACAATCTTCCCTGCCTTGCTGACCCAGTGACCCACACTGTCTTCAGACTGTCCTGTGCCCCCAGAGCAAACGTGAAGGGGGTCTGTCTCTGCACTTTTGCTTTTTTGGTGCAGAATTTCAACCAGTGGCTTTTTTTCCCAGGTGGCGCTTGTCTGTTGACTTTTGCACTGCATCACTTTGCCTGTCCTGCGACTGATCCAGGTCATTTCCTCCTTGCCTTCAGCTTCACTTATAGGTTGTATCCTGGAAGACTTCCTGCTCTGCAGGATCTGCTGGCCGATGGATTGCTGACTGCTGCGGCGGGCCTCCTGAGCCAAGAGCTGCTGACTTAGCTGGGATCCCTGAGGGAGGAGCAGCTGACTGTGCCGGGATTCCTGAGCGAGGGACTGCTGGCTGCTGCGCGATTGTTTTCGGAGTGTGCTGGTGCTGCTGGTTCCACTGCCTGGGGGAAAGTCTGTCTGCTCACGTTCGTCCTTCAGTTCTTTGCGCCTGAAAACACTCACTTTGCTGTCTGTCTGCAGAGTTTCGTCAACCAGATCTTTGCCAGAAGTTGCGACCTTGGGAGCGTCCTGCTCCATTGCTGGGCTGGTGTCGCCACTTTCCTGGTGCTGCGTCACCTCAGTAGTATTCTCCTCCTTGACGGGGTCATTATGTTTCTCTTCCTCGACACCTAGCTTTTCTTCACTGGCTTTGCTGCTCTCAAGAATCACTGGCTCAAGCATGGGCTCAGGCTCATCCATCCTTCTTTTGTCTGCCCACAACTACACCAGGCTGTTTTGTTTTGAGGACAATGATTCCAAGGATGTTGTTGATGCCAGTTCACAGGTCCAGGCGCACACGTTCCCCCCACCTGCTGTTGTTTCTTTATTCAAGACTCTCCCAAGGCTCAGATGCATTCATGGCTCTTACATTAAAACAACAGTGGCTCTGATTTAGTACTTCATTCCAGGCATAGCACTTTTCTTCCTCCAGTGTCTTCCTTCTTTTGTGTTGCTAATAACTACTGTGTGGTTCTAGAAGCTTCAGAACTGGGTTGCCATAGATTTGTGACATCATGGACCATTCTGTTCTAGCCATCCATTCATTTTGCCATCAGCAGGGTTCGAATCAGCCCTATCTACCCTGTTGGGCTCCCTCGCTGCTCGTAGCATTCCACAACAATAGCAAAAGGTGCTCAGACAGTGCATGAAGCTACACACTTCCAGAACGCTGGCAGAGAAACTGGACCATGTGGCAGCAGGTCAAGGAAAGCCCACCAACTCAGGTAGGTCGGCAGGGGAGGTGCAATGGGGCAGGAGAGGGCGGAACAGGGCAGAGGAGGATCGGAGGCATGACAGAGGTGGGAGGAGGTGGCAGTTCACACAGACAACTTACACCACCTGCAATCCCCTCCAGTGGTGTCACTAGGGTTTGCATCACATGGTGCGGGATGCCAGCACGTCAGCCCCCCATGCAGTGGGCGGGGCAACACCCCAGGTGGTGGGCGTGGTGATGTACCATCACCCCGCCCCACTGGTTTTTTGGCTGTATCTTTTGATAGAACAAGATAGAACACATTCTGCACGAAATTACGCATTGATTGATATATAACATGATGGTATTATTCCTCAATAATAGTTGTCCTTTTAACTGTCATCTTCAACTGGCCCCAGGAGAGGATCCAGGTTTCGCCTCCTAATTTCATGAGGAATGTCATGTCTGTGGGATGCCTATGAGGAACTGTGGGATCACTTCTCCTTCCCATCCTTTGGTTCTAATTCCCATCCTTTGATTCTTCATCCTTTGAGTCTAATTGCATAGCTCCAATTCTAAAGTCAAAGATTGATAATGCATCAAAGAGAGACTCCATTCCACTAGGCCATGCAATGGCCAGCTTTCCTTAAAGCACCATGATGCTTGCCTAAGGTTTTGAGGGTGAAAACCAAAAGAACAAAAGAAGAGCCTCTCTGGATCGGGCCACAGGCCCATCTAGTCCAGCTTCCTGTACCTCACAGTGGCCCACCAGATGTCTCAGGGAGTACACAAGACAACAAGAGGCCTGCATCCTGCTGCCCTCCCTTGCATCTGGCATTCTAAGGGTTCTACTTCTAAAACCAGGAGGTTGCACATACATATCATGGCTTGTAACCCGTGATGGACTTTTCCTCCAGAAATCTGTCCAATCCCCCTTTCAAGGCATCCAGGCCAGATGCCATCACTGCACCCTGTGGCAAGAAGTTCCACAAACCTTTGTGGGGGCACTTGCATGTGCATGGACACTTGCAGGAGAGGGAATTTTATTGAATAGTGGAGGAATCCAAATGCTCCTTGATCAAGTAAACGATCCAGTTCATGGGGCTGAAAAGAACTGCCTCAGCTCTCCAAGACAGAATCTCATTTGTCTGCGCTTGGGAGGATCAAAGTGGAGTAATGGGTGCAGGAGAGCTCAAAGCTACCAAGGAAGGGGGGAGGTCTGCTGGTTTTCTCTTTCAGTATTTCAGTGGGGAGGGGTAGAGGCATTTGTGCACCCTTTTTCACCTTCACCAGTGATTTGAACCTGATAAACGTTGGAGGATGGGAAAGATGATGGACTCCTAAGGCCAACTGGAACCAAAGTTGGGCATCGATGGGAAGTGGGGAGCAGGTCCCTGCAGAATGCACTCATCTTGCAAGAGAACAGCAGTGAACCCCTCCCCCTCCCCTTCGGAGCCCTTCCAAGTGGGGGGAGCAAAATGGAGGCATTTGCCTCCCTACCTCACTGCATTTGCCTCCGTTTTGCTCCCCCCTGCCCAGAAGGGCTCCGAAGGGGAGGGGGAGGGGCCACCTGCATGCTGTGGTGAGGCTCCGTACAAATTTAGTGCTTTGCACCCCCAGTAGCTACTCCACTGACTTAGTTAGAGATAACGAAGGCAATCTGCCCTTCCCCCTCCAAACCAGAATTGACGGATGTTTTGAGTTTCCAATCAAGCTGTCCTGGGCTACCCCTCGGGCCGCACTGTGAGACTTGTTAGCAAGGTCTGAGCTGGCCGCTCCCAGTCCCTGGCAAGAACTCACTGCTGCATACTGTTCCCAAAGGATATCTTAGCAGGAACAGGTATCCGAGATGGGATTTGGGCAGGCCTGGATTTTCACTTTTCCTTCACAGGAACTTCCTGTTGGGTTTCTTGGACCACCGCCATACCTGCTAATGTGCGTATCGCTGGGCTTACCTGCATTGACCTGCTTGGAATCCAAAATATTTTCAGATGCTCCTGTGTCTGTCTACTGGTAACACCTGGGGTACAATTCCCAGTGGCCCAATGGTAGCCTCAGCATTTAGTCCTAACATTTATTTGGGCCATATGGCTTCTGCTGAGTGTTGCCTACCCATGGCCATTGGGACCTGACTGGTGAGGCTTGCCTCGTTAAGGATGAGAAAGGGAAAACATTTGTCCCTGCTATAAGAACATACACCAACACTGCTATGAACTGGAGTGGGAGACTCATATTCCAAAAGATGGGGGGGGGGCATATCAGACAAGGACAATGTCCAATGTCCAAATCTCACGTGCAACATGTGAGTGATGAGTTGTTTCACTTCCAGGATGAAAAGGCAGGGTGTGTTGACATCCTTCAGTCTCAGAAGACTCTGGTATTGCACTCTGAATAGTGGTTCTGGAACAGAGTATCCTCTCCAGTGCGCGAAGCCTGGGTAAAGTAGATATGGAGGATAGGCTGTTACCCATGCAGCCAATCCCCCCTCTCCACGTCGCTGAAATGGTCCAATGGAAAGGCAGAGGCCAATACGGTTGGTTCCAGCAGCATCGCAGGAGTTGCCAGAACGTGACTGTGTTCAGCCATGAACTGCCTCAGGGACTCCGGCTCCTGTTTTTGCCTTGAGGTTGACTCCTGAAGCCTCTTCCATAACTGGATGTAGCCACAAGGCAGTGGAGGTTTGGGATCAGAGTTTTCCTTCTCTCAGATGAGCTGCCTTCTCAGGCTGACGAGCCCCATCTACCCGGTGGCTGTTTAGTTGCCTCTTACGACAAGTACAGCCAAACTGAGGGCCTATTCTTATCCCAGCCCCCAGGGGAATAAAGGCAGGGTATTTTGCACTTAAGAGGACCTTGGTGTCTCTATGCTGTGTATGAAGCACCAAGGCCCAGAACAGTTCCAAACTCCTAAACTTCTCCACTGGCTCAAGACCTGTGCCCAGGAAATGCTGGCCGGAACAAAGGAACACTGGAGGCATCGGGAGGCATGCGCTTCTTTCTGTTTTTCAGACTGCAAATACTGACCTTTCCTGTGCTGCTCTCTCTCCCCCCGCCCCACTCCCCACCCCCAGTCTAACCCGGGTTTGGTTGATTACAGCAAATCTTATGAGATCTGAGCACCCTATATAGACACATCATCCTCAAGGACTTCTCATTTACTCCAGGTAAGGCCACACCTGGAGTATTGTGTCCAGTTCTGGTCGCCGCATCTCAAAAAAGACATAGTGGAAATGGAAAAGGTGCAAAAGAGAGCGACTAAGACGATTACGGGGCTGGGGCACCTTCCTTATGAGGAAAGGCTACGGCGTTTGGGCCTCTTCAGCCTAGAAAAGAGACGCCTGAGGGGGGACATGATTGAGACATACAAAATTATGCAGGGGATGGACAGAGTGGATAGGGAGATGCTCTTTACACTCTCACATAACACCAGAACCAGGGGACATCCGCTAAAATTGAGTGTTGGGAGAGTTAGGACAGAAAAAAGAAAATATTTCTTTACTCAGCGTGTGGTTGGTCTGTGGAACTCTTTACCACAGGATGTAGTGATGGCATCTGGCCTGGAGGCCTTTAAAAAGGGATTGGACAAGTTTCTGGAGGAAAAATCCATTACGGGTTACAAGTCATGATGTGCAAGTACAACCTCCTGATTTTAGAAATGGGTTATGTCAGAATGCCAGATGCAAGGGAGGGCACCAGGATGAGATCTCTTGTTATGTGGTGTGCTCCCTGGGGCATTTGGTGGGCCGCTGTGAGATCCAGGAAGCTGGACTAGATGGGCCTCTGGCCTGATCCAGTGGGGCTGTTCTTATGTTCTTAACTACAATTCCCAGGAAGCCTTGCAGGTCTCTTGTTATCAGGTCTGCTCCCTGGGGCATTTGGTGGGCCGCTGTGAGATACAGGAAGCTGGACTAGATGGGCCTCTGGCCTGATCCAGTGGGGCTGTTCTTATGTTCTTAACTACAATTCCCAGGAGGCCTTGCAGGTCTCTTGTTATCTGGTGTGCTCCCTGGGGCATTTGGTGGGCCGCTGTGAGATACAGGAAGCTGGACTAGATGGGCCTCTGGCCTGATCCAGTGGGGCTGTTCTTATGTTCTTAACTACAATTCCCAGGAAGCCTTGCAGGTCTCTTGTTATCTGGTGTGCTCCCTGGGGCATTTGGTGGGCCGCTGTGAGATCCAGGAAGCTGGACTAGATGGGCCTCTGGCCTGATCCAGTGGGGCTGTTCTTATGTTCTTAACTACAATTCCCAGGAAGCCTTGCAGGTCTCTTGTTATCTGGTGTGCTCCCTGGGCATTTGGTGGGCCGCTGTGAGATACAGGAAGCTGGACTAGATGGGCCTATGGCCTGAGCCAGTGGGGCTGTTCTTATGTTCATTTCCCCCCCCCCCCCATGGCCATGGGGTTGTTTTGTACAAGTTTCCACTGCTGGGGCCTAAACTGCAGCAGAGAATGTATCTTCCCTTTGACTTAGGAAAGGTCTTGGAAATTGTCTTCTAGAGAGGAGAGCATCCTCTTGTCTTCAGACAGGCAGAGTCTGAAGGTTCTTCCACTGATCTTGATGCTCTGGATTTGAGCCTGACCAAACATTTTGCAGGAAGAGCAAAGGGATGCAGCCTGGTTTCCAAACGCAAAGCACTTTGTGAAACGCAAGTTAAAAAGTTTAAAAACGCAAATTAAGAGTCGGAGTTGAAAGTACCAGGCAAGAATGTCCCAGCCAAGCTAAGGAAGGCTTGCAGTTCTGAAACGTCCCTTCACCCCGACCTCTGTGGCTCAGCTCTGTGCGATAATATGAATTAAGGCCTGAGAATGAGATCCTTTTTGTACTATTTGCAGGATTTAATTGGAGCCCGCACTCGAATGACAGGCACACCGTGATTCAGGATTAATGCTGCAGCCATTTACATCCTGCCAGCTGGCTGGAGCCAGGGCTCCTTTCACCTCCTGTCTTTGCTGCCTTGTATTTTGCCGTCATTCCTAAAGATGATGATTTTACAAGCACTTAACATGACTGGGAGCCCAAGTACAATAACCGGAGTTATATCTCCGAGAACGTGATACATGAGTGCTGTATGGCGGGCGGATAATGCTGTTAAAATAGCTCCCGTTTAATGCTAACAGGTCCGCTCGCTTGTCCAATAAGGAAGACTAGCTGCAGGCCTGGCTCTTTGAAGAAAAGGAAGTTCTCTCCAAAAGCATGACAATTAAATTACTCCCTTTTAACAAAGTGCTGCTTGGAGTTGATTGCCGTTATTCACCTCTCCTGCCTGCAAAAGGGGACAAAGGCCACTGTGAATGCTGATGGAGCAAGGAGGAGGGAGGAAGTGCCCTCCAGTGTGGCAGGCTGTGTTGAAGGTGTTAATTCCACACCTGTGGCACTGGATTTATAGAGACTGAGGTCCAGAACATGTGTGCAAATACACATGTGGTAGTGGGCATTTCCTACAGAATATGTACATGTTAGGAAGCAATACCGAGGTGGGTTTCCATATCCTGTGGCTTTCGTGCCATGGAATAGCCAACTATCTCTTTCCCTCTCAGTCCTCTCTTAATCCGTTTTTAGCCTTCCATGTGGGTATAGTCACAAAACTATAAGTTACAAAAGTGTACAGTTACAAAACTGTAAGTAAGTGTAAAGTCATGCACATTGGGGCAAAGAATCAAAACTTCACATATAGGCTGATGGGTACTAAGCTGTCTGTGACAGATCAGGAGAGAGATCTTGGGGTGGTGGTGGACAGGTCGATGAAGGTGTTGACCCAATGTGCGGCGGCAGCGAAGAAGACCAACTCTATGCTTGGGATCATTAGAAAAGGTATTGAGAACAAAACGGCTAATATTATAATTCCGTTGTACAAATCGATGGTAAGGCTACACCTGGAGTATTGTGTCCAATTCTGGTCGCCGCATCTCAAAAAGGACATAGTGGAAACGGAAAAGGTGCAAAAGAGAGCGACTAAGATGATTACTGGGCTGGGGCACCTTCCTTATGAGGAAAGGCTACGGCGTCTGACGCCTGGGGGGGACGACACATGATTGAGACATACAAAATTATGCATGGGAAAGATAAAGTGGATAGAGAGATGCTCTTTAGACTCTCACATAACATCAGAATCAGGGGACATCCACTAAAATTGAATGTTGGAAGGGTTAGGACAGACAAAAGAAAATATTTCTTTACTCAGTGTGTGGTCGGTCTGTGGAACTCCTTGCCGAAGGATGTGGTGATGGCATCTGGCCTGGATACCTTTAGAAGGGAATTGGACAAGTTTCTGGAGGAAAAGTAATTATGGGTTACAAGCCATGATGTGTATGTGCAACCTCCTTATTTTAGAAATGGGCTATGTCAGAATGCCAGATGCAAGGGAGGGCACCAGGATGAGGTCTCTTGTTATCTGGTGTGCTCCCTGGGGGCATTTGGTGGGCCGCTGTGAGATACAGGAAACTGGACTAGATGGGCCAATGGCCTGATCCAGTGGGACTGTTCTTATGTTCTTATGCTTTGTTAAACTTGTTTTCCAAAACAAACAGGCAGTGGCTGTGATTGCAAAGTCAGAATCTGCTGTTTCAACGAGATATTTGAATTTGGAGCTCGTCAACTCCATTTGAATTTTGGAGAAGCTCAGACTCTATGAACCTTTGGAGCAGGCAGGGGTTGGCCTGATCAGCTGGGGTGGAGGTTGTGGCAATTACTCAGCTCATCAAAAGTGTGGCCTTCCTGGCCTGTGGATCTGAGACCTCTTGCCATCAGTCCATGCTTCTGGCCTCCAGTTCTCCCATGCAGGCTGACAAGCAGCTCCATCTCTCACATGGAGGGCAGCCAAGACACTTCTTGCTCACACCAAGAGCAGGTGGAATCACTCAGCTGGGCTTGTCAGCTGCTTCAAGGTCTCGTCATTTTCAGCGGTTCAGGGAGCTGCTGGTGTCCTCGAACTGGCAACCTTCTGATGTTATCTTTGGGCTAACGGAGGCTCTACCCTCTAGACCAGACCTCCTGCCCATTACAGGTCTGGCCCATGCTCTCCAGGTAGGCACAGCACTGATGTGCATATATGCGTGTCTCCTACATGTGTTGAAATAAAAGAGAATAAACACTTGAGTGGGTAACATTCTGTCTCCATAGAATCTGAGAAGTCCTTCATCCATGCACGACAGTCTCAAGTAGCAATTTCCTTCCTTTTGCAGCCCGTCACTTTTGCAGGGCAGAATGTCACCCACACACTTCAAATTCAAGGTTAGAGACACTTTAATGATTAATTGCTCTGTCTTCTAAGACCTTTGCCATCACTGGCTTGGTCAAGTGCTAATTAACCCAAGTTGCCAGCTCTGGAAGGCATTTCTGACCTCGATAATGACTCTCCATCAGGGCCAGCTGTATGGCGGCACTGAGCAAACTTCTTGTGTCACGAATTGGTAGGATGGGTGCCAAGGGCAGCCAGCAGAGAGTCTGCTGCTAGCCCACAAATGTCTCCAACTGTGCTCTGGTGAAGAACTTGGTGTCGAATCAATGTCTGATGTTCTTCAACTTCTGCTGCATCAGTAGAAAATGTCCCCACCTGTGTTAATGGCTGTAAGCCCACATTCATGGCGAGAAATACATTTAAAGTTTATTTATTTTTTCCCTACCTTTTCCTCAAATATAAAACATCTGGACAGGAATGCCAAGAACAGAATCCCCCAATTTTACAATGGTGCAATGGTTGTATAATGCATATATAACAGAGTCCAAAAAATAACACCTTAAGTAAATGAAATAAACTAAAAAAGAAACTGGGACCCAAATGCAACACTCAGACATTTTCAGCTCTTTTCTCCCTTCCTTGCCATCATGTGCACCCTACCTCTTTTTTTCTCTCTATGTGCTTAAGTGTAGGGTCTTGTGGTATGAAACATTGCTTTGCTTTTTATTTTTGATTCCCCTTCCCTGCACTTGTGTTCTTGGGTTGGAATTCTTCCGTGTCGGAAGACTCTGGTATCGCGCTCTGAATGGTGGTTCTGGGACAGCATCTAGTGTGGCTGAAAAGGCCGATTCGGGAGTGACAATCCCTTCCACACCAGGAGCAAGTGCAGTCTGTCCCTGGTCTGTCTCCCTGGCTGTGGGCCTTCCTTCTTTGCCTCTTTGCTTCAGTCTGTTGGCCAAGTGTCTCTTCAAACTGGGAGAGGGAAACTTGTGTTCTTATCCTCGCAATAAGCTTCTAATTGATGCACCTTCACTCTTGCTTCCCTCTTCTTTATGTTTTGAACCATTGAGCTGTGCCATTGACCACTACACTCATTCCCTGCATGCAATAGATTTCTCCCATGTGCGCATGTTATGTGTGTTCTGAAGAGTACACCTGGTAGCCCCATCTCTGGAGCAAAAGAGATGAACAGGAGCAGACAGACATTGTGAGGACAGCCACTGGCTTTAAAGAAGTGTATTTCTTTATAACATTGGACTGGTTTAAAGTTTTAAATTCTTCTGCTTCAAAGGATTTGAAATAAGTGGTTGTGACCTGGCTCATTACAAAAGTATGACATGTGGAGACAGGATTCCAGCCTCTCTGTCCTCCTAAACCACACTCCTAATCACAGCCCTGCGCAACTTTAGCTCCATGTCTAAAGCTTCTTTCCATTTGAAAGATGGTGGCCACGGCTTATGGGTTCTCGTGGGTTCTGTCTGGTGAATTTTGTACATTTGCTGGGCCTGCTGTGCACGTGTTTATTACAGGCGATTTCATCTGTGAAATTGGCTGCATGTGCAGATGACGCTGGAGGTGACTGGTCCGGGTGGAACAAGGAGCATCTTGTGTCCTCAGCAGCTTGGCCTGAGCTGCCATCCCTTGGCATTAAACCAGCAGAATCATCAATTGTCATTAATAGCCATGCTTGGAATGCCACTATAACTGCTGATATCAGCTTGGGCCAGGGCAGCAAGGGTTTGTCTCCTTGTGAACTCTCTAAATCCGTTCACCCAGGAATAAATCTCTTTAAGACCTTGCGAGCCCCTAGAAAAATTGGACAGCCAAATGAATTAGCCATAAATCTACATGCAATAATGTATATGGTATACCTAGAATGATGATGATGATGAAGAAAAAAAGGGCAAAATGAAGAGTCCTTCCTCCTATACGGAAGGACAATAAGTTATTGTCAGAACAGTCCCCACCTCCCTTGATGGTCTCCAGAAGCTGCTGTCTGCCTTCTCCATGCCTATTTAGCTCAAATATGCATAAGTGGTCTGAAGCCAGTTTGCTGTGCTCCAGGGAGATTGCCAGGGACAGGGAGCAACTGGCCAAAAGCGGTTAACATAATGTGGTTGTTAGGCTCACATTTTTTGTCCAGTTTAAGCTTGTCAGCGGAATGGGGATCTCTGCAATGTATGTGAGGGAGAGGATGAGCTGTCTCCGCTGAGGTGATTTGCTGTGACATACGGAGCATAATGATGGTGGTGGCAGAACAGTAGATTTCACCCCCTGATCTGTTCTTTCCTCTGTTTTTTTATTTTTTCCCTGAAGACAGAGAATTCTGCACAGTTCTTCTTTTGACTATAATGTAGGGATGCCTGATGGATGAGGAGGCCGTGAGACAGAGCCTCTCCACCAGAGTCGGGAGCACTGCTGCTGCTGTGTGAGGTTCTCAAGCACAATCAACCCACCTGTGTAAGGAAAAACGCAACTGTCTTATGTAACTAAAAAGTACATTTCCTTAATTCCAAACGGACCAGTGAGACTGATTGTTTGAAGAGCCAATGAGATTATAATGACACAGCACGGAACCAATAAGGTGTTAGTAAGGTTACGATGGGTGTGTGTGTGACACCACTAGTGACCAAAATAACTAAAATGGTGGTTTGTAGGAATAATTCCATCATGTTATATACCATTTGATGCAGAATGCAATGAAACAAACCACTCTGAAATATCTCTAACCTATTAAAAGGTATGGCCAAAAAAGCCAACGGGGCAGTATGGCCACCCCTGTTATGTCCAGTCTTCAGTTGGGGAAGTGCTAGTTTTCTGTGGTGGTTTGTACATCTTCAAATGGTGTCTTTGTAGTATGTTTCACCATTTTTATGCTGCATTACTGTATTTTAGCTCACAGTGTTAACCACCTTGGAGCCTGCTGGTGAAAGTGAGGGCATACATCAGAACGAACAAAGAGATCAGTAAGTCAGGAGGTCTAAGAGGGCGTCTTTATGTCTTCTCTGCTTTTTGCCTAAAAGTTCCCAACTGTCATTATGAGGGTGTGTATGGAGAGGAGCCATTGGTCTGGCAGCTGCTGTACCATCATAAATGAATGTTTTTTGGAGCTTCTACCTTCAGCAGGCCTCCCCACTGGAGCTGTGGCTGTGGTCACCTGGCTGGAAGCATTTACATTCTTGAAGCAACAGATTTGCCTTTGACAAAGTCCCTCACCAAAGGAGCTTGAGTAAAGTTAGTAGGCATGGAGTAAGAGGCAAGTACCTTTCATGGTTCAGTAGCTGGTTAACAGCCCAATCCTAACTAAATTCCCATGTGGCAAAGCAGTGGCTCTGGCACGGGAGAATTTGGGCTGCTGGAGGTCTCCTCAGGATAATGGCCCAGTCAGCAGCTGCCAAAGCCCCCCCTCTCGCTCTTTGGGCACCCATCCAGGTGATGGTCCTGCTTCCATGCCACCCCCCCATTCAGAGTTGGGGCAATATGACAGAGAAAGTGCTCTTTGAATTGGCTTTGTTTCAAAAGTGACAGCATTGGTGAATTGCAGTTCTGAATGGACACTGGCAAGTTCCAGCCTGCAGATCTCATCCAGATGTCAGTGGAAACGGTTCTTCATCTGTGGCTCAGACCTGTACAGAAAGTGAAACTGGAAGATTGGCTTGGAAAGCAAGATGCAGAGAGATTTGCATCATTAAATCTCCCAGTGGAAGGCAGTGAATGCAACTGACAGGTTTGTAATGGCTTCAGAGAGCCAGGCTTAAAGAATTTGGTTAAGAACAACCTTAGAAACCAAGCCAACCATTTTGGATCTTGGAAAATACAGCCTTTTTATGATGAAATCACACGGTAAAAATGGCATCGAAAGGAATCAAATAATTTTTAATCAGCTTAGCTTTGCAGATGGGCTTCCAAAATCATCAGCCGTACAGCATGTTATTGTTGTAATGTGCTTGTTTTGGAGGCTAGCGTTAAATAAAAATGTACTAATAAAGCCAAAGGGAGCCATCTGCATTCTGACACGAGAGCAAAATCTAATTGAACAGCTTTAAAGAGAAATTCTATTAAGGTGTGAAGACTGCTGAGCACTTGGTTAGCTTGTCAATCATGTGTTGATTTGAGGAGGTGACAGATGGGGATCAGCTAACAGGCAGTGGCATAGCTAAAGGAGGTGCAAAGCACAAAGTTCTGCAGCACTGCAGCGTGCAAGGGGCCCCTCTCCCTCCCCTTGGAAGTCATGTCGCGACATCGCGGAAGATATCACCGAGGAGATAGGGTGTGGTGTCCACAGTGCCCCTCGCTCTAAGTAAATGCAGGGTGAAAGCCCAGGTGGTAGCTGGAAGGGTGCTGCACAGCTGCAGCCACTAGAGGCTAAAGTGAACCTAGAAGTATATAAACAGCACCTGGAGGAACTGGGGGGGGGTGTGGGTTGTAGAAGGAGTGTAGGTTGGAGGAGAGGAGACTTACCTGGAATCTGACCTTGGACTGTGACTTGGCTTATTGGCTCTGGACTCTGATTTGGCAACTCTCATTGATTGGACTGGCTTACCTGGAATCTGACCTCGGACTGTGACTCGGTTTATTGGCTCTGGACTCCGGTTTGGCAACTTTAACTGATTGGACTGACTGACTTGGAATCTGTGGACTGGGACTGGACTCTGACTTTTGCTTGCTGCACTTGTGAGTTTAACAAGGGAAACGAATCAGCCTTAAGCGGGCACGAGGCCCAGTGGGGAGAAGCTGTGGCAAGACAAGTCATTCCATGTGGGGGGAGAAAATAAAGACATTCATTTTGGGGAGGGGGAGGGGACGCTTGCACACAGCGGTGAGGTTCCCTGCAGAACTTAGTTCTTTGCACCCCCTCTTGACTATACCACTGACTACAGAATTCAGGATGTTTAAATTCGAGGGTTTAAAGCTAGAAGTCGTATTTTGAACAACTCAACAGTTGAAATGGGCACAGCAGCAGAGCAGAAGGCACTCAGTTTTGCTTCAGGGCTGCAGTGGAGAAAAGGAAGTAGATGCAAACTTGGAACCGATAAACCTTCAGTCTGGGACAGCCCCATCCAAACATGCAATTCATGACAGTAGAACAGAATTCCACTGTCATAAACGGTCATACAACAGTGCTCACGGTGCACTGCTGGTGACCATTTTGGAGCCACTCCTGCAAGAGGCGGCAGGGTGGGTAGCCCACTGCTGCTACCAGCTACTGGAGTGAAGGTAAGTCAGTGTGGGGTGGTGGTGGGAGGAACAGGATGGAAAGGGGGAAGGAACAGAGGTGTTTCTGGGTGGGGAGAGCAGGAGGCGGATCAGGGAGGAAGGGGTTGGATCCTGGCAGAAGCGACTTGAGCTTGGATCCTAACCCTGTCCCCTCTCCCCTGACACTTACACTTTTTGGCATGCGTGTGCGTGCACCTTCCCCCCGCCCCCGTTTTGCCTTTGTTACCTTCTGTGGGACCCTTGACTGGAAGGAAAGAAGCACAGATTTTGCCTTCTCTTCTGTGCCCTTCATTCCTCCTCCTCCTCCATGCTTGGTCTCCCAATTGATGCCCATATTGACAGAACGCTGGATTTCAGCCATTGCATAGCAGCATCCACTGAAACTGTTTCACTTGCTCCTTCTCCTCCAGAGGGGGCAACCTGTCCAGTTGAATTGGTCTTGGGCTTGATAGATTGTTCCTCCTTCTGCAACTGGACAGCAAAGTCTGTTCCCTGGAAGGCTTATTTACCAAGGTCAGAATGCAGTCAGCAGGTAGCAATGACAGGGAGTTGAAGGCGTACGGGGGGGAAGGGGCTGCTTCTTGGAGTGGGAGTTGGGCCTGTCAGGAAGGTGTTGGGACCTGACAACAATATTGGAGATCTCAATGTGCTTCTCTTTCCCTTCTGCCCACTCTGCTGTCTCTTGTGGGGGAAGACTCTTGTCTCTTGGGGGGGGGGGGGGTCCAAGTTTTTATTTTGATGCACCTATCTATTTTTTTTAATTCTATTTTATTTAAAAAGTTGGTATCTTTAAAGAAGATGGAAAACCAGGAACCGAACAGGGGCGACTGGATCCCTGTTGGTTCTACTGAACCTCTCAGCAGTGGTATGTAGGCTGCCCTTGAACACCCGGTCAACAGAACCAACAGGAACCCACTTATCCCCTTCAGTTCTTGGTTTTCCATCAGGTAGACTAAGGTTGTTTCCATCCCGAGTCCCAGCCAGAGGCCAGGCTGAAAAGGGTCCAGGTAATCAGTGTAATTGAGAGTTGAGTTGCCATCACTTAGATATCAAGATTGTAAGAATATGTTGACAATCGGGGTGACTTAAGATTTAAAATGGGGGGGGGCGGGAACCCTGGGGACAGCCCTAATGGAAAATGGTTCCCTTGGCTGCTGACTCCTTCCCTGAGCTTTAGCTCCTCTCCTTGGGCACTCCAAAACCGAGATGCTTCCGGCCAAACCCTGAGACTGGCAACCACATCTGAGACTCTCCCCTGTAGCCGGCGGTCTGGATCAGCTGTGGTTGTCCCTGCAGGCAATCCATTTCATTCCCTTCAGCAGCTGCTTGATGGGTGCAGGACACAGTTTTTGAACTTGGGGTTGAGAGATCAGTGGCCAGCTTGACCTGGCATGAGGCAGGAGGAAAAAGGGGTGACCAGGCTCTCCAAGGGGAACCTTGCCTGAATGAGTCAAGTCCCTTGAGGGGAAGATCTCCCTTGGAGAAAACAGAGAGGGAGAGAGAGCCGAACGGGCTGGCCATGTTAAGCATCTCTCTGCTGTGCACCTTTCCTCACTGCAGCTCTGTGTACTCCAGGCAGGATTTTGTTGTTCTTAGGAGAACTTGGTGCTGCTGAGACACTGCAGTGAGTGATTTTGCTGGAGGCCAGCATGGCTGCCTCCTCCTCCTTTGGCTGATGCTGTCACACGAGGCCTTTGCGATCTGCCTGCTGAGACATAAACAGGTAAACGGAAATTTAGTCAGCCTGGCTGTTGTCTCCAGATTCCCTGGATAACTTGTGGATATCCCCTGGATAACTTGCAGAGGCTGGCAGTGGCTGTGTTGGCAGCACCGGACAGAAGAAAATCCCCACGCAGAGCCTGTTCGCTCTCGTTCCCTTTTCCTCGGCTTTGACACTCTGGCCAGCCGAAATGCCCTGAGGATGGAGAGGACTGCATCCTAGGTCCTCACATGTGGGTCCTGCTGCTGTTGCCCTTGGGTGGAAACCTGCGTTTATTCTGGTTCTGAACTGAATGCTCACAGCTAGTGTAGGCCTTTGCTTTGCTACCGTGTATATGCAAATATATGGCTGTGCTTCCTCTCCTGTCCCCAGGTGACCCTCTGGGATGCATTTCCATGGGGCAGATGGGCCTTGCTCTTGATACACCCAATTCTCTCCAGATGCTCTATTCAGGATGGGCACGGTGGCTGGTCTCGGAATTTGACCTTTCAGGCTTTTAGCATCTGCTCAGCATCTCCAAGGGAAGGAGGAAAGAATCGGGGGGGGGGGCGCAGTAGCACAGACAAGAATCAAGGGGGCTATAATCTGCTTGGTTTTTGCAGTCATCTTTGCCCCATGCTCATCAGATTACAGGCAAGCGGTATCAGGCTCAACCAGATCTGTGCTGACCCAGCAGGTGCCATCCTCCACTCCTAGCCACTGTCAGCCAAACCAGGAGAAGAAGTGGAGTGCATCAGCAGCCCAGTGCGAGGGGTCCAAGGGGGAGGTTGATTTGGGATACAATCCATCCTGGGTCTTCTGCTACCTCCCTCCAGCCTGCTGCTGAAACAAGCTGCCGTGATCCACTTCCCACTTGGTCACCCACCCCCTCACTTGCTTCTCATGCGGTTTCCTAGCCCAGGAACTATGCGGTGTGCCTTTAAATAAACCCAGAAGTCACCGTTGCATTCGTGGTTCTTCTAGGTTTATGAAACTGGGCGAGAAAAACGGCAGGGAATTTTTCTCTTTACTACCGCGCTGTGGCAGAGGCATCAGCTGCAGATTCAGCATGGGTGGCACTCCAGGTTGCCCTGCCCTGCCCTGCCCCACCACTGCCACTGGGCCCCACTTCTGTCTTATGCCATCCACACAGGCTAGGCCAGGGGTGTCAAACTCATTTCATATGGAGGGCCACACAGCATTCATGATGCCTGCTGAGGGCCGGAAGTGATGTCATTAGGCAAGAAGTGATGTCGTTAAACAGGTCATAACCAAAAATAAACACTTTTTTCTCACTTAGGAACTCATTAGCTGCAAATGACAAAAGAGAAAATATATGAATCTTGATCATATTTCAGGATATGGGAGAGCCCAATTTTCATGTGGGCTGCCCTTTCAGCAGTAACACCTCAGCACTACTCAGCAGCTGAAAGCCTGAGGGCCGTATAAAAAGCTTCTGCGGGCCGCATCCGGCCCCCGGGCCTTATGTTTGACACCCCTGGGCTAGGCAGCCTGGCTTATCTAAGGCAGCTTCTGGAATACCTCCACCTCTTCTCTAGAGATTAAGCACTGCAGCTCTGTCCCCTCCCCTCCTCCTGAGACAGCAGGTCTGCACAGTCTGTGAGCCAGGAAGGCAAGCAGGGAGGACCACTGGAGACACGTCCTGGCTTTGCAACCTGCTCCGGCTGTGTGGGGCCAGTGGGTGTCATGACCCTTGCCGAGTAAGCAGCTGCCCCAAAGCTTTGCAGCTGAATTTAAGAATTTAAGAAGGGGATGGAAGAGAGGGGCTGACATTTTCAGAGAACCACCCCCTTTCAATGATGCCATCTCTGTTGTGATGGCATCAGCAGCCGTCCTGTCCCTCCCCAGAATGCCCCTGCGAGAAATGCATTGTCACCACATAGTGCTGTATGCTGAGGGAGGGACTGGTGGGGACTTTGTGGCAGAGCACCTGCTTTGCATGCAGAAGGTCACAGGCTCCTTCCCTGGCATCTCCAAGCAGGGCAGAGCAAAGTTCCCGCAGTGGACCTCCTCACAGAGCGTTGTGATGATACCTGGCCTAGATGCCTTTCAAACAGGACCAGACAGACGATGGAGGAAAGGTCCATTGCAGGTTACAAACCATGATGATTATATGCAACCTCTGGATCTGAGAGGCAGCCTATCTCTGAATGCCATACCCAAGGGAGTGACACCAGGAAGTGGGTATCTTCTTGACAGAAGCCTGGACTGGCAGTACAGCACCTGATCCTGCAGGTGGCAGTGTTGCCACTCAGAAGGTGAGATGCTCCCACCGCCTCCCCCCACTGCAGAATGCAGGCCTGGGGCCCCCCTGTGTACTTGCCACAGAGTCATTTTTAGGATTAAGTAGCCACTTGTCCAGAGTGGCCTGGGCTGGCCGAACCCCAGAGTGGATTGATGCACTCCTCCTTCGGAGGCCAGCCTTATCAGTTAATACAGCTGCTTGTTAATACAGGTTGGAGGAAAACAATTTTTCCCCCTGGAAAGGAAATCAGCCCACCAGACTTTGGAGTGCATTGCCGTTTGCACAAGCACAGGTCCTTCCTGCACCCCCCTGGGGTTTCTGCGGAGGTGGGCGTGGAGGGCTCTTTAAGATAGGCTTGTCAGCCTCTGTCACCAGTTTGCTTCTGCCACAATCTGGCTCTGAGGAACTGGTCTCTGGCTGGAAAATGGCCTCAGTGAGAAGGGACTGGACAAGCGCTTGGAGCGTCGATGGCTACTGTTCATGATGGCTGTGTGGAACCTCCATGTTTGGAGGCACTGTACCTCTGTATACCAGTTGTAGGAAAGCAGCAGCTGGGGAGAGGAACTGCCTTCATCTCTGGCTTCTAGGCTTCCTGGAGCTCCTGATTAGCCACTGTGGGAAACCTTGGGTGGGATCCATCAGGGCCCTTCTTAGGTTCCTGAGCGCTCGATGATCACCCTGACTTGAAACACTTTACAGCGGAGCCTTTGGTGTTTCTGGGTTCTTTTTCAAGTTTCATCCCTGTGGTCAGCAGTATATTTCTGTCTCCTGGTATCACTGCCAGGATTTCTGCCCTCCTTTTCAGGCTGCATGTGGTTACCCGATCAGCCACTGGCTGGCAATATTCCTCTTTCCTTCCTTTGATCGGGGGTCTACGAGGTCACACTGGCCTTGAGAAAAGCAGACACAAGGTGGGCACTAGCAAAACGCAGCTGTTCTGGTCTGGTTTCTTTCTTCTGTTTCCACCACTCTTTGAGAAAGGTTTAGCTCAGGAAAATCTGAATGCTTCCTTTCCCTCCTGCTCTTCTCTCACTTCAGGGCATTTCCTTTCCCAGCTCTTCTCATCAAGGTTGCATCCGGACTCTTGCCAGTTTCTATTCCTTGGTATTGAAGGTCAGCTGGAATCAGGTCTTTGATGTTAAACCCCGCCCCCCCCCCCCGACTATTTTGGGTTTCACCTCTCAGTACATTGTGGCCTTTCTGCTCTTAAGAGAACCAGCTCATTGCTCTAGAACAGCAGTTCTTAAACTTTTTGGTCTGTGGAGACTTTACACTCCTAAATGGAGCCTCAGGGAGTCCTACCAGTGCTTGCATGAAGACTTGGGGAGCACCAGAGTGACAGCACATGCGTGGAGTAGTGCAGTGCTGAGCAGATGGGGGCCACTTTTAGTGTGCTAGGGGTCTCAGGGAGTCCCTGGGCTCCTTGGAGCACACTTTGAGAACCACTGATCTAGAAACGCCTGACCTTCCGTCCCTGTGTGCTGATGCCACTGCACTCTGTGCGCCATCAGGGTGGGGGTCACCTGAGATGTGAGGAGCATCTTTTAATCTCTTCCGCAGCACATGTGTCCTGTTGGAATTGACTGCAACCTGGAGCATGCATGTGAGAAATCCACCTTAAAGTGCTGGGTTCTTTCCGTAACTAGAAGAGGATGCTATGACATAAAGCATCATTAAGAATGCACATCCTAGTGTCAGCTTTCATGGGGTAGAGCCCACCTGGTCAGCCACATGGCCTCCAAAGCTGTTAGAAGAAGAGACCCGTTGGATCAGGCCACAGGCCCATCTAGTCCAGCTTCCTGTGTCTCACAGCGGCCCACCAAATGCCCCAGGGAGCACACCAGATAACAAGAGACCTGCAAGTCCTCCTGGGAATTGTAGTTAAGAACATAAGAACAGCCCCACTGGATCAGGCCATAGGCCCATCTAGTCCAGCTTCCTGTGTCTCACAGTGGCTCACCAAATGCCCCAGGGAGCACACCAGATAACAAGAGACCTGCAAGGCCTCCTGGGAATTGTAGTTAAGAACATAAGAACAGCCCCACTGGATCAAGCCATAGGCCCATCTAGTCCAGCTTCCTGTGTCTCACAGTGGTTCACCAAATGCCTCAGGGAGCACACCAGATAACAAGAGACCTGCAAGGCTTCCTGGGAATTGTAGTTAAGAACATAAGAACAGCCCCACTGGATCAAGCCATAGGCCCATCTAGTCCAGCTTCCTGTGTCTCACAGTGGTTCACCAAATGCCTCAGGGAGCACACCTGATAACAAGAGACCTGCATCCTGGTGCCATCCCTTGCATCTGCCATTCTGAGTAACCTACTTACATTCACGTGGTTGTGATACTGTTAATAATTAACTAGCTTAGAAGTAAAGAAAGGGGTCTTGTCTGGAAAATAAAAGGGGTCTCTTTTGTTCCCTTCCTATAAGAATCATTACAAGGACAGTGAGCAGAACCTTTTCTGTCCATGGATAGTGGCATCTCCACGCAGTAGTGTAGCCAGAGGGGGTGAAAAGCACTAAGTTTTGCAGGGCGCCTCACTGCAGCATGCAGGTGGCCCCTCCCCGTCCCCTTCAGAGCCATTCTGGGTGGGGGAGCAAAATGGAGGTGAACGCTTGGCTCCGAAGGGGAGGGGGAGCGGCCACCTGCTTGCATGCGGTGGTGAGGCTCCCTGCAAATCCTAGTGCTTTGCACCCCCTGTAGCTACACCACTGCATCCAGTCCAGTCCTGCCTTCTGAATCCTCAGATAACAGCCCCTCAGCTCACCCCCTTTGTTTGCCTCCTAGGCTGATGGGAACCAAAAGGGAGCCAAGTTAGACACTCCTTGCCCAGCTGGGGCTGCAGAGATGCACTACCCTGCTTGTCTTGTCAGCCGAGGGCTCTGGACCTCACAGACCAATCATTCACTGTCCCTTCTGGACCATCTGTCTTCAGGTTCTGTCATCTCTCTGACATTGTACCAGATAATAAAAGTAAGTAATGGTTTGAGTTACAAAGTGGCAATATTCAGGATCATTCATTTGTGAAACCTCTTTCTGTGCACGAAGGCAGCTCTTGTAAGGTCTTTTGTTTAACATGCTGCAGCTTGAAGTCCAGGATCCTGTTCAGGTGTCTGTTCCTTGATTGCCTGGAATGTGGGGATCAGAGAGGCACTTGCTGGTGCCGCTCCAGTCTCCACACTTTGATCTGAACCTGCGCATAGAGTCTTCACAGGGCTGCCATGCAACCTCAGGCATTTTGGCTTTGGTTGCATGAAGCCGACTTTCCCAAGCCAGCCTCTTGGTCTTTCTAGCCCAGAGTGCGGACTGGCTGCAGCTCTCCAAGGAGGTTTGTTACTGGATCCTTTTAACTGGAGGTGCTGGGAGTGGGATCTTTATTATCATTATGTCTACATATGTATATTAATTAGAATTATTAACAAATAATATATGCTGTTGTATATTGTATTGGCAACCTTCAGTCTCGAAAGACTATGGTATCGCGCTCTGAAAGGTGGTTCTGGCACAGAGTCTAGTGTGGCTGAAAAGGCCGATTTGGGAGTGACAATCCCTTCCACACTGGGAGCAAGTGCAGTCTGTCCCTGGTCTGTCTCCCTGGCTATGGGCCTTCCTTCTTTACCTCAGTCTGTTGGCCAAGTGTCTCTTCAAACTGGGAAAGGCCATGCTGCACAGCCTGCCTCCAACCGGGCCACTCAGAGGCCAGGGTTTCCCACCTGTTGAGGTCCACTCCTAAGGCCTTCAGATCCCTCTTGCAGATGTCCTTGTATCGCAGCTGTGGTCTACCTGTAGGGCGCTTTCCTTGCACGAGTTCTCCATAGAGGAGATCCTTTGGGATCCGGCCATCATCCATTCTCACGACATGACCGAGCCAACGCAGGTGTCTCTGTTTCAGCAGTGCATACATGCTAGGGATTCCAGCACGTTCCAGGACTGTGTTGTTTGGAACTTTGTCCTGCCAGGTGATGCAGAGAATGCATCGGAGGCGCATAAAATATATGCTACAGATAAAATATATGCTACTTCTCAACAAAAAACAATTCACAAGGCTGTAGATGGTGCTGTACAATTAAATAACACACTGTGTTATTCTTAAGACTATTTATAGAGTGCTTTTCAAGAAAAAAATAGTTCACAAAGCAATTTACATTGCTAAATATATCAATACATGGCTCCCTGCCCCCAAAGGAATCACAGTCAGGCAGTCCAGTCCTAACCTGTGCTGATGCAGCTGGACCAAGTGGCCTGTGTTGTAGTTAGGAGGAGGCTGGAGGTCTACTCCGGGTAAGGGAATATTTTCCTTGTTACTCCATGTAAAGCTCCAGCCTGCCCAATGGGGCTACTTGGATCTGCACCAGCTAAATTGCTGACACAAATCCAAGCAGCTCCGTGTAAGGCTGCCAGGCCTGGGAAGGGGGTTAGGATACAGCAGAGGCCTCCACTGGCAATCCAGCCCCCTCCCAGGCCTGTCCCACCCCATTGCACCCATCCCCACTGTAATCTCTCTCACTGCCCTGTTATGCCCCTTCCACACCTCCATTCTACCCTTCCCAAACCCCTGCACCAGTTGTGTTCCTAGAGGGGGTGCAGAGCACTAAGTTTTGCAGGGAGCCTCACCTCTTGCCTCTGTTTTGCTCCCACTGCCCAGAATGACTCCAGAGGGGAAGGGGGGGGGCT
This sequence comes from Tiliqua scincoides, assembly GCF_035046505.1. Lineage (NCBI taxonomy): Eukaryota > Metazoa > Chordata > Lepidosauria > Squamata > Scincidae > Tiliqua > Tiliqua scincoides. The sequence continues at coordinate 311,737,967 of NC_089821.1, forward strand.
CTGGCACACTACGGTGAGGCTCCCTGCAAAACCTAGTTCTTTGTACCCCCTCTAGCAATGTTACTGCCTTGCAGGGCATGTGGTGGTGAGGTTCCCTGCAAATCCTAGTACTTTGCACCCCCTGTAGCTACACCACTGCATCTCACCTTTGCCTGCAGTCAAAGATCCAGATCCAGTGCTGGACAAGGCTTTCCATCAGGGCTGCTTGTTCTAGAGTAGTTGCAAATGTGCTTTACAGCATATTTGCAACACTCTAGGGTGTTGAAGTGGTTGCTGTGCTGGTGGAGTCCCAGATTAGGATTGTGCTGTAGGAAGACATGCAAAAGAGAGACCAGCAACAGCCACTGGAAAAGACACTGTGTTGGGGTGAAGAGGGACAGTTGCTCTCCCCCTGCCAAATAGAAGAGCACTTCACAAGGTGCCTCTTTTACCAGTTAGTGGGTAATATCATAATTATAGCACAGAGACCAAATGTTATTTGGAATTCATTTACATAGTCAAACTACGATGATGTCATCATCATCATCATCATCATCATCATCATTGACATATCACCTATGTTAACGAACCAAGATTAGCATGATCCTGATTATGACTCAAAATTCAAAACAAAAATTGAAATGTGCTTGCATCGTGCTCTATGGAGCTGTTTTGCAATCAAAATAGTTTTCCTGCATGAGCAGCTATTGGGTCCCAGAAGACACACAACCCATGATGTGTATGTGCAACCTCCTGATTTTAGAAATGGGCTATGTCAGAAGGCCAATGCAAGGGAGGGCACCAGGATGCAGGTCTCTTGTTACCTGGTGTGCTCCCTGGGGCATTTGGTGGGCCGCTGTGAGATACAGGAAGCTGGACTAGATGGGCCTATGGCCTGATCCAGTGGGGCTGTTCTTATGTTCTTAACTACAATTCCCAGGAAGCCTTGCAGGTCTCTTGTTATCTGGTGTGCTCCCTGGGGCATTTGGTGGGCCGCTGTGAGATACAGGAAGCTGGACTAGATGGGCCTATGGCCTGATCCAGTGGGGCTGTTCTTATGTTCTTAACTACAATTCCCAGGAAGCCTTGCAGGTCTCTTGTTATCTGGTGTGCTCCCTGGGGCATTTGGTGGGCCGCTGTGAGATACAGGAAGCTGGACTAGATGGGCCTGTGGCCTGATCCAGTGGGGTGGTTCTTATGTTCTTAACTACAATTCCCAGGAAGCCTTGCAGGTCTCTTGTTATCTGGGGTGCTCCCTGGGGCATTTGGTGGGCCGCTGTGAGATACAGGAAGCTGGACTAGATGGGCCTCTGGCCTGATCCAGTGGGGCTGTTCTTCTGTTCTTAGCTTCTCCAGAGGCACCTAAGGCTGTCTCGCCCGGGGTGCCCTCATTGGATGTGCTGCCTGAGTTTGCAGAGATCTGCCATCTCTTCGCTCATTCCCTTAAAAAAAAATGGGCATGGGTGTTGGCGTGTGTGCCCTGCTACCACAGCCACCTCCTCACCTACTTGGATGCTTTGAGCAACCTGGAGCCCTTCTCTGACTTTCTGAATGGGTCATCCGTTGGCCCTTCTCTCTTCCTTCGTGCTGCCTGCTGGTCTGTTGAAACAAACAGGCTGGGCAAAGTGCATGGCAGAAGTGAATGGCCCAAAATTGGAGCGCAATCCGAACCAACTTTCTAGCATTGGCATAGCTGTGCCAGTGGGGCATGTGCTGCATCCTGCAGTTGGGTGGCACTCACGGAGGCCTCCTCAAGGTAGGGCAATGTTTGTTCCTTTACCTCAAAGTTGCATTGCCCTTTGCAAAGTTGGTGCTGGAAAGTGGGTTAGGATTGCACCCATAATGTATTATTGAGAAAGGAGGCAGGTATGTATAGTTCTTTTGTCTCCTCCCCTGACTGACCTTCTGCCTGGGTGGGCGGGAGAGAAGAAGGTGCAGCCAAGTTAGCCTAGTCTGATCACTATCCAAAAGGGTCTCTGGGCTGTGGTGATGCTGAAAGAAGAGGTGGACTTCACTTTTGTGGCAGCCACTCTTTTAAAGTCAGATCTGTGGAACAGCAGCAGAGTGGGTGGCAATTGAACTTGTGGCAGGGAGTTCCATAAGTTGGGGGCCACAACAGAGTGGAGATGACATGCACAAGAGGGCTTCAGTCAATGATCTCAGGATGTGAGCAGATTCATATGGAGAGAGGCTGTGGAGTAAGATGGATTTCTGGTGGATAACTGAGAGGTTGGGTAGGACAGTTGTCGGTCTCTGAAAGGTGGACAAAGCTGTTCAGTTGAGCTTTACATTCGCACCAGCGCTCCCACTGTCTGTCTTAATTTAAGCTCAGAGAGGAGAACTAAGTTCCTTTCCCTGCAATTCATTTGCTTTTAGTCCTTGGAAAAACTACAAATGAAATGTATCAAGCTGGCTGCAAAGCGCACGTATGCAAAGTTATTACAGCATTAGTCAAAGATATTATTGAATTAATGTATTTTGCATTTCAGAAATGCATTATGGATTTATGCAAAGTACATTAGTGTTTCTTATTTGAAATTCTCCCCATTTACAGCGTTTATATTTTCTGTTTGCATTCCTGAAATGTATGAATTTCACCCAGCTCTGGGGACAGAGATGGAGTTTTTCTACCTTTCCCAGCTTGGCTTGCCATCTGTCTCTACACCAGTGTTAAAGTGGGTTCCTATAGATTGTTTCTCATTCAGTGGGTTGACTCTTGTGAAGGGCAAAACAAAAATTAAATAAAAAAGCAAAAGTAGTTCCCATGCATATGTTCGCATGGGTCTGCACCACCCTGTGGATTTTGAGGTTTGACTCACGGTGGTGTAGCTGGAGGGGGCCGGAGCACCCAGCCTGGTGTGGAGTCTCAGCGCGGGGGGCAAGCAGCCCCTCCCTTCGGAGCCATTCCCGGCGGGGGGGGGAAACAGAGCCGTACAGTTTTGCCCCCCCACCGGGCAAATTCATTTTGGCAAAAGAAGGGAGGGAGAGAAATGAGATATTCTTTCCCAAATGGGCCATTTCCATAATGAGTAGGAAGCAGACTAGCTTTGCCACTTTCAAGATGGCAGCACTTCCTGTTCCTGCAGTGCCACCCTCATTTTCATTTTGCTGACTCCAAAATAAACTCTGAGTGAAGGCTGTTCCTCAATCACAGTGCATTGTTCTTCCTTCCCTCTCATGTGTGCACCTGTACACATTATGGATGCAGGGCACACCCAAATGGAGAGATACTGCTACCAAGCTAGGCGTCATGGGGTGTCGTGAATATGTACATGTTAGGCCTAGGTTAGCATGTGAAGCCTGAACCAAACTAAGACAGTGTAACTGAGAAGTGGCTCGCAGTTCATAGCTGCAAGAATGTGAGTAAAGAAACAAAAAGATTGTTGTCTCTCCTCTGCTGACCAGAAAGGACAGACAACAAGAATTACAACCCATTGGAATGTAGGACCTTTGCAGACAGAACGGCGCCTTATCAAGCTGATGAAGTGCAGGTGTGGATCTCCAGTTGGGAGGGGTAAGAACTAAGAGGGCTGGCAACCAGGTCCACTTCGAGAAGGTTCTGTCCTCAAAAGTTTCTGATTGGACAGTCTAAATAAGTATGAAGTCACCTCAATACTATTAGCATAAGAAGTGCAATAATGAGTGCCCCACGGGGTGTGTCCGGTCCTTCTTGAGCAGAGTTTTTGGGTGCAACATCCTGCACGCGGCGAGCTCCATTGTCCAACATGGGCATCTGGCCTCACAGGTAGCCTGGAGCTGAAAGGTCTACAAGAGAAGCTGACCCAGGTGAGAGTTAGGGATTAATAGAGACAGCCAGCTAGCTTTATTATTTTATTGCTGATATGTTTCCTAGATGTTTATGCCTCTAGCATTTGCTGCCTTATGTAACTTATATAACCTTATGTAACCTTATATATTTAATAAACTAAAATCTCTTTTACTAAGTTGTTTCATTGTCTGTTGGGGACAAAGGTTCAGAACCCTGCCTAGCCGTTCAGCAAGCTACCAAGTGCTCATTGAGGTCTAGTAACTTGAGGACTGAAGCTTTAATTGGAGAAAGAGCTCAGTGCCTGCAAGGTATAGAGTTAAGCCTAGAGGGTCTCAGTGTCCCTGGACTGAGACACTGGCACGTACAGGTTGGTGGCAGTACTACTGAACAGGGGGCCTTGAGGGCTTTAGGGTTCGAGAACCAAGAACTCTGAGCACCCCAAACCCCCCTGAGTTTGCGACATGGGGGCAGCCATATTTCATATGTGTCTGCCCTGCTCCTCTATAACGTGGGGTGGGATCTAATTTTCACAACAGTGAATGCATGTGGGGGAGGGAACTTGAAACTTCCTCCTTTACATCTCAGCTTATTGTGATCTACTGCATCAGGTATTTCCCCTTCTTTATTATTATTATTATTATTATTATTATTAAACTTTATTTATATGCTGCCCTTCTCCCCAAAGGGACCCAGGGCGGCTCACAACATATTAAAAACAGATTAAAAACATAATTTAACCACAAATAAAAACATATTAAAAACACATTAACATATACCCATAAAAACCACAATCAGATAAAAAGTCAGATAAAAAGAGCAAAATGTAGCAAATCAGAGGAATCAGGCCTGTAAAAATGCTAAAAAGATACAGAAAAGATGTTTAAAAAGGCCATGCACTCAGAAGGCTTCTTTAAACAAAAATGTCTTCAGGCCTCGCCGAAAAGTCTCAAGAGAGGGAGCCATTCTCAAGTCCAGGGGAAGGGAATTCCATAACGTTGGTGCCACTACCGAGAAGGCCCTGTTTCTTTCAATTCCAGTTCCAGAAATGAGCCAGGCTGGGAAGAAGGGTGATGGAGCACACAAGTGTAGGAGGGTGGTGGTGGTTTAGTAAGTACAGCACGTAAGCAGCCCCTCCCCTGCCTTCCCCTCCCCTCTCACAGATGACCAGCTGCACCTGCTGAAATAATAATAATAATAATAATAACAGGTATTTATATACTGCCTTTCTTGGTCTTTATTCAAGACTTTATTCAAGGCGGTTTACATAGGCAGGCTTTATTTAAATCCCTTATTAAATAGGGATTTTTACAATTTCAAAGAAGGTTCTTTCTTTCAAGAACCACTACATTCAAGGTGTTTCGTTCCGATCTGGCTTCACATTCTGGCCTCCATCCTCCCACGCTCCGAGCAGATGGAATGGCTCAGCTTCAGCTTGCCAGCTGCTTCAAGGTCGCACGGTGCCGGTGGCCTCAAACTGGCGACCTTGTGGATGTTATCTTCAGGCAGACGGAGGCTCTACCCTCTAGACCAGACCTCCTGCCCTCCTGTGTAGAAATTGCCTCTTCTACACAATTGTTAAAGGTCCAAGTGCCCTAAAGTTGAAAGGTTGGTCACCCCCTGCTCCCCTGGAACCCAACTAGCTTTATGAGACTAAAAAAAATGTTCCATTTTACCAACTGCTCAAGTCTCTGCTTTTATCCTTTCTATTATTGAGAGGGGCTGCCTTCCAGTGTGTTTGTTGAGTTCCACGTTCATAGGATCGGGACCATTCTGGTGGCCTTGTGTTTCCCTTTGCTTGGCATTCCATGAGAGCTGAGGCATGCTCACGCTCATGAGTAAATGTGCACATGGGGCTCAGACTTTGCATAGGGGCCATTACATTTTCCGTGTCACTCTCGGCTTGTCGGTTTCACAATCCTCCAAACATCAACCTACTGGTGGGTTGTGTCCCACAGTTTGGGAACTACTGGAGGGAATTTGATGACAAACATTTGTAAACACTTCCTTGGACGTGGTTGGCTGAAAGGTGCTTGCATGCCCAGGGTCATCACAAGAACCTGTTTCAGGTGAGTCTCACCAAACAGAAAATGGGCTTTCAAATGCTGTTTTCAAAGAAGCCTTCCCAGCCTTCCCAGCATCAAGATCACACGCAGCTATCAGGGTGCTGCCTGCAACACTGATCACTCCCTGGTGTGCAGCAGAGTGAAACTGCAAACAAAGCGACTGTATCACACGAAAAAGGAAGGAAGACCTCGCATTGATACCAGCAAGACCCGGGATCAGAGAAAAGTGGAGGAATTTGCACAAGCGCTTGAGGAATCACTTCCAGGCCTGGCTGACGCAAACACATGCAACAGATGGGAACATTTCAAGAATGCCGTTTACAACAACTTGTCCATATTTGGCAAGAAGACTACCAAGACGGCAGACTGGTTTGAAGCCCACTCTGAGGAGTTGACACCAGTCATTGAGGAAAAGAGGAGAGCTCAAGCAGCATACAAGGCCTGTCCCAGTGAGCACAACCTGCAGGTCCTCCGAGCTGCTCGCAGCAAAGTCCAGCAGACTGTCAGGAGATGTACTAACGACTACTGGCTCCAGCTCTGTTCCCAGATACAGATAGCAGCTGACACGGGCAACATCAAGGGGTTGTATGATGGTATCAAGCAGGCCCTAGGTCCAACACAGAAGAAAATTGCCCCTCTGAAGTCTGCCACAGGCGAGGTCATCCAGGATCGGGCGCAGCATCTGAAGGCCTTAGGAGTGGACCTCAACAGGTGGGAAACCCTGGCCTCTGAGCGGCCCGCTTGGAGGCAGGCTGTGCAGCATGGCCTCTCCCAGTTTGAAGAGACACTTGGCCAACAGACTGAGGCAAAGAGGCAAAGAAGGAAGGTCCATAGCCAGGGAGACGGACCAGGGACAGACTGCACTTGCTCCCGGTGTGGAAGGGATTGTCACTCCCGGATTGGCCTTTTCGGCCACACTAGACGCTGTTCCAGAACCACCATTCAGAGCACGATACCATAGTCTCTCGAGACTGAAGGTTGCCAACACACACTTTCAAAGAAGCTGTTTTCTGCAGGGCTTTCTTCGCTCACAACAGGAGAGGAAACTGAACGCTTTCCACATGCGCTGCCTCTGATACATCTTCGGCATCACCTGGCAGGACAAAGTTCCAAACAACACAGTCCTGGAACGAGCTGGAATCCCTAGCATGTATGCACTGCTGAAACAGAGACGCCTGCATTGGCTCGGTCATGTTGTGAGAATGGATGATGGCCAAATAGCAAAGGATCTCCTCTATGGAGAACTCGTGCAAGGAAAGCGCCCTACAGGCAGACCACATACAAGGACATCTGCAAGAGGGATCTGAAGGCCTTAGGAGTGGACCTCAACAAGTGGGAAACCCTGGCCTCTGAGCGGCCCGCTTGGAGACAGGCTGTGCAGCATGGCCTTTCCCAGTTTGAAGAGACACTTGGCCAACAGTCTGAGGCAAAGAGGCAAAGAAGGAAGGCCCACAGCCAGGGAGACAGACCAGGGACAGACTGCACTTGCTCCCGGTGTGGAAGGGATTGTCACTCCCGAATTGGCCTTTTCAGCCACACTAGACGCTGTTCCAGAACCACCATTCAGAGCACGATACCATAGTCTTTCGTTACTGAAGGTTGCCAACAATCCTGACTCCTCCATCCATTTTTTTAAAATGGAGAATTCAGGCAAACAGATTGTTGCATTCTAGTTGCCTTGTGTGGATGGCAAAGCACTATCGAGCCTTCTCCCTCCAACTGGTCTTTCAAATTAGTAGTTTTGTCCTTGATTCTTATAAAGAAACGCCTTTAATTTGTGCAATTTAAATTTCAAAACCAAATGCTTTTGGAATGTGCAAACTTGCTCTCCGAATTTGGGGGGGGGGGGGAAGAGAAGAAATGTGTTGGTGACATTTATTTCTTAATTAAAAGATTTATATGCAGCCCTTCGGCAAGCAAATTCTCAGAGTGACTTGCAGAATCAGAATCTGAGAATAATAATATAAAGAATTCTGTAGAAAATGAGAACAGCAGAAATGAACACAAGTGATCCAACCTATAAAGATTAAACATTAAACCCAGCTAGAGGACTTCACTAGGTTCCAGAAAGAGCCTTTGACAGCAGGGGAGCCTTTCAGGAGAGACTGCTTGTTTCATAAATGGGTCACCCACACCAAGTAGGCAACATAGAAACTAGACCATCAGTGACAGCAGTTCCCTGGTTCAAAGTCAACCTGTCCACAATGTAAACTTGTAGATCTGTTTTCTTCTGAGCTCTTGGAGAGGAAGAGGGAAGCTTGTCTTGAGAGTACCAGGGGTTTTCTAACCTGGTCTTGGGATTTGGGGTCAAGGAATCCTTGGCAGAACCTCTGCACCCACAAAGAGATGGGATGTGTACATCAAATATTCTCTCATGCACCCTCTGATCTTCTCAGGTATGCTCTACAATTGACGATGGCAGCGCCCCTTAGGCAGTGGGCTCTTTGCTAACCTTGGGGCCATGGCAAAGCTCACCTTGGTAGCCCAACCCTCTGAACGTGCGTGTAGGGGGCTGATCCTGCATATTCAGAGTTGTTTCGGGCTGTCCAGGCTTCTAGAATGAACCCAACGAAAGCAAACTCTTCCCCCTCCTCCCCTGTGGTGTCCTGAAGTCTTCTCTGTCTCAAACCTCCCTCAATCCTCCCTCCACCCACTAGGCAGCCAGCATGATGTGTTTGTGTGGGCAGTGTCAACAGAATTTATGTGGCCACACCAGGCGACTTGCTTGCGTCTTCAGCTTTTCATCTCTCGGGCAATCAGGATAAATTGTGCCTTGGCAAATGCTGCAGCGCCAGCCGTTCTTCACGGAGGGAGGATGGTAATGAGTTGTGTCTCACATTTGCATGCATTCTGACAAGATTTACTGCTGCCTGCTGCTCTCTACATTACAAAATGGCAGGGGCAGCAAAGGCCAACCTGGCAGCGCATTAGAGGCTGTGGAAAAGGTGACACACTTCAAGCCACTGCTTGCTTGGGAGCCAAATCCAGCAGGTGGTGCTCTGAAGTCAGCCCTCCCAGTTAAGAGGTGATTGAAGTTCACTGGCACCAGAGTTGGGCTGTGGCAGGCAGCAGTGGAGAAGGCCACAGAAATCTGCGCTACGGGAAGCAGACTAATCAGAAAGGAAACAGAAAACAAGTTGATGGTTGTTTCCAACGAAATGGGTTGGCCGGAGCTTGGCTGCAAAGGGGCAGAGCCCAGTGGCAAAGCCTCTGCCTGGCATGCAGAAAGGCCCAGGCTCAGTCCCAGACAGGCAGCATCTTCAGATGGAGAAGACCCCATGCCTGAAAGCTGCTGCCAGCCAGCAGAGCTGATACTGACCTAGAGCAGCGCTCTCCAAACCACAGACCGCTGCATTAAAAAAAGCCCTCCCTGTGTGGTGTGGAGCTTTCTGTTGCGCAGCATCTTTCTGTTGTGCCCCATCTGCCCCCAGCCTTGTGCTCACCAGCCACACCCCCTGGGAAATAGGCGTGCTGAAGTGTCCGAGGCGACAGGAAACAGAAGTGACTGCCTGGTGCGAGGCTGGGGGGAGATCGGGCATCATGAATGGATGCTGCAGCATGGGATGGAAAGTTCTGTGTGGGTAATGCCAGTTCCAGGATGCCAGATCTGGCCCATGGGCTGGGGTTTGACACCTGTTGACCTGGAGAGACCACAGGGCCAGGGTCGCTGAGTGGAAGTGTGGAGGAGAGCAGAGTGGTGGGCAAGAATGCCTCAACTTCCTCGCCTGCTGTGCCCCCTCTTCCTGTTCCAGTCCTGGGACTGGGAGGGGGAGCAGAGACTAGTGAGTCCCGGGCATAAGAACATAAGAAGAGCCCCACTGGATCAGGCCATAGGCCATCTAGTCCAGCTTCCTGTATCTCACAGCAGCCCACCAAATGCCCCAGGGAGCACACCAGATAACAAGAGACCTGCAAGGCCTCCTGGGAATTGTAGTTAAGAACATAAGAACAGCCCCACTGGATCAGGCCATAGGCCCATCTAGTCCAGCTTCCTGAATCTCACAGCGGCCCACCAAATGCCCCAGGGAGCACACCAGATAACAAGAGACCTGCAAGGCCTCCTGGGAATTGTAGTTAAGAACATAAGAACAGCCCCACTGGATCAGGCCATAGGCCCATCTAGTCCAGCTTCCTGAATCTCACAGCGGCCCACCAAATGCCCCAGGGAGCACACCAGATAACAAGAGACCTGCAAGGCCTCCTGGGAATTGTAGTTAAGAACATAAGAACAGCCCCACTGGGTCAGGCCATAGGCCCATCTAGTCCAGCTTCCTGAATCTCACAGCGGCCCACCAAATGCCCCAGGGAGCACACCAGATAACAAGAGACCTGCAAGGCCTCCTGGGAATTGTAGTTAAGAACATAAGAACAGCCCCACTGGATCAGGCCATAGGCCCATCTAGTCCAGCTTCCTGCATCTCACAGCGGCCCACCAAATGCCCCAGGGAGCACACCAGATAACAAGAGACCCCATCCTGGTGCCCTCCCTTGCATCTGGCCTTCTGACATAGCCCATTTCTAAAATCAGGAGGTTGCGCATACACATCATGGCTTGTAACCCGAAATGGATTTTTTCTCCAGAAATTTGTCTAATCTCCTTTTAAAGGCATCCAGGCCAGACACCATCACCACATCCTGTGGCAAGGAGTTCCACAGACCAACCACACGCTGAGTAAAGAAATATTTTCTTTTGTCTGTTCTAACTCTTCCAACACTCAATTTTAGTGGGTGTCCCCTGGTTCTGGTGTTATGTGAGCAGAAGTTTTCTGCATGTGACTGAGTGCTAGATTTGGCCAGCAGAGGAGTGCAGGGGGGCATATTAGGTAGAATGACCTTTGTTGCAACCTGTTCTGTGCAAATGATTTTTAACTGGAAAATTGAACCAGCCTCAGCTCCAACTCTAACCTTCAGTATTAACGATGTGCCACACTGCAGGGCTGTTGTAAGTCACTCTCTCTTAAACCAAAGACACCCCAACTTGTAATATGGGCAAAATGGACTGTGTTGGCTCTAGCATCTTTGCGGCAATTTTAAAATGGTTAAAAATAAAAATAAACAAATAAAACCTAAAAAAGAAACCCAACCTTTTCAAATAGGAAATAAGACCTGAACTGGAAAGAGCATCAGCCCCATTTGTACCCATTCCAATTTTGTTCAAAGGCTAGAGGAGCTTGGTGTGGTGTGACGGCCAGGAGAAACCTGATGATAAAGGTAAGTTGGTGGGGGAGGCAGGACAGGGCAGAGGAGGGAGGAACAAGGGCAGAAGGGGGCTGAGGGGGGCAGAATGGGGTGGTGGGGAGGATGGATCTGCTCCAAAGGGAATGCATTCAGCAGCTGTGGCAACCACCAAATCAATTTCTCTATACTGGTGGAGAACATGCAGCCACCAGCCTCACCCAACCACCTCGTCAGGGTGGATGCTCTCTTGGTTCAGAGCAGAGCTGTGCTTCTTATGTTCTTATGTTCTTATGTTCTTATAACTTCTTCTGCTGGAGAAATGTTGCTGGCCTTACAGACTTGCTGGACCTTCCTTGGAAGTTCTTAGATATTTTGTCAAGAGACCCATCCATGTGCTTCAAGTGCCACTTTTAAAACCAGCTCTTGTTCGTAACACAGAGGGTCTGCCAAAAGTTCACTTGGAAAAGTTTGGCCTTTAAACGCTCTTGCTCAGGTCTCTCTTGCTCCTTTCACCCCCTGACCCCATGTCCAGTGGTGCCACGAGGGTTTGTGTCACCAGGTATGGGAGGCCAGCATATCACTCCTATGACGGACCTCCTCCCATGCAGTGGGTGGGACAATGCCCCAGGCATGGGCATGGTGAGGTCCCATCACTCTGCCCCTACTGGGTTTTTGGCTATAACTTTTGATAGAATAGAGATATTTCAACGCAGTTTGTTTCAATGCATTCTGCATGAAATTATGCATCAATGGAAACATAACATGACAGTGTTATTCAAAAATACCAAGATTTTAATACCAAATAAATAAACTAAATACCAAAATTTAATTAAGTAGTGGTGTCACAGTCCCCCCCCCCCCCGTGTGCATCACCCGGTGCGGCCTGCATCCCCCTAGCGACCCCACTGCTCATGGGTCATCTTTCTCTATTGCAGTGCAAAGCAGGATTCCTTTCACTGAGCTCTTGCCCAACCAGACCAGGACAAATGCAATTCAGGCGTGCGAAATTAGGGGCACGAGGCTTTTGGGGAAGCCAATTGCCACATCCCTCTGCCGGCAGCTCTGCTTTTGAAATGAGGGGAGCTTTTGTTGCTCTCTGAATCCTCTCCTTTTAGCTGGGTGGACTTTCCACAATGTTAAATTTAAGCCCGTAAAAGTGAAAGAAAATTCACACGAACAAAACAAAACGGAATGCCTCCATTTTGCTCCCCCACCCAGAATGGCTCCAAAGGGGGGGGGAGCCACTTGCATGCTGCGGTGAGGTTCCCTGTAAAACTTAGTGCTTTGCACCCCCTCTAGCTACACCACTGCACACAATCACTTCCTACTTTGCCAAAGCTTTCAGTGGCCAGGTACTAATTCGCAGAGGATCCAAAAAGGATAACTTTTCAAGGAAGGGGCTTGCCTTCACTCAAAAGTGGATTACACTACTTCAGGCTTTCAAGCACTAGGAAGGCCAGTCCTTGATGGGGAAGCAAAAACGTCTTGAAATCCCTTTCCAGGGTCTTCTGTCTTTTTTTCTCCGCTGATTCTGACTGCTTGGCTCCTGCCGGTGACTGCCGTCGCTGCATCCTAGGATAATTTCCTCCCTGCCTGCACCAGCATCTAATAAATGCTGCAGATTTTTGGAATAATTTGTTCAGCTCCTGCACGTTTCAGGTTTTCCGTTTTGTTCGCTGAACAAATTCTTAATTATCTCTGGGCAATTGAAATGCTCAACAAATCCTCCAGCCGTCAAAGTTATTTCGGTGCATAATGTATAAAACTAATCTCGTGGGAGGCTATCTGTATTTGAAAGGTTTACTAATGGCTTCCCCCTCCCCCCCACTTGCCTTGGCACATATGCTGGCTGTGAATTTCAAGCTGCCTTGAAATCCCAAATGTCACGGAAGATTATGGCAAAGAGTGATACCTTTCGGATGGCAAGTGATAGAGGGGCAGTGCATTTCTGACTAATAGAGGAAGCTTCTGATTTCATCTCCATGGAGAAGCCAACCCAGGGCTGGCCTAGATGCGAGGAGAGCTGCCTTGGGCAGTGGACGGGTATGAGCAGGACCTGGTGCCAAACAGTCCCCTCTACAGCCACCTCACTGAGCACCCATTTCCTTCCTTCCTTCCTTCCTTCTCTGCTGCTGTATGTTTGAAATAGAGAGGCAGAATAGGACCAGGGAAGCCTAGAAAGGGGGGATGGAGGAAAAAGGCAAGGTGGCCAAGCTCTGGGGCCTGTGTCCAGCGTGCTGGGTGGAGTGGGGGGCAGTGAGCAGCCGTGACAATTCTTCCTGTTTTCTAATTGGGAAGGTTGCTGCCATTGCCACTTCTGCTTCTGAACTGAAATGGAGGAGGCAGAGGAGGAGGGGCTGGCCATGCAGACAGGCGGGGAGAGAGGCCTGCTGCGATCACATCTCCTCCTGCTCTTCCAGAAGTGACCTACGCCTCTGAGCAGAGGCAGCAGCAATGAGGGGGAGCAGTCGAGTGTCCAGACGCTCTTCCCCTTCCTGCTCTACCATCCCACCAGGTTTCTCCCCACAATGCTCATGGATGGGGCACCAAACGGAGGGCCCTTGTTTGGCTCGGAGGCCCTGATACATGTCAATGTGGGGCCCAATTACCAGCGACAAGGTGGCAACTAAACTTGTTTGGTCGCAAACACTCTGATGCGACAAGCCTTCACATCAGCTGGGCATAAAACGTAATGCTTCCGATTCATCGTTTCGGTAATCCCTGCAACTACCCTGTGGTTGTAACACTGACCTATAAGGCAGGTCAGTGTTATGCCCATATTGCAGATGAGGAAGACTGAGGCTGAGAGGACAGCAGCTTGTCTAGCCCTTAAGCCCATCTCAGAGGGAGGCTGGGGGGGGGAGGAAGTGAGGGAGGAGATGGAGCAGGCCAAGAGAAAGTAGTGATGGGTGCGTGTCATGGACCACAGTGCCTCAGTGGGGTCGGGGTATCCCAAGGCCATCTGACAAAGAAAGTCCAGCACTTGGTGCTCAGGGGTGGTGCAACCCATAACATTGCCTGATGCCGCTTCTGCCCTAAAAACCCGCACAAAAACCTTCACCACACCTTCAGGCCTGTTGGCAGCGTGCAAGCAGCGGAATGATCTGCCTCTCTCTCGAGTGAGCAGGAAGCAGACCACTACGGCTTGCATTGGTGGCAGGTTGGAGGGAGGCCGGGTGGCGGCAGGCCAGGCTGAAAGACCCACCTGCTGCCCCTCAGGACCCCTTGCAAACTGCTGCTGCAGCAGCCTGCATCAGGTGGCCTCCTGGATGGGCCAGCAGTGCTATAAAAATAGGGCTTGTGGAGTTTCACTGCCCCTGTAAAGGATACAAGAAGTCCGCGTGTCTGGATTGCACAGCAGAGGGGCTTCTCGGGCTGCTCCCCCGCAGGTCTCTTGGTGCTAGGTCTCCCTTTCCCTTGTGCTTTGGCTGCGTCTTCCCGCACTTCAGGCAATTCTTCTCTTTGTGAGTCCAGGGCCTCCACCCTTTGGCAGCCTCCAATCGACCTGCTCCAGCCAGGACGAGACCTGCAATGTCCAGCTCAGATCTTGTGACAGGAGCTCAGCAGGAAGGCCGTTTAACAAGGCCTGCCAGACGCAGAGCGCCGAGGCTGTAACGAGCCTGATTTAAGGGCGTAATACCCCCCATTCCTATTATACTCTTTGTCAAGAGCAATGATTAATCTTGTGACATTTTCTTTTTCATTACCGCCTCTGATGGGAATGCAGGAGCATGATATGCCCATTAGGCTTGGGGAAAGGTAGCCGTTTTGATGAATATTTCCCTCCCTCCCTCCCTTCAGGTGCAGTGTTGATCTTTGCTTTCTCTGCTTGCTTTGGCACCTGAGTGCTTCATGACCAGGAGGCCGAGAAGCTGAATACGGAGCGGGAAGGGAGTGTGCATGGGTGGTGCAAAAATCCTTCCGTACAGAAGCCAGGTACGGAACACTTCTTGCTCTGAAGCTGGAATGGTCATAAGAACATAAGAACAGCCCCACTGAATCAGGCCATAGGCCCATCTAGTCCAGCTTCCTGTATCTCACAGCGGCCCACCAAATGCCGCAGGGAGCACACCAGATAACAAGAGACCTCATCCTGGTGCCCTCCCTTGCATTGGCATTCTGACATCGCCCATTTCTAGAATCAGGAGGTGGCACATACACATCATGGCTTGTAACCCGAAATGGATTTTTCCTCCAGAAACGTGTCCAATTCCCTTTTAAAGGCGTCCAGGCCAGATGCCGTCACCACATCCTGTGGCAAGGAGTTCCACAGACCAACCACACGCTGAGTAAAGAAATATTTTCTCTTGTCTGTCCTAACTCTCCCAACACTCAATTTTAGTGGATGTCCCCTGGTTCTGGTGTTATGTGAGACTGTAAACAGCATCTCCCTATCCACTCTGCCCATCCCCTGCATAATTTTGTATCTGGAGATGGAGCGAGATGGAGATAGATGGTCTGGAGATGGAGTGAGAACTCAGGCTCATCCAAGGCCCTTTGACTGGGAGTAGCTTCAGGGCAAACAGAGGGGAGGGGTTCTTTGCCAGTGCAGTAGCATAGCTGCAGATGGTGGCATAGCTGAAGGGGGGCAGCGCACCCAGAGCGGGCAAGCGGCCCGTCCTTTCAGAGCCATTCCTGGCGGGGGAGCAAAACGGAGCCGTATGGCTCCGTTTTGCTCCCCCCGCCAGGAATGGCTCTGAAAGGACGGGCCGCTTGCCCGCTCTGGTTGCGCCCCCCCAGCTACGCCACCAGCTACAGGTCAGGCAGTGCGGGAAGTATTGCAGGCGCTGCAGGACTCTACGTAAGTGGCCCCTCCCACTCTCCGTTGGTTCTGCAGTAGCCTGGACGACTCGTACAATGCCGATTCCTGAGCGATGGGCGCGTTGGGGAAATATGCAGGCCACACTCTGGCAGGGCTTGCTAATTAGGGCAATTGGTATAATTCAGGAAAAGCGAAAGGACGGCGTTTATCGAGCCTGTTCTCAGTGCGATTAAAGAAGATCAATGGGGCTCAGCAGCCCGCTTGCCTGCAGCCTGTCAACGGGGAGAAAAATCCCTTCCTGCCTGCACTTGCCTGCCTTGGTCTCCTTGGACTGGGGTGGGGGGGGGGACAGGCCATAGGCAACCAGCCTATTGGGAAAGTGCCTCGTCTTTGCTGCACATGCAGATGAGGCTTGTTCATGGACACAAAGACACCCTGCAGCGCACCACCTTCCGTTCCACATTCTGCAGGTACTGAGCTATACTCTGGATGATATTATCAACCTCCGCTGTGAGAAAAATGTATCTTTAGCCCAAAGAGCAGACATCGTCTTGGCTTTTCAGTCAGCGGAGGGTGGCTAACTGCAGAGTGAATGAAGACAGCACCCCAGAGCTCGGCCAGTGGGTTGATAAATGTCCTGGGATTGCATAGGGCCAGCCTCAGAGCCCTCTTCGAGCATGGATGGGTGGAAGGGGGGATCCAGAAACCTGTTGGGGAATCTGGGGCATGAATAGCCTCGTAGTCTGAGGACGACACTTACTTGGGCGGCAACTGAAGCCTCAGAGCCCCCTTCAAGCATGGGAGGTGAGGCTTTGGCAGGCAGTCTGAGGCCTCTGGATTGGCCAGACCTGGTACAAATGTGCAAGGCCTTGACCTGGCCACTCACCTTTGCCCAGTCACCTGAGCAGGGCTCGGTGGGCTCCCGCTTCTCCCTGACTAGATCTGGGCATGGGGTGTTCATCAGGATCACTTTCCCGATCACTTTGCCAGACCTCCGACATTTCACCAATGAAAAGAGAGGCAAGATCACATTTCTCTTATTTTCCAATCTGAGGTCACTGCTGGAGTGTCTTCGATTCATTGCGTGTTGCTGAAGGCCTGGCTGTGACCAGTCATTGGCACTGGTGCACTTAATGTGCATTGTGTGACTGCACTCTTCAGCCCACAAGGCTCAGAGAGCAGCTCACCGAAAATTAATACACGTAGCAAATCATTAACAGAAGGAGTTCCTTCTTGCCTTTATGACTTTCACCTCCACTCCCAGGCAGTTGGTGGTTCTGGCTACTGGCCTGGGGTGGGCAGATAATTACTCTGCAACATTTACTATTTCCTCCTCAAGCTCCTGCGCTGCACTGATTTAAAAGCCAAGACATTATTTGCTCTCTTTTGATTCAAGAAAAGCACAGTGACTGTTACAGTTTAAAGTATGTCTCCGCATCTGCAGAGTGTGTAATGGCAGTCTGTGCGGGATGCAATGCGGTTGTGTTCATACATGTGGCACTGATAAAAATGTGTGCCCCTCAAAAATGAAATTCCTAGAAATCCAAGGTGGAGCTTGGGGTGAGTGTCGACACCAGTAACACACACCAGTGGCAATGCTATGGGGGGGGGGGAGAACACTTTGTTTTGCAGGTGCCTAAACACACCATGCAAGCAGCCCTTCCCCTTCAGAGCCATTCTGAGAGTGGGAGCAAAATGGAGGCGATGCGTTTTTGGGAGCCTGCAAAACTTAGTGCTGTGCACCCCCCTCTAGCTATGCCACTGACACACACTAACAGAAGGTCAATTCAGCTAGCCGGTGATTTCAGCAGCATATTTCTGAGGGGATGGTCTTAATCGTGTGTGGTCTTCAATTTATTATACTTTTATTGTAATTTCATCTTGATATTGTTTCTCTTTTGCACGTTTTCCATTTCCACTGTCTTTTTTGAGATGTGGCGACCAGAACTGGACACAATACTCCAGGTGTGGCCTTACCATTGATTTGTACAACGGCATTATAATATTAGCCGTTTTATTCTCAATACCTTTCCTAATGATCCCAAGCATAGAATTGGCCTTCTTTGCTGCCGCCGCACATTGGGTCGACACTTTCATCGACCTGTCCACCACCACCCCAAGATCTCTCTCCTGATTTGTCTCAGACAGCTCAGAACCCATCAGCCTATATCTAAAGTTTTGATTCTTTGCCCCAATGTGCAGGACTTCACACTTACTGACATCAGGGATCACGAAAATAAGGGCAATTGGAATCCTACATAACATTTAAAATGTTAAACCTAATCACTGGTAAAAAGAGAGGCTGGATCTCACCAAGCCAGGGTGTAGGAGCCCCTCACTGGTGCAGCCCCACCACTGACTGGCATGGGAGCTTTGGCCTGCTCTGTCTCCAGTCTGGATCAGTTCACTCCTCCTCAGGCAGCCTGGTGGTCCCCAGCTCCAATATGCTGGCCTTGGCACAAACACCAGATCAGCCCACAGCAGCCCTGAACTCCTGAGCTCCAGCAATCCGCCAGCCTCAGCTTCCCCCGGAGCTGGGATGACAGGCAGGCGCCGTCATGCCCAGTTGCTGCTTGTATGCCCGATATCCTGATTTGATCTCAGTTTGTCCATGAGTCAGAAGATGGCAGCAGAGAGCAAAAAGTGAAAACATTATTTTGTGCTCAGAGGGAAAAATTTTTTTTACATGCTCAGAGACACTTATTTCATAAAGAGAAGTGGTCGAGCATCACTTCATAGCTCTTAAGTCTTCAATGAGGAGGGAACATGCTCAGTTGCACGTGCTCAGAGACACACTCTCTTATTCATTTTTAAGCATGAAATGGAAGAAGCTGGGTCTCACTCTCTCTGCTCTTTAAGCAGTCTCACTCTAGACTGCTGCAGGTCTTCTCTGGTGCAGCCCAACCTCTGAACAGCACGGGGGCCTTGGCCTCCTCTGTCTCCAGCCTGGGCACGTTCACCCTTCCTCAGGCAACCTGATGGCCCCCATATGGATGCCAGCCTTGGCATGGACACCAGCAGAGCCCACAGCAGCCTCAAACTCCTGAGCTCTGGTAACCTGCCAGCATCAGCCTCCCTGGGAACAGGGATAACAGGCAGGTGTCCCCCTGCCCGGTTTTTTAATGTTCTCCTGACACTCAGATTTAAACTGCGGTTGTTGGGTTTTTGGTTTGTCTAGAAAGCAGCCATGATGAGAAGAATGGTGTTTTGTTATCCTTAGCAGCATTACTTATGGGAGAGTATAATTTTCAAGATGAAGACCCACAAAAGCTCAAAACAGAAGCCACTGTTTCTCTAGTGGAAATTGGGAGGAAGGGGGACCGTCTGATTTGTCTATGAAAGATGCTTTTACATTTTTTTTAAAAAGAGAGGCTGGTTCTCATCCTCTTGCCCAGACCAGATTGTAGCAGCTCCTCACCAGTGCAGCCCCACCACGGATGAGCACAGAAACTTTGGCCTGCTCTGTCTCCAGTCTGGGCTGGTTTGCTCATTCTGGGGGTCTCCAGCAACCATAATATTGATCAAAACTGGGTGGACTGGGTCCCAGGATGGTGCTGGGATTAGAGGTCGGTTCCCAGCACTTTCCTTTCTTTCCTGTAGTTATTGTAGTAGTTGTAGTTGGCAACCTTCAGTCTCGAAAGACTCTGGTATCGCGCTCTGATCTGGCACAGCGTCTAGTGTGGCTGAAAAGGCCAATTCGGGAGTGACAATCCCTTCCACACTGGGAGCAAGTGCAGTCTGTATGCAATGATCTCTCCCACCGTCGGAAACAGCCCCTGGCGTCACGCTCTACGCCAATCGAGCGAAGACTTATAACCAGTAACTGCTGCTTCCCGTGTTGTGCCAATGCCGTATGGCGAAGTTGGAGTGTCCTCTCCAGTGCGCGAAGCCTGGGTAAAGAAGGTATGGAGGATAGGCTGTTACCCATGCAGCAAATTCCCCTTTCTTTTCTACCCCCTTGAAAAGAACAGCTCTCCTTTTCCCCTGAAACATCTCAGACATCATCAGTGCCAATGCAGTTTCCAAACAGGTCTGATCTAGAATTGTTACAGCTGGCAACTTCTTTCCCTATCAGCCATCTCCTGTGTGTCTCCCATCCCCTGGGGACTGTCTGCTTTCTCACTGGACTGTCTGCATGAGAAGCTGAGAAGTTGGACTCAAATCAAAGACCTCAGCAGCTGCAGCTGCCCAGTGCTGTGGCATAGCTAGAGGGGGTGCAAAGCACTAAGTCTTGCAGGGAGCTTCACCGCAGTGTGCAAGGGGCCCCCTCCCCTTTGGAGCCATTCTGGGCCATGGGAGCAAAACAGAGGCATACACCTGTCTCTGAAGGGAGGGGCCCCTTGCACGCTGTGGATGAGGTTCCTTAGCGCTTTGCACCCCCTCTAGCTATGCCACTGGGTACAGTAGGGGTTGGTGCAGGAGTTGGATTGTTTTGGCATCTGGTTTGTGTCTGGGGAAAAGAAACAGAGTCCCCCATAAAGCAGACATTGTCCATCACTGAAGTGGCCTATCATTGTGATATGGTGCCCTGCACTTTTCTTGAATTGTCATGTTATGACCACCACCTATGGCTGTATCAACTCTGAGATGATCAGCTGGCTGTCTTGTCTCCACAGGTGGGCTTGCCTGCCTGCCTGCCTGCCTAGGGATGAGCTGTGGCAGTTTCCTTGCTGTCCTCCGCTTCTCTTCTGCTGATTAGCAATTTACTACAAAGTCCTCTGATGCTACTGCAAAGTGCTGTCACCACTTTTTCCAAGAGCTTTCCATAGTTTAAATGTCCTCATATGATGTGCCTGAGTGTGAGAGGGGCTGTAACCTCAGCAGGCAGTGCTCTTGGGGGGAAACGTTCTTAAAAGGGGCTGAATAAAGAGAAACACATCACATGCTGAGGGTTTCTAAAATCCCTTTTTGCACAGTCCTGAGACTGTTGTGTCAAGCCGGCAACGGGCAAATAAAGATGGTGGCACCTGGTGTGCGGCAGGGCCCTGATAACCCTGTGACTTGCTGGAGGGCTGTGGGATGCTCTCGGGGTATTCTTTTCTAAAGCATTGCATAAACAGCTGAAAATGGATCTTTTTGGATTTAGAGCCTCGTCGAAGCAACGATAACAAGGCTGCCTCCTGCCATTTCCCTCTATGAGTAGCTGTTTATTTTATAGCAATACAGAGGGACCTCTGGCTCCCAGGCAATTTGGAATATTTTCTACAGGACGAATGCAAGATATAGAATTTACCATTTTGGACTGATAATTTCAGTGCAACAGTCTACATTTCTACCCCATGCATGTCACCCTCAGTGACGTGACTAGAGAAATTGTTAGGTAGATGAGGATGAGGAACTGTCCACGGGGTCCCTTGGCAGGCCTGTGGAGAGGTTTGTTGGGAGCGAGTCAAGAGTGCAAGGTGCTGGGAGAAGGGAGTGTTGCAGGGACAACAGCTAGCCAGGAAGCAAGAAGCAGTGTTACAGTTGGCCCCCTGTCCGACCTCTTTCTACCGTACCTGGAAGGTCCACATCTGGAGAAATTTATTATTTATTTGCAAGATCTCATATCCCACCTTTCTCTCACACTCAAGGGCACTCAAGGCAGAGTAAAAACATACTGTTGGCAACCTTCAGTCTCGAAAGACTCTGGTATCGCGCTCTGAAAGGTGGTTCTGGCACAGCGTCTAGTGTGGCTGAAAAGGCCGATTCGGGAGTGACAATCCCTTCCACAACGGGAGCAAGTGCAGTCTGTCCCTGGTCTGTCTCCCTGGCTATGGGCCTTCCGTCTTTGCCTCTTAGCCTCAGACTGTTGGCCAAGAGTAAAAACAGATACAGAGTAAAAACAAGTACAATTAAATTAAAACAATAATAAAAACATTAAACATAAATACGATTAAAACACAAAACATAACAAAAACCACAGAATCATACAAGACTATTACAATTATATCTCGTTAAAACTCCAGTCCATAATGTCACTCAAAAGCCTTCCTAAATAAAAGAAATCTTAAGAGCCCACAGAAAAGTCTCCAAAGAGTAAACCATTCTTAATTCCAGGGGGGAGGGAATTCCACAAGTGAGGAACCACCACCGAGAAGGGCCTATTTTTAGCTGCCGCCCCCCACACCTCTGCTGGTGGCAACACAGTCAGAAGAGCCTCCTCTGATGACCTAAAAGTAAGGGTATATTGGCAACCTTCAGTCTTGAAAGACTATGGTATAGTGCTCTGAAAGGTGGTTCTGGCACAGCGTCTAGTGTGGCTGAAAAGGCCAATCCGGGAGTGACAATCCCTTCCACACCGGGAGCAAGTGCAGTCTGTCCCTGGTCTGTCTCCCTGGCTGTACACAAAAGTATGGGTAGGATTATATGAACATGGAAGTCCTTGTGGGTGGAGTCCTTTGCATCTGCAGAGTTCCCAGGCAAGGTGCTTCTAGTGTGGTGAGTCTGATAGTCACCCACCCATCAGGGTATAATGACTCTTTTGGTTCCAGCACTTGAGTGGGTTCTGCAGTGGGTCTGCCACTAAGGTCTAATCTGGTTCTAAGATGGGCCCAGGAGCCTCTTTCTCAGTGTCACAGTTCAATCATGGAAACAATCAGCTGCTTTTGATAAATTGGTAGAGGGCACGACAACCATGACCAGCTGTGCTCATACACATCCACTTTATTACCAGTAGGGAAGTGTGGATTTGGGGTAATTTAACAGATAAAGCTTGGTTTCTGTTGAATGACTGGTGCAATGCTCCTTGAGGGTTGCCCGCATAAGCACCTTCTGGACCCCCTTCTGGAGTGGGTCCGTCTTGACATCTCCGAATGTGTTCACTGGCTCTGAGAATGGGATGGTAATGAGAGAGAGGAGCTTTAAATCTCCCTACAGCTGCCCACTGATTAAAACAGTTTTCGTTGATTTATTTCCTGCCTTTGAACAGATTAATCAGTTAATTAACTCATTAAATCAATACATTTGTATGCTACCCAAATGTCAGGATACCGCCTTTATCCCTCCGTGAAGGAAATGTCACACAGCATGCAACCCTCATTGCAAGAAGGCAAGATGCTCTTGCGCATGGACCTGAATGCACTGGAACCAAAGTGTGTGTTCTTCACTTTCAGCCTTGTGTATTGAAATGCGCAGGCACCAGTTCATATGGGCTGCCACGACTTAATGAACTGAAGGTTTTGCTGATTAATAGACTGATTAAAGCTGGGAAATAATCTCAGTAACTGTTGTCCTTTGAACGTGTCTTTGGATGGTGCCTGCTTTGTCTTTGATAAATTCAGAGGGATTTAGGCCTGTTTTACGCAGCAGTTCTGGTGCTTGCAGAACAAATGTGCCCCACGGCCAGACCCTCATTGCCCCGGCCGTTCCTTCGCTTATTTCAGAAGTGGTGAATCAGGCCTTGATAGAGCATCAGTTAATGAATGCACGGAGCTCAGGGGTGAGACCAGAAACCACCCCACCCTTTCCTTGGTTGCACAGCTTAAGAAAGGTTCTGCTCTTGAAGGAAATGCTACACATGAGGTGAGGACCCAAAACCTGCCCTTATGGCTTGCATTGCTTATGCTACTGTTGCAGTCTGCCCAAGCTGGGCTATGGAGCTGCCTTTTACACTGACGGGGGTGGAGGAGGAGCAGCCGTCTGCCACTGGATGTGAGGCACGGTGACGTTATGAGAGCAACTTCTGTGTTCAGTGTACTCCAAAGGCCAATAGCTTGGGGGGCAAATAGTGGGAGGGGGGAATGCAACTGTACTGTCCATGCTCAGGTCTTGACTTTCCATTGGTATCTGGCTGGCCACTGGGGGAAGTGGAACGCTGGAATGCAAAGGTGCATGGGTTGTGTGAGTGCTTGTGGACCTCACACAGCAGTGGCGCTTTTCAAAGGACCCTGCCTCCCACACCCGGTGGTGTAGCTGGAGGGGGGCGGAGCACCCAGTATGGAGGGGGGCAAGCGGCCCCTCCCTTCGGAGCCATTCCCAGCAGGGAGCCATATGGCTCTGTTCCCCCCCCCACTGGGAATGGCTCCAAAGGGAGGGGCCGCTTGCCGCCCTCCATACTGGGTGCTCCGCCCCCCCTCCAGCTACACCACCGCCCCCACCCACTGCACGTTCCTGCCCTGCAGGCACTTCAAATCTTCTGATAAGCGCCCCCTCCAAATTCTAGCCAGTGCTGAGTTTCTGGCCTGTCCTCCCTTCAAAGGCTTCCTGCTTCTTCACTCCTCCCTCTCAGCTCTCATCTCCTGTGATGCCCTTTCTGCCCATGACTTCCGCTCTGCCACCTCCACCTCCATGTTCTGCTCCCCCAAGCAACTCTGCTGCCCCCATGCTTTGAACTGCACCCCGGAACACCTGGAAGAGGCTTCCTCACTCCCTTCCTTCAAATCCCCGAGTCCCCACTCCCTGCCGTAACAAGGCTGAAGTTTGTGTACCTGATGCAATCACAGATGCTTCCCTCCACCCCCTTCCCACTCTCTGGTGTTTCTCTTGCATCAAGATCCAGACTGGAAGGCCCACAAGACAGGGAGCTGCATGTTGGAGGACAGAGTGCCTGTACCTTTAACCACCGCATAGAAGAGGGAATTTTGGCAGGTGCAGCTCCATATGGAAGAATTTAAAAAGCTACCTCTGCCAAAATCCTCTCTTCAATACCGCAGTTAAAGGTACGGGCACTCTGTCCTTCACTGTAGCTGGTCACCCTGAGCTTAGCCTCCATTACAGGCACGAGCCTTTGTAAAGCAGCCCAAACTAGGTGGTGTTCTCTGCCCAGAGGTGGCCAAGCAGTCTCTTGCCTGCTGTCATTGACCTTTTACACGCAATTGTTTGCCTGTTCCATAATATTGTTCTCTGAATGTTGCACTGTGTCTTCTCAGCTCGGAAACTGCTTCGGAAATCAATACGAGAAAAGGCCCAGGCGTGTTTTTCGATGAATGAAGCAAATGAATAATAAATTTCTAGCATGTTTGGGAAAGCAGAAGAGAAACATTTTGAAAAGAAACGGACCTCCCGGGGCCAAAGCAGCTGCTTGGGCAGAGACCTGGGCCTGGAAATTGATGTCTTGGTCCACAGTGGCCAAATGATGGAGCAAGCCAGGGGAATATGAGCCTGCCTTCCACGGAGTCCAACCAGAAACCTGCAAGGTGCAGCATTGACCTCCCCACCCGGCAGCATTTCTCAGGGCTCTTGCCGGACCCTGCTCTCTGCAATCCTTTCTGGCCTGGGCAGGCTTCATATGCACCTGGGACACAAAGCACTTGCTCTGCCTCTAAGCCCTGCCCCCCCACCTTGCCCTGGAGAAGTAACCAGCCAGGGCTAAGTGTGCTTAATCCTTCCCCTACTCACCACTGTTTCCTTCCGACCCCCTGCACCATCCTGGAACAAATCACATCTTCCCCCAAATGTGCAGTTCCATCCCTGACTCAGTGTTACTTTTCCTTTTCCACTCATTTTAGAGATGCATTTTACACTGCAACAAAGCTTGAGCTTGCAGTCGCAGATGAGGCCCTTGTTTTCCCCACCTCCACTCCTCTCTAGGGATGTGCAGAAGTGGGATAACTGTCACTCCATTTCTCCCCACCTCTGCAAGGGCAGGCCGGATACAAGGGCAACCCGCCACCTTAAGCTATCCTCTCTTCTTTGCACCGAGCAAATGAGAAACAGTTACAAACATCTTCTGAGCAAATGAATATTTTAAAACTTCCAGGTCAGCCTGTAAGAAAGTCACCCTGGAACTGCTCAGTGACTCACTCCACCTTCAGGGTGGCGGCAATGTTTTCCTCCAGCTGCGTCTTCTGCTCTCTTGCCTGGAAAGGTGTCTCTGCATCACCTGTCATTTCCCTGGTTTACAGAGGGTGACTTGGGTGGATTTTGCACCTTGTGGAACAAAGAGCTGCTGCCTCAAATGTCCCAGATTATTTCCGCTTACTTTTTCTCCAGGACAAACCATCTCTCCAAAAGTTCCAACAAAGTAGTCCGGATAGAGGAGGCCTTTTCACCTGCCAAAAATGTTCTTAAACAAAACAGTGCTGTGCTAAGAATGCATTTAGCACATTAGTCACACATTATTTGACCCCTAAGATGGATCACAAGAGAGCAACAGATTCCACCAGCGTTACGGCACAATCCAACAAGTGTTTACTCAGAAGTAAGTCTTATTTTATTCAGTGGAGCTTACTCCCAGGTAAGTGTGTGTAGGATTGCAGCCCTAGTCTATTAACAGTTATTAGGCATGATGGCTAAACAGAACCTCTGTGTGCAGAGGCTCATTCATGTGATTTATATCCTGCCTTTCTTCTGGAAGGGCACTCAAAGCAGCTTACAGTCGTGTTAAAAATTCATATAATATAAATAAAACGATAAAATACAAAATTAATAACAACCAAAATACAAAATCTTACAGTGTTAAGAAACCAGCCAGTAGCAATCAATCACGAGGATAGTAGCAATAAAACAATCCATGATCTGATAGAAGCCACCAGTAAAACCAGCAGATGTAACAGTGGGAACACCATACTGAAGTCAGGGAGGGAGGGAACAGTTCTTAACCCAAAGGGGAGGGAGGTGCCTCCAAGTACCAGTTTCAAAGGTGGGTCAACAGGAAGGACTATTTCCGTCATGCCCTATTTGGGTACTTTGCAGAGTCCCCAAAAGATTGCAGGCTCACCCAGCCAGGTTGCTCTGATGTTCTTCTGGGATAATTTGCTGCTTCCTATAAAGCGCATGGTCACCAGAGTTGTAGGTGCTTCTGGGGAACAATGACACCTGACCGCACAACTGAAAAAACTCCTTTGGGGTTGAGGGATATGGCTGGGATGCACATGTGCCGTGAGCACACACTTGTTATTGGACAGGGCTGCTCTGGCACAGAAAGTGTTTCTGAACTTGCCCTGCTTGGATCTGCAGATCTTCAGGGAGGGTTTTTCCAAGGACCATTTCCAACCAACCACTTGAAACTTTGCACTTTGCCCTGTAATGTAAGAAATCAATTTAACTGAGTACAAAGTGCTTTAAAAATGTTTATCGACTTGCATTGGATGTAATTCATCTCCTCAGCCTGTGGCTTAGCTTTCTAATGAGCTCCTAGGAATCAACACCGAATGGCAATTAATTGCACTAGGCCAGACCAGAAGGGCTGTTAATTTGACCCTGCTGTTCTGGGACACTCCGCTTCTGCACTGGGAATCGTAATGTGATTACTTGAAATAATTAGATAACGGCACGCTCACAAACTGGAAAGGAATCTCAGAACATTTTTGCACCTTCTTTGCAATGATCTCTTGCTGGAGAGCATGTGGTCCTGGGAAGCCGCTCGCTTCCAGCAGGCAGCATTAGACTGAAGATCCAGTAAGTCCAGCATCCTGTTTTTCACCTCTAGATGCCTCTGGGAAACCTGCAAGCTTGGCTGGAAGCTAACAGCCCTCTCCAGCCTTGCTCCAACTCTGGTGCTCAGTGGTCTGCTATGCCTGGACCTGGAGGTCTCATCAGGCCATCACAACAAAGACCTGTTCATAGGCCTGTCTCCCTCCATTAATACGCCCATGGTTTCCTTTCCATAGTTTGGACCAAGGGCGTCAAACTCATTTCATACACAGGGCTGAAGTTGGCATTCATAGTGCTTGTTGAGAGCCGGAAGTGACGATTAAGCAGAGAGTGGGTGTCAATGGGCAATTTTCACAATGGAGAGAGGTGAAAAGCGGTGTGCCCCAAGGATCTGTCCTGGGACCGGTGCTTTTCAACCATTTCATAAATGACCTGGAGACAGGGTTGAGCAGTGAGGTGGCTAAGTTTGCAGACGACACCAGACTTTTCCGAGTGGTGAAGACCAGAAGTGATTGTGAGGAGCTCCAGAAGGATCTCTCCAGACTGGCAGAATGGGCAGCAAAATGGCAGATGCGCTTCAATGTCAGTAAGTGTAAAGTCATGCACATTGGGGCAAAAAAATCAAAATTTAGATATAGGCTGATGGGTTCAGAGCTGTCTGTGACAGATCAGGAAAGAGATCTTGGGGTGGTGGTGGACAGGTTGATGAAAGTGTCGACCCAATGTGCGGCGGCAGTGAAGAAGGCCAATTCTATGCTTGGGATCATTAGGAAGGGTATTGAGAACAAAACAGCTAATATTATAATGCCGTTGTACAAATCGATGGTAAGGCCACACCTGGAGTATTGTGTCCAGTTCTGGTCGCCGCATCTCAAAAAAGACATAGTGGAAATGGAAAAGAGAGCGACTAAGATGATTACGGGGCTGGGGCACCTTCCTTATGAGGAAAGGCTACGGCATTTGGGCCTCTTCAGCCTAGAAAAGAGACACCTGAGGGGGGACATGATTGAGACATACAAAATTATGCAGGGGATGGACAGAGTGGATAGGGAGATGCTCTTTACACTCTCACATAATACCAGAACCAGGGGACATCCACTAAAATTGAGTGTTGGGCGGGTTAGGACAGACAAAAGAAAATATTTCTTTACTCAGTGTGTGGTCGGTCTGTGGAACTCCTTGCCACAGGATGTGGTGCTGGCGTCTAGCCTAGATGCCTTTAAAAGGGGATTGGACAAGCTTCTGGAGGAAAAATCCATTACGGGGTACAAGCCATGATGTGTATGCGCAACCTCCTGATTTTAGAAATGGGTTATGTCAGAATGCCAGATGCAAGGGAGGGCACCAGGATGAGGTCTCTTGTTATCCGGTGTGCTCCTTGGGGCATTTGGTGGGCTGCTGTGAGATATAGGAAGCTGGACGAGATGGGCCTATGGCCTGATCCAGTGGGGCTGTTCTTATGTTCTTAAACTACAATTCCCAGGAAGCCTTGCAGGTCTCTTGTTATCTGGTGTGCCCCCTGGGGCATTTGGTGAGCCACAGTGAGATACAGGAAGCTGGACTAGATGGGCCTATGGCCTGATCCAGTGGGGCTGTTCTTATGTTCTTAACTACAATTCCCAGGAGGCCTTGCAGGTCTCTTGTTATCTGGTGTGCTCCCTGGGGCTTTTGGTGGGCCACAGTGAGATACAGGAAGCTGGACTAGATGGACCTATGGCCTGATCCAGTGGGGCTGTTCTTATGTTCTTAACTACAATTCCCAGGAGGCCTTGCAGGTCTCTTGTTATCTGTTGTGCTCCCTGGGGCTTTTGGTGGGCCACAGTGAGATACAGGAAGCTGGACTAGATGGGCCTATGGCCTGATCCAGTGGGGCTGTTCTTATGTTCTTAACTACAATTCCCAGGAGGCCTTGCAGGTCTCTTGTTATCTGGTGTGCTCCCTGGGGCTTTTGGTGGGCCACAGTGAGATACAGGAAGCTGGACTAGATGGACCTATGGCCTGATCCAGTGGGGCTGTTCTTATGTTCTTAACTACAATTCCCAGGAGGCCTTGCAGGTCTTCTTGTTATCTGGTGTGCTCCCTGGGGCATTTGGTGGGCCGCTGTGAGATACAGGAAGCTGGACTATATGGGCCTATGGCCTGATCCAGTGGGGCTGTTCTTATGTTCTTATTAAGCAGAAGATGGTCAGGACTTTGTTTTCACATAGAAATTCATTAGCTGCAAACAACAGAAGAGAAAATGTGCAAATCTTGTTCATGTTTTCAAGATAATGTGAGATCCCAATTATCATGCTGGGAGAACACAATAATAATGGGAACCAGATAAATTGCTTCCAGGGGCCGCATTTGGCCCTCAGTCCTTATGATTGGTGTGGACCATGTATTGTATTGGCAACCTTCAGTCTCGAAAGACTATGGTATCGCGCTCTGAAAGGTGGTTCTGGCACAGCGTCTAGTGTGGCTGAAAAGGCCAATCTGGGAGTGACAATCCCTTCCACACCGGGAGCAAGTGCAGTCTGTCCCTGGTCTGTCTCCCTGGCTATGGGCCTTCCTTCTTTGCCTCTTAGCCTCAGACTGTTGGCAAAGTGTCTCTTCAAACTGGGAAAGGCCATGCTGCACAGCCTGCCTCCAAGCAGGCCGCTCAGAGGCCAGGGTTTCCCACTTGTTGAGGTCCATCCCTAAGGCCTTCAGATCCCTCTTGCAGATGTCCTTGTATCGCAGCTGTGGTCTACCTGTAGGGCGCTTTCCTTGCACGAGTTCTCCATAGAGGAGATCCTTTGGGATCCGGCCATCATCCATTCTCACGACATGACCAAGCCAACGCAGGCGTCTCTGTTTCAGCAGTGAATACATGCTAGGGATTCCAGCACATTCCAGGACTGTGTTGTTTGGAACTTTGTCCTGCCAGGTGATGCCGAGGATGCGTCGGACGCAGCGCATGTGGAAAGCGCTCAGTTTCCTCTCCTGTTGTGAGCGAAGAGTCCATGACTCGCTGCAGTACAGAAGTGTACTCAGGACGCAAGCTCTGTAGACCTGGATCTTGGTATGTTCCGTCAGCTTCTTGTTGGACCAGACTCTCTTTGTGAGTCTGGAAAACGTGGTAGCTGCTTTACCGATGCGCTTGTTTAGCTCGGTATCCAGAGAAAGAGTGTCGGAGATCGTTGAGCCAAGGTACACAAAGTCATGGACAACCTCCAGTTCATGCTCAGAGATTGTAATGCAGGGAGGTGAGTCCACATCCTGAACCATGACCTGTGTTTTCTTCAGGCTGATTGTCAGTCCAAAATCTTGGCAGGCCTAGCTAAAACGATCCATGAGCTGCTGGAGATCTTTGGCAGAGTGGGTAGTGACAGCTGCATCGTCGGCAAAGAGGAAGTCACGCAGACATTTCAGCTGGACTTTGGATTTTGCTCTCAGTCTGGAGAGGTTGAAGAGCTTTCCGTCTGATCTGGTCCGGAGATAGATGCCTTCTGTTGCAGTTCCAAAGGCCTGCTTCAGCAGGACAGCGAAGAAAATCCCAAACAAGGTTGGTGCAAGAACACAGCCCTGCTTCACTCCGCTTCGGATGTCAAAAGGGTCTGATGTGGAGCCATCGAAGACAACAGTGCCCTTCATGTCCTTGTGGAAAGATCTGATGATGCTGAGGAGCCTGGGTGGACATCCAATCTTGGGGAGAATCTTGAAGAGGCCGTCTCTGCTGACCAGGTCGAAAGCCTTTGTGAGATCTATGAAGGCTATAAAGAGTGGCTGTCGTTGTTCCCTGCATTTCTCCTGCAGTTGTCTAAGGGAGAATACCATATCAGTGGTGGACCTGTTGGCTCGGAATCCACACTGCGATTCTGGATAGACGCTCTCTGCAAGTACCTGGAGCCTCTTTAGTACAACTCGGGCAAACAGCTTTCCTACAACGCTAAGGAGAGATCCTTACAACCTTACAATCCTTACAAACGCTACAACCGTTTACAACACCGCCTTGTCCATATTCGGCAAGAAGACCAACAAGGCGGCAGACTGGTTTGAAGCCCACTCTGAGGAGTTGACACCAGTCATTGAGGAAAAGAGGAGAGCTCAAGCAGCATACAAGGCCTGTCCCAGTGAGCGCAACCTGCAGGTCCTCCGAACTGCTCGCAGCAAAGTCCAACAGACTGCCAGGAGATGTGCTAACGACTACTGGCTCCAGCTCTGTTCCGAGATACAGATAGCAGCTGACACGGGCAACATCAAGGGGATGTATGATGGTATCAAGCAGGTCCTAGGTCCAACACAGAAGAAAATTGCCCCTCTGAAGTCCGCCGCAGGCGAGGTCATCCAGGATCGGGCGCAGCAGATGGAACGCTGGGTGCAGCACTACTCTGAGCTATATTCCAGAGAAAATGTAGTCACCGAAGAAGCGCTGAACAACATTGAGTGCCTGCCTGTGCTGGAAGAGCTTGACAGTGAACCAACCCTAGAAGAACTTCACGTGGCCCTGGACTCCCTTGCCTTTGGCAAGGCACCTGGAAAAGACAGCATCCCTGCTGAAGTCCTAAAATGCTGCAAAGAGATCATCGTCACTGAGCTGCATGAAATCCTCTGTCTCTGCTGGAGAGAAGGTGGAGTACCTCAAGACATGAGGGATGCAA
This sequence comes from Tiliqua scincoides, assembly GCF_035046505.1. NCBI lineage: Eukaryota > Metazoa > Chordata > Lepidosauria > Squamata > Scincidae > Tiliqua > Tiliqua scincoides. The sequence continues at coordinate 311,769,635 of NC_089821.1, forward strand.
ACATCATCACGCTGTACAAGAACAAAGGTGACAGGGGTGACTGCAACAACTACCGCGGCATCTCTCTCCTGGTGTGGACCATGTAAGACCATGTAAACCGGGTCCTCTCCCCTTCCTCTCCCCTGTCCAGTTCTAGTTTATAGTAATTATAAGTCACTTATAGGCCACTCACCTTATAGACATTTGTGTAACCGCAGGGATATCCGGTTTCTGCCCAGCTTGTTAGGATCTCAATTTTTCTTGGATGATTCTTGGCAAAAATTGTGCTCTGTAATCACCTCCTCCTTTTAAGATCTATCAGTATTATGTCATTGGCAACCTTCAGTCTCGAAAGACTCTGGTATCGCGCTCTGAAAGGTGGTTCTGGCACAGCGTCTAGTGTGGCTGAAAAGGCCAATTTGGGAGTGACAGTCCCTTCCACACCGGGAGCAAGTGCGGTCTGTCCCTGGTCTGTCTCCCTGGCTATGGGCCTTCCTTCTTTGCCTCTTTGCCTCAGACTGTTGGCCAAGTGTCTCTTCAAACTGGGAAAGGCCATGCTGCACAGCCTGCCTCCAAGCAGGCCGCTCAGAGGCCAGGCTTTCCCACTTGTTGAGGTCCATCCCTAAGGCCTTCAGATCCCTCTTGCAGATGTCCTTGTATCGCAGCTGTAGTCTACCTGTAGGGCGCTTTCCTTGCACGAGTTCACCATAGAGGAGATCCTTTGGGATCCGGCCATCATCCATTCTCACGACATGACCGAGCCAATGCAGGCGTCTCTGTTTCAGCAGTGCATACGTGCTAGGGATTCCAGCATGTTCCAGGACTGTGTTGTTAGGAAGTTTGTCCTGCCAGGTGATGCCGAGGATGCGTCGGAGGCAGCGCATGTGGAAAGCGTTCAGTTTCCTCTCCTGTTTTGAGCGGAGAGTCCATGACTCGCTGCAGTACAGAAGTGTACTCAGGACGCAAGCTCTGTAGACCTGGATCTTGGTATGTTCCATCAGCTTCTTGTTGGACCAGACTCTCTTTGTGAGTCTGGAAAACGTGGTAGCTGCTTTACCGATGCGTTTGTTTAGCTCAGTATCGAGAGAAAGAGTGTCATCCTGAACCATGTCCTGTGTTTTCTTTAGGCTGATCGTCAGTCCAAAATCTTGGCAGGCCTTGCTAAAACGATCCATGAGCTGCTGGAGATCTTTGGCAGAGTGGGTAGTGACAGCTGCATCGTCGGCAAAGAGGAAGTCACGCAGACATTTCAGCTGGACTTTGGACTTTGCTCTCAGTCTGGAGAGGTTGAAGAGCTTTCCATCTGATTTGGTCCGGAGATAGATGCCTTCTGTTGCAGTTTCAAAGGCCTGCTTCAGCAGGACAGCGAAGAAAATCCCAAACAAGGTTGGAGCAAGAACACAGCCCTGCTTCACGCCGCTTCGGATGTCAAAGGGGTCTGATGTGGAGCCATCAAAGACAACACCGCACTTCATGTCCTCATAGAAGGATCTGATGATGCTGAGGAGCCTGGGTGGACATCCGATCTTGGGGAGAATCTTGAAGAGGCCATCCCTGCTGACCAGGTCGAAAGCCTTTGTGAGATCTATGAAGGCTATAAAGAGTGGCTGTCGTTGTTCCCTGCATTCTCCTGCAGTTGTCTAAGGGAGAATACCATATCAGTGGTGGACCTGTTGGCTCGGAATCCGTACTGCGATTCTGGATAGACGCTCTCTGCAAGTACCTGGAGCCTCTTTAGTGCAACTCGGGCAAACAACTTTCCTACAACGCTAAGGAGAGAGATGCCACGGTAGTTGTTGCAGTCACCCCTGTCACCTTTGTTCTTGTACAGTGTGATGATGTTTGCATCCCTCATGTCTTGAGGAACTTCACCTTCTCTCCAGCAGAGACAGAGGATTTCATGCAGCTCAGTAGCGATGATCTCTTTGCAGCACTTTAGAACTTCAGCAGGGATGCTGTCTTTTCCAGGTGGCTTGCCAAAGGCAAGGGAGTCCAGGGCCACGTGAAGTTCTTCTAGGGTTGGTTCACTGTCAAGCTCCTCCAACACTGGCAGGCACTCAATGTTGTTCAGCGCTTCTTCGGTGACTACATTATCTCTGGAATATAGCTCAGAGTAGTGCTGCACCCAGCGTTCCATCTGCTGCGCCCGGTCCTGGATGACCTTGCCTGCGGCGGACTTCAGAGGGGCAATTTTCTTCTGTGTTGGACCTAGGACCTGCTTGATACCGTCATACATCCCCTTGATGTTGCCTGTGTCAGCTGCTATCTGTATCTCGGAACAGAGCTGGAGCCAGTAGTCGTTAGCACATCTCCTGGCAGTCTGCTGGACTTTGCTGCGAGCAGCTCAGAGGACCTGCAGGTTGCGCTCACTGGGACAGGCCTTGTATGCTGCTTGAGTTCTCCTCTTTTCCTCAATGACTGGTGTCAACTCCTCAAACCAGTCTGCTGTCTTGTTGGTCTTCTTGCCAAATATGGACAAGGCGGTGTTGTAAACGGCATTCTTGAAATGTTCCCATCTGTTGGATGTGTTTGCATCGACCGGGCCTGGAAGAGATTCCTCAAGTGCTCGTGCAAATTCCTCCACTTTCCTCTGATCCCGGATCTTGCTGGTATCAATGCGAGGTCTTCCTCCCTTTTTCGTGTGATACAGTCGCTTTGCTTGCAGTTTCACTCTGCTGCACACCAGGGAGTGGTCAGTGTCACAGGCAGCACCGTGATAACTGCGTGTGATCTTGATGCTGGGAAGGCTGGAGCGTCTGGAGAGAATCAGGTGGAGCTGGTGCCAGTGCTTTGATCTTGGGTGTCTCCAAGAGACTCTATGTTGGGGCTTCGTGTTGAAGAACTTGTTGCTGACACAGAGACCATGGTGTATTAAGGGTGGAGCCAAAACAGTCCTTTCAGCCCTGCTCTTGCTGGCGTGCAGTGCTTAAAGAAATACTTCAACCATCTGACAAGGGGTGGCCAGCTAGAGCCATGTGTTTGCAGGAACTATTTGGAAAGAGGGCAGTGGCAAGCATAGTGTGAGTGTGAGTCACACTCTTCACAGACTTGCAGGAATGATGCAATGTGTGGTGGACAGATGTGTAGTGGACAGAGCCTGGATGCAATGACCCTGCCCTCCCTGGCTGCCTGGGAAAGCAGCCTGCATCCCCCCTGCCCCTTGAATCATCCAACCAAACAAGCAAAATCCCAAAGAGGACTCTGGTGTGTCATGACATGAGCCTAAGATCAAGACTCCACATCAGTCAGTCCACAGTGGCCAACATGATGCCTCTGGGAGTTCATGAAGTGTGGAAAGGAGTGAAGAGAGAAAGCACAGAGGAAAAGGCTCTGAAAAGATGGGGCATCTCTACAGGAGAGGGTCACAAGGAAGAACCACACAGTGGAAAATCACCTACCAAGTACTAAAATGTGAGCCTCCAACCCTAAATCTATCCCTTCCACCCCCCCCACCCCCGTGCAGCCAAACTGAAAAGAAGCACGCTGTATCCAGCAGGGAGAGGAGGAATTGGGAGGCTTCAGAAGGTAAGGAGATTTAAATCCCCTGATGCCTCTGTAAACCCCCCACTCCAATGGGCCGCCTTGGATTTGCTCCCATCAATGTCAATGAGAGCTTTCATCTGGGTAAATAGTGGACTGATAAGGGCCATAGTGAAGATAGACAGGATTATGACCCCCCTATCCCATCATAGTCCTCATTCACAGCTGCCAGCCATGCATGAAAGAAAACGTGAGCTCATCAAGGCTAATGATACACCCGACAGCAAGCGTAGTTTGGCCCTGAGATATTGCCAAAAGGTGTCAGGAGGGGGCGTGGGGTAATCCGGTATCTCAGTTGTCATCATGCCCTGGAAGATCTGACTAGTGTTAAATCCCACAACGCTTGGAAGGTTCAACCAAGTACATGAAGCCCACGTACAAATTAGGAAGAACATGCTTGCTATTGTCATTCCATCGACACATGAAACAAAAGAAAGCCAACCCAGTCGTGATCACAGCTCTTGGGCGGCATGTTTTTAATGAAGTCCATCCAGGCAGTGTCAAAAGCAATCAAATGGAGAAGATTAGAATTTAATATATATGATAATACACACATCTATTAGGGAGAGTGAAGGGGAGCATATTCAATTTCAGGACGTGATATGTAAATAACAGTGGTGAAGAATTAAGAAGTACAACATTCAGACGGTAATTAGTCTGGCTGTTAGACAGGCGCACATGTGTTTTCTTTGCCGATACCTCTGAAATCTATTAGAAATGAGCAGGCAGAGAGGGTTGGCAAGTGTTAATTATGCATTTGACCCGGAAGGTAAGATGCCTCCGTTCCACTCTGCAGATGATTAAAGGGGGCTTGCAAGATGTTTCAGCGGCAAAAAGCACTGAAAGAATTGTGGAAAAGCAAAAAAACAAAAAAAACAAAAAAAAACCCACATAGCCTTGCTGCTCTGTGAGGGCTCAATCCTGAATCTTCCCAGCGGTGCTGAAACCTAGTACTGGTGCTGGGTGATGTAAATGTGCCATGAAGCACGTTTAGGGCACCAGGAGAGTAGGGAGTGCTAGTGCTAGCCCTGCGGCAATCAGGTGCTGGGCCCAACGCTAGCAGGAGGAGGACGTGCTGCCGCTGGGGGTAAGCCAGGTGGTGTTGCAGCCTCTGGGCTATAGGGGGAGGATGGAACAAGGGCAGAGCAGAGGGAGGAACCGGGATGGGAGGGGTGTGGGAGCGGTGGAGCTCTGCTCCGCTGTATCCCGAACTCCAAGTTGGACTGAAAAGCCCAACACAGAGTCTCTCAAGTCTGTGCCGGCACAATAGCCAGTACAGATTTGAGAAGCCCCATTGCTGGGCTTGGGGCTTTCCCTGAGGAAGGGGACAAAAGTCCTCTTCCCCCGAAGAGACTCCTGGTGGCTGGATACAGCTACTTTGGTGCCACTGCTCCAGCGGACACTGAGAAGCTTCGGGTTGGGCTGCCCATCTCTTGCAAGACTTGGCTGAAATTCAGGGGTAGAATGGTATTTGCACTGTGAATGTGGACCTTTGAGTGCCTGGGAGGGACAGGCATTTCTTTAGGCTTGATTCTTTTGCTGGATTGATGTCCTGCTTTCTGCAATGGGACCCAAGGAGCATGCACACTACTTAACATAAGAAACAATGACCAAGTCACTCTAAAAAAGACAGCCATCACTGGCATACCTAGGGAGGCTGAAGGATGGCAAATGCCTGGGGGCACCACACCTGCGGGGGCAGTGGCACCTTCCTTGCCCCTCTCCCAACCACTTCCATTCCCCTGGCTGGAGGCCTTCATACCTCACATCTGTTTTTTGATGAAAACCAGAAATGACATTTTAAGGCTTCTGGAGACATCGGAATGCCTTTGGCGGAGGCTGAAAGTGGAAGGGAGGGAGCCTGTTGCGTCTCCTCCAGAACGGCTATGCCATCCTAGTTCATTCATCTCAAATGTGAAATCTCAGCGCTCAAGCGAAACAACTGCATGCCAGCCGTCAAACACAGTCTGGGATTCGCATCGCAGGTGAGTTACCACTGAAATGAAACATCAGAGGGTCTCCGAAACAGGTATCAAGCATTTGGCACACATTTGCATGTTCAGAGAATACTTGGAGAAATGTGGCCCCACAGGTTGCTCTGGGGAGCACAGGTGTCCCACCTCTTGGATTTTGCTGTTAGTTCAAAAATAAAATTCACACTGACCAGAGACAAATCCATTATGGGTTACAAGCCATGATGTGTACGCGCAACCTCCTGATTTTAGAAATGGGCTATGTCAGAAGGCCAGATGCAAGGGAGGGCACCAGGATGAGGTCTCTTGTTATCTGGTGTGCTCCTTGGGGCATTTGGTAGGCTGCTGTGAGATACAGGAAGCTGGACTAGATGGGCCTGTGGCCTGATCCAGCGGGACTGTTCTTATGTTCTTAACTACAATTCCCAGGAAGCCTTGCAGGTCTCTTGTGATCTGGTGTGCTCCCTGGGGCATTTGGTGGGCCGCTGTGAGATACAGGAAGCTGGACTAGATGGGCCTATGGCCTGCTCCAGTGGGGCTGTTCTTATGTTAAATCCCTTCAGATTGAGATTTGGTTTGCACCAGGGTTGCACCATGTTCTGTGACATCTTTCTTTTCCTCACAGTGTGTGAGTGTCTTTTTCTTTGCAGCTGCTGTGTGTGTGTGTGTGTGTGTGTTGGGGGGGGGGATTTATACAATTAGACATAACATAGAGAATGCTTCAAGAGAAAATGGAATTAGCTGGTATAAGTCTCAGGAGAGTCCTGGGGACAGATCAGTGCTGGGAACGGGGGAGAGGGCCCTGGTGGGTGCAGCTGCCCCCTTGATCCCCCTCCCTCCCCAGGCCTGGCTGGCTCCCTGCTCTGCCCACAATTACTCCCCCAGACTCCCCTCACCACGTGAGATGGTAGAGGTTCTGAGGTTGCTGTTGCCCGTGATTGGTTGAGCAGCAGAGTGGCAGCTGCACCACCAACCCAGGACTTAGACTGCACAATCCACCACTGTCAATCCAGCATAGGATTGGGCTGTGAGGTGCACAGAGAGCAGGTTTGGTGCACGTCTCTGCTGAGGACAGGATGCACTTGGCTGGCTTCTTGCTTTGCTCCTCACTTGCTCTGAATCCAGTGTTAATTCCCACCCCTTCTTTGCATTCCTTCCCTTTCTTTCACAGGGCTGCCTCAAACCGATGGCCTTGGAAGTTGATCTCCTTACATGTTGGTTTGCGGCCTTATTCTTTTTACAGTTCTTTTTCTAAATTTGGGGTGGGGAGGAAGAGGCAGCTTTGCAATGTCTCGAGGAGCCACCAGTGCTGTGCTCAGCGGACTTCTGCAGGTTTTCAGGAGCTCGACATTTCAGGAGAGAAGCAGCACACCCCTGCATGCTGCACCAGGTCTGCCACCTGTCCACTGCAAAACAAAAACACCCAAATCCTTACCAGGCTCTGCACGCACCACCTTGAAATCCATTCTGGTTTCAATGCACTGACCCTGGAAATGAAACCAGAAGCCCAACGCTTCCAGCTTCCATGGCAGCGTGCGAGGAGCAGGGGAAGGAGGGGGATGGTCTACCTCTTGCTTGAATGTGGGTTGTATTGGCAGCAGGTTGGAGGGAGGCAGTGTGGTGTAAGGCACCCCAAATCTGCCACCTCCTCTGACCCCCCTTGTCATGAATATGTGCAGTTCAGGCCTAGTAGCATTGCAAAGCCTGAACCAAAGTAACCCTGTAACATAGAAGTGGCTTGAGTCCTAGCTGCAAGGAATTTACAACTCAATGGTAGGTGATAAATGTAGCACCTCAGTAGCCAGAGAGGCGCCCAGGAAGCCCCAGTGGGGAGGGGGAGAACTAAGAGAACTAGCATCCAGCCCCACTTCAAGAAGATTCTGTCCCCAAGAGTTCTGATTGGTCAGTTCAAAAAAAAGTACAGAGTCGCATCATCCTGTAGCATGAGAGGTATAAGAAAAGCCCAAAAGGGTGCCCTTTGTCTTTGTCTTGGTCTTGGTCTCTTGGTGAGATAGGTGGTGGGTGCACATTCTGCCCCGCCAGGACCATGTGGCCCATAGGTAACTGGGGCTGAGGATCTACAGAAGAAGCTGACCCACATGAGAGTTAGGAAATAACAGAGATAGCCAGTTAGCTTTATTATTTTATGCTGAAATGTTTCCTAGAAGTTTTTATGCCTCTAGCATTTGCTGCCTTTTGTAACTTTTTGTAACCCTATGTACTTAATAAAGTAAAAATCCTTTTACCATGTTGGTTCATTGTCTGTTGGGGACAAAGGTTCATAAGAACATAAGAACATAAGAACATAAGAACAGCCCCACTGGATCAGGCCATAGGCCCATCTAGTCCAGCTTCCTGTATCTCACAGCGGCCCACCAAATGCCCCAGGGAGCACACCAGATAACAAGAGACCTCGTCCTGGTGCTCTCCCCTACATCTGGCATTCTGACTTAACCCATTCCTAAAATCAGGAGGTTGCGCATACACATCATGGCTTGTACCCCATAATGGATTTTTCCTCCAGAAACTTGTCCAATCCCCTTTTAAAGGCGTCTAGGCTAGACGCCAGCACCACATCCTGTGGCAAGGAGTTCCACAGACTGACCACGCGCTGAGTAAAGAAATATTTTCTTTTGTCTGTCCTAACCCGCCCAACACTCAATTTTAGTGGATGTCCCCTGGTTCTGGTATTATGTGAGAGTGTAAAGAGCATCTCCCTATCCACTCTGTCCATCCCCTGCATAATTTTGTATGTCTCAATCATGTCCCCCCTCAAGCGTCTCTTTTCTAGGCTGAAGAGGCCCAAACGCCGTAGCCTTTCCTCATAAGGAAGGTGCCCCAGCCCCGTAATCAGCTTAGTCGCTCTCTTTTGCACCTTTTCCATTTCCACTATGTCTTTTTTGAGATGCGGCGACCAGAACTGGACACAATACTCCAGGTGTGGCCTTACCATCGATTTGTACAACGGCATTATAATATTAGCCGTTTTGTTCTCAATACCCTTCCTAATGATCCCAAGCATAGAATTGGCCTTCTTCACTGCCGCCGCACATTGGGTCGACACTTTCATCGACCTGTCCACCACCACCCCAAGATCTCTCTCCTGATCTGTCACAGACAGCTCAGAACCCATCAGCCTATATCTAAAGTTTTGATTTTTTGCCCCAATGTGCATGACTTTACACTTACTGACATTGAAGCGCATCTGCCATTTTGCTGCCCATTCTGCCAGTCTGGAGAGATCCTTCTGGAGCTCCTCACAATCACTTCTGGTCTTTACCACTCGGAAAAGTTTGGTGTCGTCTGCAAACTTAGCCACTTCACTGCTCAACCCTGTCTCCAGGTCATTTATGAAGAGGTTGAAAAGCACCGGTCCCAGGACAGATCCTTGGGGCACACCGCTTTTCACCTCTCTCCATTGTGAAAATTGCCCATTGACACCCACTCGCTGCTTCCTGGCCTCCAACCAGTTCTCAATCCACGAGAGGACCTGTCCTCTAATTCCCTGACTGTGGAGTTTTTTCAGTAGCCTTTGGTGAGGGACCGTGTCAAATGCCTTCTGAAAGTCCAGATATATAATGTCCACGGGTTCTCCCACATCCACATGCCTGTTGACCTTTTCAAAGAATTCTATAAGGTTTGTGAGGCAAGACTTACCCTTACAGAAGCCATGCTGACTCTCCCTCAGCAAGGCCTGTTCGTCTATGTGTTTTGAGATCCTATCTTTGATGAGGCATTCCACCATCTTACCCGGTATGGATGTTAGGCTGACCGGCCTATAGTTTCCCGGGTCCCCCCTCTTTCCCTTTTTAAAAATAGGCGTGACATTTGCTATCCTCCAATCTTCTGGTACCGTGGCTGTTTTGAGGGACAAGTTGCATACCTTAGTCAAGAGATCTGCAACTTCATTCTTCAATTCCTTAATAACCCTTGGGTGTATGCCATCAGGGCCCGGTGACTTATTGATCTTTAATTTATCAATGAGGTCTGAAACATCTTCTCTTTTAACCTCTATCTGACTTAACTCCTCGGTTAGGAGGGGCCGTTCGGGCAGCGGTATCTGCCCGAGGTCTTCTGCCGTGAAGACAGATGCAAAGAACTCATTTAATTTCTCTGCCATCTCTAAGTCTCCTTTTATCTCCCCTTTCCCTCCCTCACCATCCAGAGGGCCAACCGCTTCTCTGGCGGGTTTCCTGCTTCTAACATATTTGAAGAAGCTTTTATTATTCCCCTTAATGTTGCTGGCCATGCGTTCCTCATAGTCTCGCTTGGCCTCCCCTATCACCTTCTTACATTTCTTTTGCCACAGTTTATGTTCCTTTTTATTCTCTTCATTAGGGCAAGACTTCCATTTACGGAAGGAAGCTTCCTTGCCCTTCACAGCCTCTCTAACTTGGCTGGTTAGCCATGCGGGCACTCTCCTGGATTTAGTGGAACCCTTCTTTCTTTGCGGTATACACCTCTGCTGGGCCTCTATTACTGTTGTTTTAAGCAGCCTCCATGCACTCTGGAGAGACTGGACTCTTTTTACCCTCCCTTTCAACCTCCTTCTAACCAGCCTCCTCATTTGAGGGAAGTCCACCCGTCGGAAGTCAAGGGTTTTTGTTAGAGATTTGCCTGGTATTCTTCCCCCAACGTGCACATCAAAACGGATCGCAGCATGATCACTGTTCCCCAATGGCTCAGTAACGTTTACATCTCTAACCAGGTCCTGCGTACCGCACAAAATTAAATCCAGAGTCACCTGTCCTCTGGTGGGCTCCTTGACTAGCTGATCCAAGCCACAGTCATTTAGCACGTCAAGAAATCCGGTTTCCTTATCGTGACCAGAACACAAATTGACCCAGTCAATATGAGGATAATTGAAGTCCCCCATGATTACAACCCTGTCCTTCCTTGTCACCTCCCTGATCTGTTTCCTCATTTCAAGGTCCCCATCAGATTTCTGGTCTGGAGGACGATAGCACGCCCCCAGTATTACATTGCTGCACAAGCCTGGTAATTTAACCCACAGAGATTCTACGGTGGAGTCGGACCCACCTTCAATCTCTACTTTGCTGGATTCTATCCCTTCCTTAACATAAAGGGCCACCCCACCCCCAACACGCCCCTGCCTGTCCCTCCTGTAGAGTTTATAGCCCGGGATTGCGGTATCCCACTGATTCTCCGCATTCCACCAGGTTTCCGTTATGCCCACTATGTCAATATTTTCCCTTGTCACCAGACATTCCAGTTCTCCCACCTTTGCTCGTAGACTTCGGGCATTCGCATAAAAGCATTTATACACGGAATGCCCCAGGATGGGCTGCTTATTTGCTCCTTTGTCCCCGCATCCTCTCATTGTGCCAAACCGTCTATCACATCCCTTCACCCTACCTTTCCCAATTTCTTCTCCTACCCTGCCTTTGTCTTGTTGTTCTCTAACCTCCCCATCCTCATCCCATAGGGATGAGGAGTCCCGAACCGGATGCCCCTCGGCTCCTGTCGGCCTTCCCCCAGGGATCAGTTTAAAAGCTGCTCTGCCACCTTTTTAATGTTATGCGCCAGCAGTCTGGTTCCATTCTGGTTCAAATGGAGCCCGTCCCTCTTGTACAGGCCCCGCTTGTCCCAAAACGTTCCCCAGTGCCTAATGAATCTAAACCCCTCCTCCCTACACCACCGTCTCATCCACGCATTGAGACCCCTGATCTCCGCCTGCCTAGCTGGCCCTGCGCGTGGAACAGGTAGCACTTCAGAGAACGCTACCTTTGAGGTCCTGGCTTTCAGCTTCCTGCCTAAAAGCCTAAATTTGGCCTCCAGGACCTCCCAGCTACACTTGCCCACGTCGTTGGTGCCGACATGCACCACAGCCGCTACCTCTCCCCCAGCACTGTCAACTAGCCTGTCTAGACGAGAAGTGATGTCCGCAACCTTCGCACCAGGCAGGCAAGTCACCATGCGGTCCTCACATCCGTCGCAAACCCCCCTCTCTATGTTTCTAATAATCGAATCCCCCACTCAGAATCCTGCCTAGCTGTTCAGCAAGCTACCAAAAATCCTCATTGTGGACTAGTAACTTGAGCACTGAGACTTTAAGTAAAGAAAGTGCTCAGTGCCTACAAGGGATATAGTTAAGCCTAGAGGGTCTCGGTTTCCCTGGACTGAGGCACTGGCTCTTACAGGGTGGTGGCAGTACTACCGAACAGGGATCTTTGAGGGCTCTAGGGTTCAGAACCAACAACTCTGAGCACCCCAAAACCCTGGGAGAGTAAGACAAGTGTACGACGCCCCTGCAATATGCTGCTGATGCAATCCACTTTGGGTGGCTTTATGGATGGGTGGGCATTGCTGCACAAATCGGGGCAATGGAGCTGAACCGCTGCTAGCCTGCTCCAGTGAGGTGCATGCCTGGGGGGAGAATGTCTTCCCTACCCCAAATACCACCTGTGAAAGCTGCCATGGAAAACATGCAGTGGGATTGTGGCACTCTAAGCAGCGTCTGGAGAATTTCCCTCCAAGAAACATGGACAAGATTGGAGTCCTTTTTTCATTAGCAGCCTTCCTGGCACATGATAAGCTGTTAAAATCTGGAAATGAAATTGCTTTGGCATTTCAATCAGATGCAGAGCCTGTCTCATCCTGCAGTCTCTTAACTGTGTTAGCGCTCTCTGGGGGGAGTAAAACAATAACAGCATCCATATGATCTTGCCACCAGGCCGTTGCATTTTTCTTTTCCTCCCAAGCTTTTAAAGGGAAAGAAACGAGGCCTGCAATTCCTAGAAATGAACTGGTCTTAGGGCTGAAAGATGCTCTGGCCTGCTCGTTGGCAAAGCTGCAGTGGAGAAGAGTTCCCCTGGAGAACCAGGGAAAATGTCTCTCCCAACATGCCTTTGCTGACTGAGCCTTGTGCACGGAAGATGTGGGTATCCTCAGTGGATATCAGGAATTACACTGAGACAGAGGATGTTTCTCACCCATATTGAACCTCAGCAATATAGCATAGGCAGCCAGTGCAAATATCAGTTCACAGGCAACAGCTTCTCTCCATTAGGAGGTGGAACACTGAATTCTGTGCCGGCTGAAGCTTCTGAAAGGTAAGGGTGTTGTACAGGCATACAGTTGCAGTTCACCCAATATCACTGATAGGACTGACGGGTTGGTGGGCCGCTGTGAGATACAGGAAGCTGAACTAGATGGGCCTGTGGCCTGATCCAGTGGGGCTGTTCTTATGTTCCTATGAGAACCAGGGGACATCCACTAAAATTGAGTGTTGGGAGAGTTAGAACAGACAATAGAAAATATTTCTTTACTCAGTGTGTGGTTGGTCTGTGGAACTCTTTGCCACAGGATGTGGTGATGGCGACTGGCCTGGACGCCTTTAAAAGGGGATTGGACAAGTTTCTGGAGGAAAAATCCATTACGGGGTACAAGCCATGATGTGTATGCGCAACCTCCTGATTTTAGAAATGGGCTATGTCAAAATGCCAGATGCAAGGGAGGGCACCAGGAGGCAGGTCTGTTATCTGGTGTGCTCCCTGGGGCATTTGGTGGGCCGCTGTGAGATACAGGAAGCTGGACTAGATGGGCCTATGGCCTGATCCAGTGGGGCTGTTCTTATGTTCTTAACTACAATTCCCAGGAAGCCTTGCAGGTCTCTTGTTATCTGGTGTGCTCCCTGGGGCATTTGGTGGATTGCTGTGTGATACAGGAAGCTGGACTAGATGGGCCTATGGCCTGATCCAGTGGGGCTGTTCTTATGTTCCTATGAGTTGTGTGAACAAATACAGAGTTTGCTAGATTGGAGGCCTTGCGTATTTGGACACAAGTTCGAGGTTTCCCCAAATGGTTGTTGGAACTTAGTTCTAGGGTAGCACCAGGGCCAGCCCCGGATCTGGTGGTGCTTGAGGCCAGCAGCATAGCAAGCCAGGGATGGCTGGTGCGGCCGCCCCAGATACCAGCCAGAAGGGGACACTGCAGGGCTGCATCACTTGCTGTTTGACTGTCTAGGGCTGTCTTCAGGATCAACCACCTCCTGGCCCTGCCGACAAGTGTGTTTTACTGTCACCTTGCAAATAATTTAGTTGTAAGGTTGGTAAAAAAAAAAATTATTGTTAAAAATATTTGTGTACTGCTTTTCAGCAAAAGTAGTCCACAAAGCAGTTTACATAGCTAAATAAATAAATAAATAAATGGCTCCCTGTCCTCAAAGGGCTCATAGTCTAAAAAGAGATGCAGAAGAGACAGCCACTGGAAAAGACACTCCACCATACTGGGGTGAAGCGGGATGGTTGCTCTTCCCCTGCTAAATATAAGACAAGCACCACTTTAAAAAGTGCCTCTTTGCCCAGTTAGCATGAATTAATATGGCAAATAGAAATGTGTCAAAAAATATGTCAAATGAATATATGAACTGGGATCGGGTAGAGGAGGGAAGGAGTGATGCTCCGCTCAGTGGTGGAGCCCCAGCTTGGCCTGCACATGGGTCCAGCAGCTTCAGCATCTTCAGGGAGGATGAGGAAAGACCCTACTTTGTCTGAAGCCCCGGAGAGCAGTCACCAGTCTTAGCAGGCAACCCTGAGCCAGGGAGATCTAGCAGAAGCAGCAGGTGTTTCCTCTGATCCGTGTTGGGGCTGTGCTTTTGGGACAATGGGGAGACTTTTCGGATTTCCTCTCACCTCAGGTATTCTGGCTCCTCTTGACCTTCTCCCACAGGCTGTTGCTGGTATGTTGATAGAGAGAGTGAGGCTCAGTATTGCACAGGGCCTCCCAATGCATGGAGGAGAAGGGACGGTGGGTGAGCCCACTCATGTCTCCACAGCTTTGCAAGCCCTGAGAGGGCAGGTCCTAATGTCAATCTTCACCACAGAGATTAGAGAGGAAGGAGAGGAAAACGGAGGGAGGGGTCAACAGGGAAGGAGATGTGATTGTTCTGGATACACACACACTGAAGCAAAGTTATAGGAGGGAATGGAAACCCCCAGGATAGCCAGCAACCACAATAAAACCCTGGAACAGTGGTTTCCAAACTTTTTACCACCAGGACCCACTTTTTAAAATGACGCTCTATCAGGCACATGCCCAATCTCATCTGATCTTGGAAGCTAAGCAGGGTCAGGCCTGGTTAGTACTTGGATGGGAGAAAGCCTGGGAATACTGGGTGCTGTAGGCTTATACCATAGTCTTTCGAGACTGAAGGTTGCCAACCTATCAGGACCCACCTAGATTTTTGAGACTTTAAAAAAGAGATCTAGAAAGAAATATTTTATTTATTTACAAGTAATAATAACCAGTAAAAGACACGCAAGTGCTTTATTTCTCTGTATTTACACCTGCTTGCAAACTGCAGGAGCTGAGCTCTTTGCAGGGCAAATAGCAGCTATCTGGTTTTTTTTAATAGCTTCAGGGCTTGAGACAATTAGTTATCTGATCTTTCCATCACCAGTGTTTTTATTGGAGACTCTGCTTGGGGCTTTGCGACCCACCCAAAATCAAGTCGCAACCCACCTACAGTTCTCACCTACAGTTTGGGAACTGCTGCCCTAAAGCGATAAAATAACTAATTAACAAATAGCACCAGAAAAAGACCAACTCACAATGACAGCACATGGTAAACAGTCATCACAACAAATTAAGTGGCACTAAGACATGAACATCTTAATTTGACGGCTGAGCGTTCCAAGTGCTCCCACCCCCTCCCAGAAATCCCTGCTTTGGAAACCAGCAACCTGGCTCAGTGACAGAGAAGAGATTCCTTGCCTGGAGGACTTTCTCTCCCCCTATAAATTCAGATTTTTTTAAGCACATGAAATGTTTGGACCTCAGAATTTTGTTTCTGTGCCTGGAAGAAGCTGGAAGAGGCACGCTGTTATCACCCTCGAGTCTCATTTGAACTTAAGGTAAAGGTAACTGAAGCTTCATGATGACTTAAGGCCCACTGATCAAACCATTTGATAGTCACCCAGAAAGGAGTATACCCTGGTGGTACGGTACTGAGTCTACCAAAGTTCTTCTTGGACAGAGAGGGGAGACTGGCAGGGATGCCCTGGTGGTTTCAAGGGCCTTCTGTTTTTGTTCTTTCGCATGTTGTGTTGAATATGTCTTGGTAGCTATCCTATTCTGAGCCGAGCAGGTTTAGTAGAGAACTATTTTTTCAGTGTGGCAGTGAGTCCCTCAGGTGCATTGTGCATTTGATCAGTTACCCTTGCAACAAGTTAAGTATTTCAGTCCCCGTATTGTAGGCTGAGAGGTGGGGGGGGGGGTTGCCTAAGGCCACCGAGTGAGCGCATGACAAAAGATGCAAACCAAGGAAGTCTGAATTCTTAGCTGTTACATCTCACCAACTCTCATGTTTTCCAAATGGCATCTTTCTATCCCTCCTGGAAGTACCTTAATTTTGCCACCTCCGTGACTGAGAATGAGGCTCCTGTACATTGCCAGGGGGGGGGGGCTGTTGGGGGCCTGGAGTGCTGTCTGGGGACCTGGGGTTCTTCTGGATCCACCTCTCCTCCTGGGCGCCCAGGTGGCAGCTATACCCAGAGGGACTTTTGCTCAGCCTCAGCTTGTGTGCCAGCTGCAGCTGTATTTGAGTTCCTTTTGGATCTGGCTATGGTGGTCCATACCTTGGTGACAGCCGGTGTCGACTACTGTAATGCACTCTATGTGGCGCTGCCCCGAAGATGGTCAGAAGTTGGAGTCAGTGCAGGATGCGCTGGCCCCCAGCCCTTTCATTTCTGGGCTCAATTCAAGGTACTGGTACTTACCTTCAAAGTCCTATAGTGAGGAATCTCCTACTCCCATATACAGAAGCGTGGCCAGAAGAAGGTGGTAACTATGATAGGTGCTGCATTGTGCTGTGTAAGCAACCCCTCCCCCTTACCGTTGGAGGAGGGGGAGGGGCTGCTTATAGGGTGCATGGCAGCACTTACCATACTTACTGCGCCACCTCCTCCTTTGGCTACGCTTCTGCTTTTGCCCAAGAGGAGGAGTCTAAAATTCCCCCTTTTGATACCTTCAGAAATCTGCAGGAATGGACTTTCTGCATCTTTTTCATGGTTGTGCCTGCAATTGACCCGTGAAAGATGCCTTATTCTGACAGCTCCTGCCTCTTGTTGCTCAGAAGATGATGGATTAAATGAATTATTATCAAGTGGATTGGTCGGGGGCTGATGGAAGTGATGGCTGATCGTGTTTACATGGCCCTTTCAAACCCTCTGAACATCAGGCTGAAGAGGAACCAGAGACGTGCTGGGATTTGGGGGATACAAAATCTGTTTCCTCATCATTGCCGAAGTAGATTTAGTCCTGCTGTTGTCTGAAAAAAAAACAACCCTTCCATCTGTTGTCCTGAAGGCAGAATCAGATGGCTGCCCCAGCACATACACACCACACACTCAGACCCATCAGCAGCCATTTCCCCCGCCCTTGGGATCCATTTTGACCTTTGAAAACTTTGGATTGTCAGAGTTAGAACTTTGCTGGAGGTCATCGTGGAACCCTGCTGGATATGTTAAACACTGAACATCTGCCTTGTGGCAGGGAAAGAGGATGTGTCAGAACTGAGGGAAACTCTTTCAAATGTCATTTCTCAGTCCTGTAGGTAATTCATCCTGTTCCTGCGTTAGCCTGTTTGAGCTGCAAAGATCCTGAAAGACCCTGACTCCTTTGCATCATTTCTGGCAGGCAAACAGAAGGAAGTCCCCCTCTGTTTCTCAGAAGCCATTTGGAGCTATCAGGCCCAAAGCTTTGGTTCCAAGCAAGGTTCTCTACTGCTTAGCACAGCAATTTTCAACCACTGCCGCAGGTGGTGTCAGTCCCAGGCAGGCTTTTTTTTTTTTTTTTTTAAGTCCCAGGTAGGACTTAACCCACAGCCTCCAGCAGGGGGCTCACTCCAGGAGTGAACTTTGAGGAGTTTTGCAGCCTCAACTGGCCCCCCTTTTGGCAACTGGCAATCATCCTTTATATTTTGCAGCCATGGAGCACCTCCCCACCTAAAAAAAAAAAAAATTATTCCTCATAGGGATTTGAACCCTACAGACCAGCACTTTAGCAATTGAGCCATAGGAGCTCTTGGGCTCAAAGTGTTTGGAACTAATACTTGAGGTGCTGATGGCCACCAGCTTGGTTCAAGACCTTATATATTAGTTCTGAGCACTTTGACTACAGGAGTTCCTATAGCCCAATGGAGAGGGTGCTGGGCTGTGGAACACAAGGTCAGAGGTTTGAATCCTGCCTTTGCCAGCAGTGCAAAAAGCACTTTTGACTACAGGAGTTCCTATAGCCCAATGGAGAGAGTGCTGGGCTGTGGAGCATGGGGTCGGAGGTTCAAATCCCACCCTAGCCAGCAGTGCAAAAAAAAAGGGGTGGGGCTACTGGGGAAAAAAAGGTGCAGGAATGTCGTTCCCTTGCGTTCCATTACAAAAAAAGCCCTGTCCGTGACCAACACTGAATGCAGATCCGGTTGTTGAGACCTGCACGCCTGCTGCTGCTACTCCTGAGCTGGAACCCCTTCAGGAACTTGCACGCCGTCTGGCCTTTGTTTTCTCCCACCAAAGACACCAACACCCTCATCAGGAGAAGTGAGACTTCAGGCTAAAACTCTAGACCTTTAATGGCCCGATTCTGTCTGTGTGATGTACTGGAGGATCCTGAGGTCCTCCAGGGGTACCACATGGTCTGCCATCATGGCAGATTCTCTATTGCTGGTGCGCAGAATGCTGCCACTGGTGCAAGGCCCAGAAATCTGTGTACTAGCAGTGGCACCTGGCAGACCAACCAACTGTGGGTGTCTTCTGGAGATGCGGGTAGATCAGGGTGGGGACTGAACTAGGACGGGTGGATTAGGGCAGAATGGGGTGGGTCTCAGCAGCAGTGGTAGACACCATCTCCTTTCGCCGTCTAAAGAGCTGGCATAGATCTGAGGAGTCTCACAGGTGACCAGCAGTAGCTAGAGAGGTCACTAAGGTTTTCTTTACTTGCATCTCTCAGCCAGCCTGGATCCCAGCTGGCCTGAAGGATGCAGAGGACACTGCATCAGAAACCCTGCACATGCAGGCAGGCCCAAGAGAGGATCGGGCTATCAGACCTCCAAAAACTTTTGTGTGCTCTAACCTGTGAAAGCCACTGCCCCCTCCAGGTCCCCACTTCCCACTCTCCTCTTTCAAACTCTTCTTTCAGTCTGCTCTGTAATTCTGACTTGAACTACTCACCTCTTCCCAGAGATCTGCTGTTATTTGTGTCCCACTGCTTGTAGACTTTTTGGCTTCCAAAATTCTGGAATGTTCTCTCTCACACAAATAAATGTTCGCACAGAAGACCTCTGGTGCTGCCTTCTTAGGAAGAAAGTGGCTTTTTATACCCCAGACTAAAACCAAGATTTATTCCCCTCCTGGTTTCTTTGATTTTCTTTCTCCTCCTCTGGCTGGCCCTACTTCAGATTTATGGGAGGAGGGAATCTACACAGTCCTTCGATTTATGAGACTACGAATATTTTCTGCCTTTATTGGATAAATCTTTCAGGTATGGACTGGATGTGGAGTTATTTTAATGTGTGGCTTTTCTCAAAACATGACAAAGACTAAAAAAAGAGCGTTCTGTGGAAGCAAGACTGAAACAAGGAGAATTAATCACCAGGGAAATAAATAAATTCAGGCATGATGGCACAGGTCACTGTGTGTAAGAGTGAGAAGCGGCTTGGAAAACCAGCCCAGCCATATGGAGTACGATGTGCATCCTCCTTAAAGGCAGCCCATTATCTCCTAAACGAAGCTCACGCTTCTATGTGGGGACAATGGGATTTGATTTATACCAGGTAAACACCACCCAAAATGGCAGTTTATGTTCCAGCCCCAGCAGAATGATGTGGCAGAACAAAGCAAAGGTTGGACTCAGCACTTTGGCGCCCAGAGCCATGAATATTTCATTGTGCTCTCGGCTGCCTAAAAAATGGACAGGCAGAGAATTCAGACTCTAGCAGGGCTGACAAAGGTAATGACACATGGAATTGGAACATCAAAAGATGCTCCTGATGAGAGGGGAAAAGCCCACCATTCTCTGCAAGTCAGGAGCCCCAGTGTAGATTTGGGGGCAGCAGGTGGGGAATCGGAAAAGAATATTTTCTGCTCAACAAACACTCAACTGCCACCTGCCAAATAGTCTGGTGGGGAAGGGAGTGTGCACATTTGGAGGTATAAATAGGAGCGATGGCCCCCAAAAGGGACCCAGTGAAGTTGGAACTAAGAACTGAATGCCAGGTTATCGCCCCAGCATAACCAATCATTGATGAGAGGGCTCAGCACGGCAAGTAAACCAGAAGCGCCCCTTTTATGTAAAACTGAGTGTGTCAGAAGGTGTGCCTATGACAGAGGAATGAAGGTGCTTTGGTGCATTCGTGATGTTTGTGACCCTGAGCTGGCTTGTGATGCATTTATTTTATATTATATGCTGGGGCAATAAAAGGGAAGGGATTTTGGTGAATGTACCACCCCAACACACACACACACACACACACACACACACACACACACACACACAACATTCAAAACTCCAGTTGAATGAACAGCTTTCAGCTCAGGTTTAAAAAGAGGCCAAGAGGGAAGGGATCCAGGTGTTGATGGGCCAATCCTATGAGGGCCTTGCACTGCCAGAACCAGCAGTCCAGTCATTCAGCACGGCTGGGCCACCGCTGCAAGTGGCCAGCAGCCTGGATAGGAGCTTTGGCACTGGTAGATCAGCAGAGTGGATGGGAAGAGGCCAAGATGAGCTGAATGGGTTGGGGAGATGGTGGAATGGGGGGGGGGGCATATCAAGGCCAGAAACAGGTTGTGTTGGCTGCAGTGGCTCCATCAGTATCCTCTCCCTGGTCTCAGCCTGCCTTCCTGGGTCCACTCAGACTTGCGCCAGCTAAATCACTGGCCCAGGTCCAAGCAGACCCATTCAGGCAGTGGAGGCTTAGCCCCAGGCAAGAGGACAAATATTCCCTGACCCAGAGGAGACCTCTGGGACTCCCCCACTGCCACAGGATTCAACACACACTCTGGTGGCATGGCTGAATCCGAGGGGTGGTGTGATAGGAGTGGGCTGTATGTACAGCAAGCTGTGTGATTCTGCTAGCCAAGGTTGGAGCTTTGAAACCTTCTGAACTTTCCACAGGTTCAGCTTTGGTCATCTCCATTTTTCATCATTTCACTGGGACTACTCAGAGAGTAAAGAGCCACTTGGCTGGGACAAAGGAACAGCCCAAGACACTTCTTGTGAGTCTGAGTCTAAAGTTCGCTTCCCAGGGGATGGCACTCAGCCCTGCATTACAAAAGAATCAGGCTCCTTTTCCAACTGAATGTGACCTGTGAAAGTTGGGACTTCAGGTTTGGAAAGGCATTTTCCCTTCTGAGCGAACAAAAGCTGCTGTGATTCCAGGCGCAAAGGGATCCCTGTTCCTGGCAGCTTAAAGTGCAGGTGTGACATTTGTGCTTTTCCAGCTCTCACAATTCACCTCATCATCAATTTCATTTATCAGTTGCACGCCTGTGCCTCCCCTTTCCTCTCCAAAGGGGCTAAAAGCAGCCTATCAACAAGTCTGCAAGGCAGATCAGGCTGAGCGATGTGGCACTCAGAATGTCCCCTGCAAACAGGGCTATGCCACACATGTGTAGGCATCCTTCAGTCTCAGAAGACTCTGGTATCGCGCTCTGAACAGTGGTTCTGGAACAGAGTATCCTCTCCAGTGCACGAAGCCTGGGTAAAGAAGGTATGGAGGATAGGCTGTTACCCATGCAGCAAATCCCCCCCCCTTCACTTCGCTAGAATGGTCCAATGGAAAGGCAGAAGCCAATACAGTTGGTTCCAGCGGCATCACAGGAGTTGCCAGAACGGGACTGTGTTCAGCCATGAACTGCCTCAGGGACTCCGGCTCCGGATTTTGCCACGAGGTTGACTCCTGAAGCCTTTTCCTTAACTGGATGTAGCCACAAGGCAGTGGAGGTTTGGGATCAGAGTTTTCCTTCTCCCAGATGAAATGCCTTCCCAGGCTAAGGAGTCCCATCTACCCCGTGGCTGTTTAGTCGCCTCTTATGACAAGTACAGCCAAACTGAGGGCCTATTCTTATCCCCAGCCCTCAGGGGACACACAGCCCTCTTCTAAAAGAGGCATCCTGGGGAAAAAATTGAACCTCCTGGCCAGGGGCTGGAGGCTGCCATTTTTTTCCAGCATACCCCCATCTCCACACACTACATGATCCAGCAACACTCACAAGGTAAAGGTGATTTCTGGGAGAAAAAAGGCTGCAGCCAGGAGAAGTGTACCCCTCTGCCAATGGCCAGCTATCCTCACCAAAACCAAGGAAATGCTTCCCCTTTCACCATCTGTGAATGGATCAGTTAAATTGGAGGATGTTTTGGAAGAGGACTAACAACTCTTCTTATGTTATTATAAGTAGTCTGTGGAACTCCTTGCCACATGAAGTAGTGACGGCATCTTGCCTAGATGCCTTTAAGAGGGGATTGGACAAATTTCTGGAGGGAAAGTTCACCACGGGTTACAAGTCATGGTAGGTATGTGCAAGGTAAAAGTAGGCTACCTCTGATTTCCAGATGCAGGGGAGGGCACCAGGACGCAGACTGTGTCTGTTATCTGGTGTGCTCCCTGGGGCATTTGGTGGGCTGCTGTGAGATACAGGAAGCTGGCCTAGATGGGCCTTTGGCCTGATCCAGCAGGGTTCTTCTTATGTTCTTATGTTAACAGCCCTGCTCTCCATAACTCCCTGTGCAGCAATGCAGCAATACCTGCTGAATATTGCAGTGGAGTTTTGGCACCTGGAGGCCTTCTTGGAGGCCTTCTTGGGGTAAGAGAACATTTGTTCCCTTGCCCTGAGCTAAGCCTGCACTGGGCTGCCGGGTCTACTTGGACCTGCATGAGCTCCTTAGCTGGTACAAGTCTAAATGGAACCAGGCCAGGAAGGGGATATTTGTGTGCGCCACTACTGTCCCTGTCCTGGTCCCAATCCACTCTCTTTCCCAACCCATCACCACCCTGTTCTGCCCCCTCCCTGCCTCCCTTCTACTCCCTGCACCAATTTACCAGCACCAGCAGTCTTCCCCAGTCCACTGTTGGGCAGACCCAGCCGTTCACCTCACTGAATGGCTTGTCACCTTTTGTGACAACTGTAAAAGACCTTATTCTGCTCTAATACATGCAAGTGCATGCACACTTAGTGCAATGGAGGGCCCAGGACAGGCCTTTGCCCAAGGGCCCCCAGAGCCTTGCCACAATGGCTGCCTGGGGATCCATCAGAGTGGATCCAACTAGATCTCTAGTGACCCTTTGGGTCTCTGATTCTTACTCAGCTTCCCTCATTGAGATCCTTCAGATTCCACTGAATATGGAATTTCTGTTGCCTTGAAAATCGGAGTTGCAAGAGAATGGACTACATTCCATGGCTTACAGCTGTGCAAGCTTGCCTGAGAATTATCCCATTTTCTGCATGATTTGCAGCATTTCACAGCGGCTGTTGGAGCTTCCTGCAGCATCGTTTCCGCCCCGTCTAGCCCACACTCACTGCCCAGCTCTTCAATAAGTCAAAAAGCCAGAGAGAAACAAAGCATGAAAAGATCCGTAATGCATTAAGACATAGTTTGGTCTATGACAGGGTGGCCAAACACACAAGCCACATACGATAAACTTCAGATGTTAGACAGCTGCAATATTTAAGAAGCATTTAAATTCTTTAATATATTTACTCAACATGAACATTAGACTTATGTTTTAATCCATTGGACTCGCAATTTATGCCCACTAAATAATGATGAAGCTTAAAAATGCTTGTCTACCCTTTAAATTAATTGTGATGCCAAAAGGAGCTCAGTCCTTTTTTATGGTGACGTGGTAAGCACTGCAAGCGCTGCAACATGCCATGTGAGCAGCCCCTCCCCCTCACAACTGGAGCCGTTCTGGCCCAGGAGTGCTCCTGCATGCTGCTGTTGCTGCTCAGATGACAAGTGGAAGGGATTGCTTTCATACCGTGTTCATACTTACCGCACAGCCCCCCTGCAGCTATGCCCCTGCCTCCTAAGTCTATGCCAGAGTTGTGATCTAGACCAGGCCTCTATGACACTTTTTAAAATAGCCAAACTGTTTCAAATGGTCGTTTCCCTGCAGAGGTGGCCAGGGCGCGAGGCACATGGAGGGAGGCTTTCTCTAGGGCACTGAGAGTCTCAGCTGTTTCTGTCTGTTGTGCTAGGAAGGTTCCAGAAAGCCAGGCAAAGTTCAGAAGAAGACTGAAATGTGCCTCTTGGGGAGACACAGCCAGCCAGATACCATCCGAGGCATTATTGAGTTAGCACTGAAAGCCTCCCCTGGCTTGTCATAATTAATTCAGGCTCACACACAAAATCCATCAGTGGCAGGCAGTTGGCTGCCTGCACACTCACAGCTTTCCTGAGGAAACAATGACCCGGCCTCTTCCGACATCACTGGCATATGCTGCTGGGCTGGCAGCCGTCCCTGCACTCGCGTCACTGTCACCACCGTCCTTTCCTCCTTCCAGAAGCAAATGACACATTTGCCAGCCAAAGCAGATGTCACCCATATTGACAGTGGACAGACACGTGGCCCAGCGACTCTGCCCCGAGGGGGCCCAAAACTTGTGAGGACGTGCCAAGGCTCATGGCCACCCAGGACGGCTGCCATTTGGAAGAGGAGAAGCAACTCCTGAGGGAAAAGGAGACCAAGGAAGAAAGTGGCGGTTTGAAGGAACAGGCAGGGAGGCTCAAGTTGGTATGAGGGAGAACTTTCCAACTAGTAGAGCTGCACAAGTCCAGGCACAACATTTTCAGGTTAGGTGATAACCAGCTTGCAATGCCCAAGTTGCAAATTAGGTCAAGGCCTTTGGACAGGGCATGAAAAGATTCCTAAATGGGGGACCAGGTAGGAGACTGTCTCCATTCATTATGCAATGCAGAACAATATCCCAGGTCCCTGTGGGAGTTGGTTTGGTCAAGGCTATTAATGAGAAGGAGGCTAAGGATTCCTCTAGACTTCATGAATCCTAGTGTGAAGGGGGAAGCGCAAAAGAAGCAGACAACCCTGACTCATGTGCCATAGTGAGAGGCCTGGGCATCTGGTAAGAACATAAGAACAGCCCCACTGGATCAGGCCATAGGCCCATCTAGTCCAGCTTCCTGTGTCTCACAGTGGCCCACCAAATGCCCCAGGGAGCACCCCAGATAACAAGAGACCTCATCCTGGTGCCCTCCCTTGCATCTGGCCTTCTGACATAGCCCATTTCTAAAATCAGGAGGTTGTGCATACACATCATGGCTTGTAACCCGTAATGGATTCTTCCTCCAGAAACTTGTCCAATCCCCTTTTAAAGGCGTCCAGGCCAGACACCATCACCACATCCTGTGGCAAGGAGTTCCACAGACCAACCACACCCTGAGTAAAGAAATATTTTCTTTTATCTGTTCTAACTCTCCCAACACTCAATTTTAGCAGATGTCCCCTGGTTCTGGTGTTGTGTGAGAGTGTAAAGAGCATCTCCCTATCCACTCTGTCCACCCCCTGCATAATTTTGTATGTCTCAATCATGTCCCCCCTCAGGCGCCTCTTTTCTAGGCTGAAGAGGCCCAAACGCCGTAGCCTGTCACACCAAACTTTTCAGTACCAGCAACCTCCTTGCCCAGGTTCCAGCTAAGATTTAAGAACAAAAATTTTTGCTGGTGCAGCTGTGGACAGAAACAGGAAAGAAACATTTACAGGCTGAGGGCACAATCCTGTGCATGTCTACTCAGAAGTAAGTTCTATTTTGCTCAATGGGGCTTACTCTCAAGAAAGTGTGGTTAGGATTGCAGCCTGAGTCTTATTCCAGTCCTTAATCAGAAGAGTTCTGTGTGTAACTCCTTAATGGTCAGATTACTACCAAGGGAAGAGGGGATGCTCGCTGGAGGATTTGTGTCCCTCAGCAGAGGAATCCTGGGCTTTGCAGTGATGGAGTCTTCGGGCAGTGGTAGTGGGAAAAGGGCAAGACTGTTCTGAGACTGAGTTTTACAGGTGTTTGGACAATGCAAAGCAAGATCATTGTGAGGAGTGACATGGTGGAAAAGCCACTACTCATTTTAGCAGAGAACTGCATGTTGTCTCTGCTTAGCTAGAGGGGGTGCAAAACACTAAGTTTTGCAGGTGTCTGCAGGTGCAGGGGCCCCTTCCCTTTTGGAGCCATGCAGGTGGCGAAAGCAAAACAGGAGCGTTCAGATGCATGCAAAACTTAGTGCTTTGCACCCCCTCTACCTACACTACTGCCACCCACCCCTCACCAGGAGAGGCAGTGCCAGGTTTTCTTCCTGGAATTTTCATCCCAACATCTCTATAGAAAGGACAGTGCGAGAGCCTGAGCAACAACAAAAAGGCTTCTTAAAGAACAAAGGGATAAAGCCGAGATAAAGCATTTCAAAGCAAACGCCATTTCATTCTACCCAGAGAGAAACAAGATATTAGCAGGAAGGATCAGGCTTCAGAGCTCCAAATCCACTCCGATTTGTGGGAAATGGGGGAGCGGCGCAGTTATCAAGCTAGCGCAATACCGAGCAATTTCTCCCTTAATGCCAACACAAGGCCAGGGAGAAAAGAGATGGAATGACTTCAACCGTTAGTCCTCTGCTGCCTGATATCTCCCCAGATCTCCCCATGTGCTTAACAGCAGGGCAGAAACAGGAAGTTTATTGTCAGTGCATAAAAGACCAAAGTTTTGTGTCTCCTGAAGGCAACTTTTGCCAGATGCTTTTTTGTGCCATTTCAAAGATTAAGCTGGAATCCTAGAAATGTGACCGAGGGCAGCTTCCATTATGGCTGGAGCAAGGAGAAGGAGCAAAGATGTCCCCAGAGGCAACTTTACCAACTGAGCCAAACCAAACACTGGAGAGGAAACAAGGCCAATTTACTGGGAGTTGCAATGAAGGCACAGGAAGCCTCACAAGGGACTTGCCCCCATTTGCTGTGGCAGACGGGGTTGTAGCAACATCCAGGAACATACAGTCCTTATCTTGGCAGAGTTCAAGTGGCATCTACTGGTATAGCATAATTAATTAATTAATTAAAAACATTTATGCCCTGCTTTTCCAATGTTCTAGGTAATTTGCAGTGCCCAATAAAACAGATCTCAAAATAATATACTCATAAGTTTAAAAGTATTTAAACTTAAAACTTAAAAGTATGTAATTTTGTATTTTGAGATGCATACAAAAAATTACACACTCGTAAGTTTAAGAACAGCTATTCTGGATCAGGCCATAGGCCCATCCATAGGCCCATGTCCTGGGACTGGTACTTTTCAACCTCTTCATAAATTAGCCCTGGAGGCAGGGCTAAGCTGCAAGGTGGCCAAGTTTGCAGATGACACCAAACTTATCCAAGTGGTGAAGACCAGAAGTGATTCTGAAGAGCTCCAGAAGGATCTCTCCAAACTGGGAGACTGGGCAGCAAAATGGCAGATGCATTTCAATGTTGGCAACCTTCAGTCTCAAAAAGACTCTGGTATCGTGCTCTGAATGGTTGTTCTGGAACAGCGTCTAGTGTGGCTGAAAAGGCTGATTTGGGAGTGACAATCCCTTCCACACTGGGAGCAAGTGCAGTCTGTCCCTGGTCTGTCTCCCTGGCTATGGGCCTTCCTTCTTTGCCTCTTTGCCTCAGTCTGTTGGCCAAGTGTCTCTTCAAACTGGGAAAGGCCATGCTGCACAGCCTGCCTCCAAGCAGGCCGCTCAGAGGCCAGGGTTTCCCACTTGTTGAGGTCGACTCCTAAGGCCTTCAGATCCCTCTTGCAGATGTCCTTGTATCGCAGCTGTGGTCTACCTGTAGGGTGCTTTCCTTGCACGAGTTCTCCATAGAGGAGATCCTTTGGGATCCGGCCATCATCCATTCTCACGACATGACCAAGCCAAAGCAGGCGTCTCTGTTTCAGCAGTGCATACATGCTAGGGATTCCAGCACGTTCCAGGACTGTGTTGTTTGGAACTTTGTCCTGCCAGGTGATGCCGAGAATTCGTCAGAGGCAGCGCATGTGGAAAGCGTTCAGTTTCCTCTCCTGTTGTGAGCGAAGAGTCCATGACTCGCTGCAGTACAGAAGTGTACTCAGGACGCAAGCTCTGTAGACCTGGATCTTGGTATGTTCCGTCAGCTTCTTGTTGGACCAGACTCTCTTTGTGAGTCTGGAAAACGTGGTAGCTGCTTTACCGATGCACTTGTTTAGCGCGGTATTGAGAGAAAGAGTGTCGGAGATTGTTGAACCAAGGTACACAAAGTCATGGACAACCTCCAGTTCATGCGCAGAGATTGTAATGCAGGGAGGTGAGTCCACATCCTGAACCATGACCTGTGTTTTTTTCAGGCTGATAGTCAGTCCAAAATCTTGGCAGGCCTTGCTAAAACGATCCATGAACAGCTGGAGATCTTTGGCAGAGTGGGTAGTGACGGCTGCATCGTCGGCAAAGAGGAAGTCACGCAGACATTTCAGCTGGACTTTGGACTTTGCTCTCATTCTAGAGAGGTTGAAGAGCTTTCCATCTGATCTGGTCTGGAGATAGATGCCTTCTGTTGCAGTTCCAAAGGCCTGCTTCAGCAGGACAGCGAAGAAAATTCCAAACAAGGTTGGTGCAAGAACACAGCCCTGCTTGACTTCGGATGTCAAAGGGGTCTGATGTGGAGCCATCGAAGACAACAGTGCCCTTCATGTCCTTGTGGAAAGATCTGATGATGCTGAGGAGCCTGGGTGGACATCCAATCTTGGGGAGAATCTTGAAGAGGCCGTCCCTGCTGACCAGGTCGAAAGCCTTCGTGAGATCTATGAAGGCTATAAAGAGTGTCTGTCGTTGTTCCCTGCATTTCTCCTGCAGTTGTCTAAGGGAGAATACCATATCAGTGGTGGACCTGTTGGCTCGGAATCCGCACTGTGATTCTGGATAAACGCTCTCTGCAAGTACCTGGAGTCTCTTTAGTGCAACTCGGGCAAACAACTTTCCTACAACACTAAGGAGAGAGATGTCAGCAGGACTTCAGCAGGGATGCTGTCTTTTCCAGGTGCCTTGCCAAAGTGAGTGAGTGAGTAAGTAAGTAAGTAAGTAAGTAAGTAAGTAAGTAAGTAAGTAAGTAAGTAAGTTTCAATGTAAGTAAGTGTAAAGTCATGCATATTGGGGCAAAAAAATCAAAACTTCACATATAGGCTGGTGGGTTCTGAGCTGTCTGTGACAGATCAGGTGAGAGATCTTGGGGTGGTGGTGGACAGCTCGATGACAGTGTTGACCCAATGTGTGGTGGCAGTGAAGAGGGCTAATTCCATGCTTGGGATCATTAGGAAAGGCATTGAGAATAAGACAAGTAATATTGTAATGCCATTGTACAAATCGATGGTAAGGCCACACCTGGAGTATTGTGTCCAGTTCTGGTCGCCACATTTCAGAAAGGACATGGAAAAGGTGCAAAAGAGAGCAACTAAGATGATTACTGGGCTAGGGCACCTCCCTTATGAGGAAAGGCTACAGCATTTGGGCCTCTTCAGCCTAGAAAAGTGACGCCTGAGGGGGGACATGATTGAGACTTACAAAATCTTGCACGGGATGGACAGAGTGGATAGAGAGATGCTTTTTTCCCTCTTGCATAACACCAGAACCAGGGGACATCCACGAAAGCTGAGTGTTGGGAGAGTTAGGACAGACAGAAGAAAATATTTCTTCACCCAGTGTGTAATTAGTTCGTGGAACTCCTTGCCACAGGATGTAGTGATGGCATCTTCCCTGGATGCCTTTAAGAGGGGATTGGACAAATTTCTGGAGGAAAAGTTCATTACAGGTTACAAGTCATAGTAGGTGTTATGTGTGCAAGTTATGCAGGATCTACCATAGTCTTTCGAGACTGAAGGTTGCCAACAGGAGTATGCAGGATCGAAATCCTGCATAACTGATTGGCCCAGACTTCCAGTTGGCCAATCGGGTGATGGATTGAAATCCTACCATCTGACTGGCCCTCTAGTTAATGTTTCAACTGCACCAATCATGGGGAGTCTTGGCGGAGCTAAAGGGTATAAAAGCCAGGGGTGTTTGCCTTGTGTCGGATTCATTCAGATTCATTGCCAGGTTCTGTTCTGAAGATGGGCCAGTCACTTTCTCTCAGCCTCGCCTACCTCACAGGGTTGTTGTGAGGACAAAAGGAGGGGAGCAGCTGTGTACACCGCCCTGAGCTCCTTGGAGGAAGGGTGGTATTAAAAAAATGTGAAAAAAGATGGAATAAACATATTGAGCTGTTATCTCTATGCCTTCCTTTATTCGCATGGACCCACTATATAACAGTAGGTATGTGCAAGCTCTTGGTTTTAGAGGCAGGCTGCCTCTGATTGTCAGATGCAAGGGAGAGCCCCAGGATGCAGGTCTCTTGCTGTCTTGTGTGCTCCCTGGGGCATTTGGTGGGCCGCTGTGAGATACAGGAAGCTGGACTAGATGGGCCTTTGGCCTGATCCAGCAGGGCTCTTCTTATGTTTTTATGTTCTAGTCCACCTTCCTGTATCTCACAGTGGCCCACCAAGTTTAAAAGCCACCTTCATGGATCATGGCCTTATCATGGTGAAAGGACTTCATTAACTCTGTGAGTTACTCAGTAACTAAGTAAGGCTATGAGCTATGCTGTGTAGGGACACACAAGATGGAAAGGTCATAGCAGAGAGTTCTGACTAAACATGATCCACTGGAGAAGGAAATGGCAACGTACTCCAGTATGCTTGCCAAGAAAACCCTATGGACTTTAGTATCAAAAGGCTAAAAGGTATGACACCGGAAGATGGGTCCTTCAGGTTGGAAGGCGTCCAATATGCTACTGGGGAACAGCGGAGGATAATTACAAGTAGCCCCAGAAGGATTGCAGGAGCTGGGCCAAAACTGAAAGGTTGCTCAGCTGCGGATGTGTCTGGAAGTGAAAGGAAAGTCTGATGCTGTAAAGAACTATACTGCATAGGAACCTGGAGGGTGAGACCTATTAATCAAGGTAAGCTGAATGTGGTCAAACGTGAGATGGCAAGATTGAACATCAACATCTTGGGAATTAATGAACTAAAAGGGACAGGAATGGGCAAATTTAATTCAGGTGAACATTATATTTACTACTGTGGACAAAAATCCCATCGAAGAAATGGGGTAGCCCTCATTGTGAACAAAAGAGTGGGAAAAGCAGTACTGGGTACAATCTCAAAAACAGCAGAATGATTTCGGTTTGAATTCAAGGTAAACCCTTCAACCTCACAGTAATTCAAGTCTGTGCTCCAACCACTGATGCTGAAGAGGATGAAGTTAATCGATTTTATGAAGACTTACAACACCTTCTAGAACTAACACCAAAAAAAGATGTCCTCCTTATTATAGGGCAGTGGTTCTCAAACTCTCTGAGAGTTCTCAAACTCTCTTAAGGGGGTAGGGGCCAGGGCCCGCAGGCTGGGGCGTCGCGATGCCCCAGTTTGAGAAGCCCTGTTAGAGGGGATTGGATGCTAAAGTAGGAAGTCAAGAGGTAACGGGAATAACAGGCAAGTTTGGCCTTGGAGTACAAAATGAAGCAGGGCAAAGTCTAATAGAGTTTTGTCAAGAGAACATGCTGGTCATAGCAAACACCCTTTCCTACAACCCAAGTGGCGACGCTACACATGGGCATCACCAGATGGTCTATACCCAAATCAGATTGATGTTCTCTGCAGCCAAAGATGGAGAAGCTCTATACAGTCAGTAAAAACAAGACTTGAAGCTGACTGTGGATCAGATCATGAGCTTCTCATTGCAAAATTCAGGCTTAAACTGAAGAAAGTAGGGAAAAACCTTAAGGCATTCAGGTATGACCTAAATCATATTCCATATGAATACACAGTGGAGGTGACAAATAGATTTAGTATGCAATCCTACCCTGTGCTGGAACAGGCAAGACAAGAAGTTTTCGCTGTATCCAGGGCAGGATAGGGGCCCAAGGCAGCTCAGCCAGAGGCAAGGGGATACTTTTCCCCTTACCTCTGGGTAAAGTACGCTGGCCCCTATGGGTGTTCTCAGACTTGCGCCACCTCCTGAAGTGGCACAAGTGTGAGGAGAGCGGAGCAGCTTGAAGCCGCTCTGATCTCCCTGAGAACAGGGTTGGGATCTGGTATAACTGCTGGATCCCAGCCCCACCTCCCAGTCTCCACCCTCCCACCCCACCCCCAGTTTACGATTGGTTTATGTTCCAATCCCAAAGAAAGCTAATGCCAAAGAATGTTCAATCCACCGCGCAATTGCGCTTATTTCACATGCCAGCAAGGTTATGCTCAGAATCCTACAAGCCAGGCTTCAGCAGTATGTGGACTGAGAAATACCAGAAGTATAGGCTGCTTTTCGAAGAGGCAGAGGAACTAGAGATCAAATTACCAGCATTCCGTAGGATTATAGAGAAAGCAAGGGAGTTCCAGAAAAACATCTACTTCTGCTTCATTGACTATGCTAAAGCCTTTGACAGTGTGGATCACAACAAATTGTGGCAAGTTCTTAAAGAGATGGGAGTTCCAGACCACCTCATCTGTCTCCGGAGAAATCAAGAGGCAACAGTTAGAACCGGATATGGAACAACTGATTGGTTTAAAATATGGAAAGGAGTATGACAAGGCTGTATATTGTCACCCTGCTTATTTATATGCAGAGTACATCATCCAGCCCAGGGTACATCATGCGAAAGGCTAGGTTGGATGAATCACAAGCCAGAGTTAAGATCTCTGGGAGAAATATCAATTTCCTTAGATATGCAGATGATACTACTCTACTGGCAGAAAGTCAGGAGGATCTAAAGAACCTCTTGATGAGGGTGAAGGAGGAAAGTGCAAAATGTGGCTTGAAACTTAACATCAAAAAAACTAATATCATGACATCCAG
The DNA here is from genome assembly GCF_035046505.1 of Tiliqua scincoides. Taxonomy (NCBI): domain Eukaryota; kingdom Metazoa; phylum Chordata; class Lepidosauria; order Squamata; family Scincidae; genus Tiliqua; species Tiliqua scincoides. The sequence continues at coordinate 311,802,010 of NC_089821.1, forward strand.
TCCCATCACCTCATGGCAAATAGAAGGGGAAGAAATGGAAGCTGTGCCAGAGCTTATCCTCCTGGGCTCCAAGATCACTGCAGACAGAGATTGCAGCCATGAAATTAAGACGCTTCCTTCTTGGGAGGAAAATTATGGGAAGCTTAGACAACTTAATGAAAAGCTGAGACATCACCTTGTCGACAAAGGCTTGTATAGTCAAAGCTATGGTTTTCCAGTTGTAATGTGTGGCTGTGAGAGCTGGACCATAAGGAGGGCTGAGAGCCGAAGAATAGATGCTTTTGAATTATGGTATTGGAGAAGACTTTTGAGAGTCCCCTGGATTGCAAGGAGATCAAATCAGTCAATCCTATAGGACTGTTCATTGGAAGGACAGATGCTGAAGCTGAAGCTTAAATACGTACTTTGATCATCTCATGAGAAGGGAGGACTCATGAGAAGGGAGGACCTGGAGATAGGGTTGAGCAGTGAGGTGGCTAAGTTTGCGGACGACACCAAACTTTTCCGAGTGGTAAAGACCAGAAGTGATTGTGAGGAGCACCAGAAGGATCGCACATTGGGACAAAAAATCAAATTTCACATATAGGCTGATGGATTCTGAGCTGTCTGAGACAGATCAGGAGAGAGATCTTGGGGTGGTGGTGGACAGGTCGATGAGAGTGTCGATCCAATGTGCGGCAGCAGTGAAGAAGGCCAATTCTATGCTTGGGATCATTAGAAAAGGTATTGAGAACAAAACGGCTAATATTATAATGCTGTTGTACAAATCGATGGTAAGGCCATACCTGGAGTATTTTGTCCAGTTCTGGTCACTGCATCTCAAAAAAGACATAGTGGAAATGGAAAAGGTGCAAAAGAGAGAGACTAAGATGATTACTGGGCTGGGGCACCTTTCTTATGAGGAAAGGCTACGGCGTTTGGGCCTCTTCAGCCTAGAAAAGAGGCGCCTCAGGGGGAACATGATTGAGACATACAAAATTATGCAGGGGATGGACAGAGTGGATAGAGAGATGCTCTTTACACTCTCACATAACACCAGAACCAGGGGACATCCACTAAAATTGAGTGTTGGGAGAGTTAGGACAGACAAAAGAAAATATTTCTTTACTCAGCGTGTGGTCAGTCTGTGGAACCCCTTGCCACAGGATGTGGTGACGGCATTTGGTCTGGATGGACAAGGGGATTGGACAAGTTTCTGGAGGAAAATCCATTATGGGTTACAAGCCATGATGTGTATGCGCAACCTCCTGATTTTACAAATGGGCTATGTCAGAATGCCAGATGCAAGGGAGGGCACCAGAATGCAGGTCTCTTGTGATCTGGTGTGCTCCCTGGGGCATTTGGTGGGCCGCTGTGAGATCCAGGAAGCTGGACTAGATGGGCCTATGGCCTGATCCAGTGGGGTTGTTCTTATGGTCTTAACTACAATTCCCAGGAAGCCTTGCAGGTCTCTTGTTATCTGGTGTGCTCCCTGGGGCATTTGGTGGGCCACTGTGAGATACAGGAAGCTGGACTAGATGGGCCTATGGCCTGATCCAGTGGGGTTGTTCTTATGTTCTTAACTACAATTCCCAGGAAGCCTTGCGGGTCTCTTGTTATCTGGTGTGCTCCCTGGGGCATTTGGTGGGCCTCTGTGAGACACAGGAAGCCGGACTAGATGGGCCTATGGCCTGATCCAGTGGGGCTGTTCTTATGTTCTTAACTACAATTCCCAGGAAGCCTTGCAGGTCTCTTGTTGTCTGGTGTGCTCCCTGGGGCATTTGGTGGGCCGCTGTGAGATACAGGAAGCTGGACTAGATGGGTCTCTGGCCTGATCCAGTGGGGCTGTTCTTATGTTCTCTTTAGAAAAGAGAATGCCGATGGTGGTTCTGTCTTACCTGCTGCCCTTGCACTGCACATTCCTGGTTCTTTTATCCATTGGGCATTTTTTTTGGGGGGGGGGGTGGTGAGGGCAAGTTCAATATTCCAGGTAATTAGCAACAGGGATGTGCGGTGGGTGGGGAGACAGGTGAGGCAGAGCCTCCCCACCAGAGTCCTCCAAAAAGCTCTGAGTGTAGGTTGTGAGTGCTTGCACACCTCACACAGCACCTTTTCAAAGCACTCCGGAGGGGAGGCTCTGCCTCACCTGCCTCCCTACCCACCGCATGTCCTTGATTAGCAGCAGTCTATGGGTTGTACGGCTTATGCCTCAAGCATGGCACCTCCTCTGCTTAGCACAGTTAGTAACACTGATGGCAAGCAAGTGTCCAGTCTCATGAGATTAAAAAAAGGCAGAAAGTTCCTTTTCTGGTCCCATTTCCAGTGGAATAAGAAAAAAACAGGTTTTTCTCTATTTCATCTTTGCCTTACCTGTGGCCGCTTTGCAAGGCTGCTGCCCTCTTCCTTTTCTAAAATAAGCAGCCCCCCCACCACATTGTTCTTTTGTCATTTAAAATCAGAGGATAACTTTGCCCTTCAGTTTTTTCTTCCACGTAATCACATTCCGAAGAAAAGAGCCCATGAAACAGAAATTCAAATAGGCTGTTAAGAGATGGAAGTTCCTCTGAATTCCCGACTGTTCCCCAAGAGTTTTATCTCCACATACTTCGAAGGGAGAACCTGGACAAGACAAAGCAGCACATACAAGCACTTCTCTTGTTGCTCCTTCTGTCTAATCAGGTGGAAACATTCACAGTCTCTGCGCTTCCGTTTGCTTTCCGTACAGATAAGAACGACAAACGAAAACATTTTGGATACAACCAGGAAATTGGAAAGTCAGGGGGTGCTGCCTTCCTCCCACTGAGAAGTTGCATTCAGAGGGGAGACACCTGTCAAACTTTAGCGGGAAAATGGTTGGCAACCTTCAGTCTCGAAAGACTATGGTATAAGCCTACAGCACTTGGTATTCCCATGCGGTCTCCCATCCAAATACTAACCAGGCCTGACCCTGCTTAGCTTCCAAGATCAGACATGTGCTGGGACCAAGGAAATGGGTCTGCGGGAAGCGAGGCTACTAAGTACAGTGGTGGGAAGGGGACGTTGTTTGTGCAAAGGGCAGTCTGCACAGGCTCAGGTGCATTGATGCCGCATTGGTGTCTCTTTGGTGGTGCTGCTTGTATGTGGCGGAAGGTGGGGGGGAGCGGCAAACAGATGCCTGACCTCTCCCTCCAATCTGCCCCCAATGGAGCTGGCCCCCTTACCTACCTCTTCCACTGCACAGGTTCTTTAAATGAAGCAGGCAATGCAGAGTGCCCTGGGAGCACTCCTAGCAGGCCCCACGTTTCCTGCTTTGTTTAAAGAGCCTGCACAGAGAAAGGAACAGGTTCATCGTGGGTTACAAGTCATGGTAGGGTATGTGCAAGCTCTTGGTTTTAGCGGTAGGGTGCCTCTGATTGCCAGGTGCAGGGAGAGTACCAGGACGCAGGTTGTGTCTGTTGTCTTGTGTGCTCCCTGGGGCATTTGGTGGGCCAGTGTGAGATACAGGAAGCTGGACTCGATGGGCCTTTGGCCTGATCCAGCGGGGCTCTTCTCATGAACATGATCACTGCATTCCAGTTGCCAGAGCAGAGTCCAGTGGAGGAGGGAGCAAGGTGAGGAGACGGGGTGGGAGCTCCGAGAAGCTGCATGCGGCAATCTCACTCTTTCCTCTGTCCGGGCTCTTTAAATAAATGCACTCTGGAAATGCGCTCTGCATGCTTTGTTTGAAGAGCCCATGCAGAGGAAGGAGACAGGTGAGGGATGCATGAATTTTTTTTGGGGGGGGGGCAGCATAGAGTGCAACACTTCACCTGGTCCTGCACCTTATTCCCCATGACGCTGCCTGGCCACCCCAAAGGCCTGTTCCTGCTGCTCCCTCATCAGAAAAGGTGCCATGTTCCACCACTTCTCTCCTGTCCTGCAATCCAGGCCCTCACCAAACTCCGGCTCCCCTCCCAGTATTGCCACTGCTGCTGCCTCTCTCTCACCTGGAGGCCTCTCCTTCTCCTGGGCTGAAACCCTACCTCACATACTGAGGAGTAAGTCCCACTGAACACGATGAGATTCACTTCTGAGCAGACATACAGGGGGCTGTGCTGCTAGATGTTGCCCTCCCCCTCAACACCACAATGCTGGAATTGGCCTTCTTGGCTGGCCAAGAAGCAGCCATGACTGCTCTCTTGGTCTGGTGTCCTTTATGTTGGAGTTCTCTGTCCTCCTCCTCCTCTGCAGCCATCACCTTGTCACATTCAGCTTTCACGTTCCCCCTGCCATGATGTGGCCAGTGGGAGGCTTCTGCGCACTCGGGACGAGTTCACAGGGTCCCTCTAATGAGCCAGACTGAAACTGCACTTTGCTCATTAGCCTGAGTTAGAAAGAACTGTGCTTGAACTCAGGAATTGGACAGCTTCATTCCCGAGGAACTTGTCCAGGAAGGAGAGCCAATTGTACTGGGAAATGACATCTCACTGTGGAGGCCACAGGATCCATTTGTGCTGATAACGTAACTCTGAAGAAGACACCTGCATCACTCTGGATGCTTCTAGGACTATTATAGCTGTTTTGAGGGGCAGTGGCTCATCTCTCTGTGGACTACTAAATGCAGACACCTGGGAGTAGTCTGCAGAGTGGAGAGCGGCACTAATGAAGCAGACCAAGAAGATGTCTTTATGAAAGACATCTATCTGTTTATGAGAGACATCTGTCTGTTTATGTCTTTATGAGAGACATCAGACATATGTCTGTTATGAGAGAGAAGCTCTTTCAGCACACATATGTTGGCATCCTTCAGTCTCAAAAGACTCTGGTATCACGCTCTGAAAGGTGGTTCTGGAACAGCGTCTAGTGTGGCTGAAAAGGCCGATTTGGGAGTGACAATCCCTTCCACACTGGGAGCAAGTGCAGCCTGTCCCTGGTCTGTCTCCCTGGCTATGGGCCTTCCTTCTTTGCCTCTTAGCCTCAGACTGCTGGCCAAGTGTCTCTTCAAACTGGGAAAGGCCATGCTGCACAGCCTGCCTCCAAGCGGGCTGCTCAGAGGCCAGGGTTTCCCACCTGTTGAGGGAAACACAGCACACAGATGAGCAGTGATTTGGGGGGATGCCTTTAATGGAACCACTAGCAGTACCTCAAGCATTTCTGATTGTGCCCCCCATTTCCCAAATACAGCTGTGGGCATTTGCTAATTCCGGATGATGTGATGATCATTGATTATTTTATTTCAGACATTTTAATCCTGCCTTCACTCCTGAAAGTGATGCCCAAGGTGGCTCAGAATGATAAAATGCCTTGTGCTGGCAGAGAACTAGGAGAGCTGTGCAAACGCTGGCATTTCTTTGGGCTTTCTGCCTGATTTAAGAGTTCCCACAACTCTGTGGGAGCAACTCTGAGGTGCTTTTACAATGGTGACTTGCAACTAGTTTTACTAGAGGGCCAATATGGGGGGGTGGGAGAGTGGTGTATCTAGGGTGTGGCGGGTATTGACACCTGCCCAGGGTGCCACTTGAAGGGGGGGCTCCAGTGAGCAGAAGGAACAGGGAGCAGCCAGATCACAAAGCTGCAACCTTGTGTTTAAGCAGCTTTGCAATCTGGCTACCTCCATTCCTTCGGCCCGTTCAGGGTCTCCAATGCATTGCCGTCGCTGCCTGGAATGGCTCTGATGGTGAGTGGGAGGGGCTACTTATACGGCGCATTGCGGTGCCTGCAGTACTTAGCATACTGCCCCCCTCTGGCTATGCCACTGGTTGGCATGATCACAAACCTGAAATTCAAAGCGGATTTCAAGGTTCCTCCAAGAGGAGTTTTCAAGAGGAGCCAAATGCATTTCTGATAAACAGACATTTCTCAGGGGGCTCCTACACAGCCTTGATTCTCCTCCTGAAGAACTCCAGACGGAGGTCTTAACCCCAATTCAATAACAGGAGATTGTGTCTTGCTGAGTATGTGGGTGCTTCAGAATTTTTAAATCTCAGCATTTAATATTTTGCCAAGCTCAAAGCCTGACACAGCAGCCTTGATTTTGACTCAGGAGTCTTGCTTATGCACATTTCGACTTGCTACATCTACAAAATGCCATATTTGTAACACAACTGCTATGTCCAGGTGGTTACTCCTGCCTGGGTGTGAGGGCATTTCATGATTTTCAAGAAAGGGCTGTTCTGTCCCTGATCTATCCCAATAAAAATATAGATTATACTTTTAAAAATTAAATAGAAAAATCTTGGTATCCAGTGTGTGATAATTTGATATCTCGGTGTCACTGAGTATAGAGTGAAGTTTAAATAAACTTCATGTACCTTCCTATTAGATAGTTTTCTTTTGCTGTGATCAATATTGCAGATAATGTAGGCAAACACACACACCACACTAAAAGGGTATCTCTTTTTGTTTCCAGTGGAAGAAATCCACTGGAAGTAAACAAGTTCTTTATTCTTATCTGGGTTTTTTGGTCGCCTGCATTTGGAGATAAAGCTCTGCCGTTTTATCACTCCGCAACGCAAGGAAGGCCTGCATTGCAAGCAACGGATGATTTAAGGTGAGATCATTCCATACAAAGAAGCAACACGTTGGCTGCTAGTGAGGAGAACAAATACATTTTCAGCCTGGCTTCTTCTGTGTGCCGGCTGCCTCCCTTGGCTTTTGAGATGTTCTCTTTCCTGTTACGCATTGCTGAAACTGTCACTTTTGTGGTGGAACGGATTCATCGAAGTCTGGCCTGGGCCTCTCGGTTTACTACTGTGAAGCGAACCAGAGCCTTGAGGCTTAAGTCCCTGGAGTTTGGGGGAGCTCAGAGCTTGCAAGAGCTGGGGAGCAGTGGCATAGCTGGAGGGGGGGCAGAGCAGCCAGTCCGGCGGGGAGGCTCAGCGGGGCGGGCAAGTGGCCCCTCCCTTTGGAGCCATTCCTGGCGGGGGAGCAAAACAGAGCCGTATGGGTGGGTGGGTGGGATGCGGGAGGTGGGGCCAGAGTCTGGAAGTTATGCCAGATCCTGACCCTCTTCCCGGACAGTGTAGTGCAGTCCTGGGCTGCTTGAATTTGCACCACCCACTGGGGCAGCTGCAGCGCAACACATGGTAAAGGGAAATGTTTCACTGGCCTGCAGCCAGCCCCAAACATGCGCCAGATGCAGCACAGACCCAGTGGCCTGCCTGTTTCCAGCGCAAGTTAGGCTTGTGTCCTTAGTAGTGTAACTGGGGGTGCAGTAAGTACCGCAGGCGCTGCAACATGCAGTGTAAGAGGCCCCTCCCACTTCCCATCAGAGCTACTGGGGCAGTGATGGCAATGTGCAGGTAATGGCTCAATGGCTCTGGTGGCAAGTGGGAGGGTCTGCTTACACGGCATGTTGTGGTGCATGCAATGCTTACTGTCCTGCCCCTCTGGTTACTTACCTGACTTCATGCATAATACCTTCCCTATCCCCCCCCCCCAATACAGGATTCATTATTGGCACCCTTCAGTCTCGAAAGACTCTGGTATTGCGCTCTGAAAGGTGGTTCTGGCACAGCGTCTAGTGTGGCTGAAAAGGCCAATCCGGGAGTGACAATCCCTTCCACACCGGGAGCAAGTGCAGTCTGTCCCTGGTCTGTCTCCCTGGCTATGGGCCTTCCTTCTTTGCCTCTTAGCCTCAGACTGTTGGCAAAGTGTCTCTTCAAACTGGGAAAGGCCATGCTGCACAGCCTGCCTCCAAGCGGGCCGCTCAGAGGCCAGGGTTTCCCACCTGTTGAGGTCCATCCCTAAGGCCTTCAGATCCCTGTTGCAGATGTCCTTGTATCGCAGCTGTGGTCTACCTGTAGGGTGCTTTCCTTGCACGAGTTCTCCATAGAGGAGATCCTTTGGGATGGATACAGGATGGGTTCTTGCAAATTGTCAGGGTTTGAGAAACACTTGTGAATAATAGTGCAAGCATCATTTTCACTTGAAGAACAGTGAAATGGGAAAGCGGAGGACACATTCTCTTTTTCCAGGTTTCCAGGAATTTGATTTGGGTTTGTCCCTTCACCATCTAATGGCTCAATCCTAAGCTGGCCTCATGTAAAGCCAGGACTGCTGGTGCCACAGCTACTCTGTCACTCTGCTTGCTACTGGCTTGCTACTGGTGGTGCAGGAGCCCAAAAGCGGCAGGTTGCAAAATTTCCACTGGTGCGGGTAGGTTGGCAGCTTGGGTGGTTCAGAGTAGGACCAGAGCTGGTTGGAGCTGGGCCAGGTCAGGGGCAGGAGGGGGAGGAGATCAGTGGCAGTCGTACAAGCCAAGATCCTATCCCCCATTCCTGGTCCAGCCTTATGCCAGCTAAAGAACTGGCACGGGACTGTGGAGCCTCATTGGAGCCAGGCAAGTGGTCTGAGAGGCAAGAGAGGCAAATTAAAAATTTAGTTACCACTCCTGGGCTCCCTGGTGCCCACGTACCTGTAGCATGCAGTGCATGCTCTGTTGGTAGGACGGCATGCTCTGGGCTGGACTGCATGCTCCGGGGATAGGGCTGGGTCGTTAATTGCCTGAAACACTCTTAAAAGCAAAGTTTAGCTGATGGAGAAAACCCACTATTTTTGGTGCAATGAGTTGTATTTCAGGGACGTGGTTTGGAATACCCAAGGCAGCCATCCTTGACGTGGTTATTCTGGACTAGATCGCTTTAGCCAAGGAGAACGAAAAGCCATGTTTTGTCTCTAACACTCCATTTCAGGGTGCAAATGTGCTTAATGCAGCTTGTCAGTTGCAAAATGGCCACCAGTTCATCTGGGAGTCCTCAGAACTGAGCTCCTACTTCATGTGAATCATGTGCTGCCTTGTCCATTTCCCCACCTGCATGGACTGAGATTGGGCTGCTTCACAAATATTTAGCAATGTATTGACTGGTCTTTCTGAAAGCAGACTCAGCCCAGCACTCTGGAGAGAGTGTGTGGAGTGAAAGGGTGATGTCTGCAGCCTCAGGCCTGGCTTGCCTGAATTCCTACCAATCTGAATTAGGACTGGGCTGATGTGCTGAAAGTTCTATGACAGCAGAACAGAAGCCATTTTGGGAGAGCTTCTGCTGGAGGCAGTGGTGGGGGTGGGTGGGGTGGAAGTGAACTGGGCAGGGACGGGGAGGAATGGGGGTGGGGAAGTGGCAGGAGGGGGTGGATCCTGTAACAGTGGTGCATGCAGGATCCTGTTTGCAGGCTCTCCACCCCTTTCGTCTCCTTGGACTTGGGCCTTTTTGGGGCAGCTGAATTGGTAGCAGGGAGGGGGAAGGATAGAACTGATCTCGGAGTCCCCTCCCTTCATACTTGTCAGGTGCCAGATGTCTGTGCAGAAGTCAAAACAGCCAGTTCTTGCTGACTTGGTGCTATCTCACCTGCACAAAACCACCGCCAAGGAACGTACTGTGACAAAGTGCCAAACTCGGGGAGCCGGTTCTGCTGATTCAATAGCTGACCTGCCTCTGAACTGGAGGAGAGAGTGGGATCCTGGGGGTGGCTGATTCACTGATATTATGAAATGAGAGAGAGAGAGAGAGAGAGAGAGAGAGTTGCAAAAACAATACAACTCTCCACTAATGACCTGCAATGGAAATGTGAGAATCCTGTTTTGTCCCAGTTAGGCAATTCTCCCATGCTCATGAAGCCGATTCTGCAGAGTTACCGCGAGCAGTAATGGCTTAATTGGGCTGCGAGAGAACCCTTTAGACCCACTTAGTCTTCTTTAATGCCGCTAAAGGGAATGCAAAGAGACCGGCATTCTTCAAACGTGCCTGGTTTGGTTTTCCAAAATGCCCTTCCACGAGCAATTAGAGGGAGGCTGGAATTGGCAATGGGGAGGAGAGATTTCCCTCAAGCTCATCCTGGGAGCCAGCAGCCCCCGTGAACAGCGGTTGCGGATTGTGCAGGCAGCCCCTCAGTGGCCTGGTCTGAAAACAATAGGTCTGAAAACAACATTTCCTCCTTTGCATACACAGGGAATGAAACACTTGTGCACAGACAGGGGTTGTAGTTCAGCAGAGGAGCACCTGTTTTGTTTGAAGACAGTCACAGCTTCAGCCCCTGGCAACATCTCCAAGTGGGGCTAGAAAAGACCCTCTCCCTGAAGCCTGGCAGAGCTGCCACCAGTCCATGTAGATCAGTGATTTTCAGTTTTTGTTCCCCCAGCACACCAATCTCTATGGCCTTTGCCTCTTACAATGTCACTTCTTACTTCTGGGAGGCTTTTCCTGCTTCTGTGGCTCTGTTTCTAGGGCCACTGCCTGTAATGAATTATCTGTCCCACTTTCTCCGCTGGCAGAGACAGACAAGTGGCTCTAGAAACAGAGCTGCAGAACCCAGAAGAGTTTTTCAGCTATTTTTGACCGCTGTGCCCCAAACATGGCACACCTGTGAACCTTTCACAGCACCCTGGTTGAAAATCGCTGATGAAGATGATACTGAGCAAGAAGGATCAACGGTCTAGCTTGGTAGGAAGTCCCCTCCTGAGCTCTTGGGGAGAACCATTCTGCACTGATGTGCCACAGATGTACTTCTCCAATGGGTGAAGGAAGCCCCTCTCCTCACTGTGCAGACTCTGATTCATCCATTTTCATTGAGGGAATGGGGCAGCCCTGACATGCAGGAGCTCTCTTTGTGCTTCAGGGGACATGTGGGGCTCTAGATTGTGGCAGCCCCTGCCACTCCTTAGGTGCCCTTTGCCAGGCTCACTTCATCAGGGAACCCACCCCCCAAAAGGTCACTGTGGCTTGCCTTTTGAGATACTCACCTTCAGGTTAATTACCTGCACCTGGAGCCCTGTTGAGATGCATATGGGATTTGTTGTACAGCTGGATGAGTCACCTTGTGGCCGAAAAGACAGCTGCACACCTTCAGGGGGCTGTGGGTATTTGACTTAACACTTGAAAGGCACAAAAGCCAAGCATTCCTTGGCTTTTCCTTCTAAGTATAGTTTCCCACAAGCCGGCTTCATCATCCTCTGCGGTAGGAGATGCCCAGAGCATCATTCCTGCAGTGGAAGGGTTCTCACAACCCTTGACTTCTCACAAAAACCCTTGACTTCCAACGGGCGGACTTCCCTCAAATGAGGAGGCTGGTTAGAAGGAGGTTGAAAGGGAGGGTAAAAAGAGTCCAATCTCTCCAGAGTGCATGGAGGCTGCTTAAAATAACAGTAATAAAGGTCCAGCAGAGCTGTATACCACAAAGGAAGAAGGGCTCCACTAAGTCCAGGAGGTGCCTGCATGGCTAACCAGCCAAGTTAGAGAGGCTGTGAAGGGCAAGGAAGCTTCCTTCCGTAAATGGAAGTCTTGCCCTAATGAGGAGTATAAAAAGGAACATAAACTGTGGCAAAAGAAATGTAAGAAGGTGATACGGGAGGCCAAGAGAGGCTATGAGGAACGCATGGCCAGCAACATTCAGGGGAATAATAAAAGCTTCTTCAAATATGTTAGAAGCAGGAAACCCGCCAGAGAAGCGGTTGGCCCTCTGGATGGTGAGGGAGGGAAAGGGGAAATAAAAGGAGACTTAGAGATGGGAGAGAAATTGAATGAGTTGTTTGCATCTGTCTTCACGGCAGAAGACCTCGGGCAGATACCGCTGCCCGAACGGCCCCTCCTCACCAAGGAATTAAGTCAGATAGAGGTCAAAAGAGAAGATGTTTCAGACCTCATTGATAAATTAAAGATCAATAAGTCACCGGACCCTAATGGCATCCACCCAAGAGTTATTAAGGAATTGAAGAATGAAGTTGCTGATCTCTTGACTAAAATATACATCCCTCAAAACGGCCACGGTGCCAGAAGATTGGAGGATAGCAAATGTCACACTAATCTTTAAAAAGGGGAATAGGGGGGACCCGGGAAACTATAGGCCGGTCAGCTTAACATCTATACCGGGTAAGATGGTGGAATGCCTCATCAAAGATAGCATCTCAAAACACATAGACGAACAGGCCTTGCTGAGGGAGAATCAGCCTGGCTTCTGTAAGGGTAAGTCTTGCCTCACAAACCATTTAGAATTCTTTGCAAAGGTCAACAGGCATGTGGATGTGGGAGAACCCGTGGACATTATATACCAGGACTTTCAGAAGGCGTTCGACACGGTCCCTCACCAAAGGCTACTGAAAAAACTCCACAGTCAGGGAATTAGAGGACAGGTCCTCTCATGGATTGAGAACTGGTTGGAGGCCAGGAAGCAGAGAGTGGGTGTCAATGGGCAATTTTCACAATGGAGAGAGGTGAAAAGCGGTGTGCCCCAAGGATCTGTCCTGGGACCGGTGCTTTTTAACCTCTTCATAAATGACCTGGAGACAGGGTTGAGCAGTGAGGTTGCAAAGTTTGCGGATGACACCAAACTTTTCCGAGTGGTGAAGACCAGAAGAGATTGTGAGGAGCTCCAGAAGGATCTCTCCAGACTGGCAGAATGGGCAGCAAAGTGGCAGATGCGCTTCAATGTCAGTAAGTGTAAAGTCATGCACATTGGGGCAAAAAATCAAAGCTTCACATATAGGCTGATGGGTTCTGAGCCTCTCCTGTCATTGTCAGAGACAACTGTTGTACTGTCAGAGTTATCCGCTGGCTGCCACTCCTTTGCCCTTCCTCAAGGTTAGGGGCTTCTTTTCCCCTTGGAGAAAGGGGATGAGACAGCAATTGGTGAAGAGCTGGGGATGACAGCCAAGTTGTGACAGGTGGTCTGCCCAAGGAGGTTGCGGGTCCCGTGGGTCAATTCAGGCATGGGTCCCTGCAGAGTCCAGCACCCCTGCATTGGAAGTCCAGCCCATCCATGATGCTGTGTGCTGCATCTGCTACAGGCAGTATGTGCAGGAAGACCTTTGGAATGAAAGGATCTGAGGTGTGTGTGTGGGGGGGGGGGAGCTTGCCCTAATGTGTCATCCCTTTCTCTCCTCCCCCATCAAGGTGGTTATACAGACAGACCGACCTGGCAGAGGTTTATCAAGCAATGCATTGTGTGACAATAGTGGATAGTGTTTCCCCCCCCCCCCTTGTCTCCTGATACTAAAATGCAGGGTCATCCCATTAAATTGCCAGTAGATTCAGGGCAGGCAAAAGAAGAGAGGTCCTTCTTCTCATAGCTTCCCTGTGGAATTCCCTGCCACTGACCTGGCTGTTTTAACAGAGGCTGAGACATTCATAGAGGAGAAGTGAGCTGAGGCTCATCACTGGTCAGGATGGCTTGTGCAACCTCCATACTCAGCCATAGTCTATCCCTAAATCCCAGTGGCCGGTGGGCCAAACTGAGGGGAGGGTGATTACCTTCATGCCTTGCTGACGGGCTTCTCATTGGGGCTTCTGTTGGCCTCTGATGAGAACCAGGATGCTGAACTTGATGGCTCTTTGCCCTGAACAGGCAGGGTGCTTCTGGTGTTCTCAGGATCGCAACATTGATGGGGCTTTCTCCATGGTGCCTGGGCACTGCCAGATGCTCCCTCCACTCATGGGCAGTGTCATGAATATGTACAGTTTAGGCCTAGTAACATGTAAAGCCTGAACCAAGCTAAAACAGTAACACAGAAGTGGCTGCTAGGAATTTACAACTCAGTGGAAGGTGATAATGTAGCACCTAGGCAGCCAGAAAAACGCCCATCAAGGATGGAATGCAGCTGTAGATCTCCAGGGGGGAGGGAAGAGCTGAGAGGGTGAGCATCCAGCCCCACTTCCGGAGGACAGGGTCTTTGGTCTTTGTCTCTGGGTGAGAGAGGTGGTGGGTGCACATCCTGCCCCGCCAGGACCATGTGGCCCTTAGGTAACTGACCTGAGGACCTACAAAAGAAGCTGACCCAGGTGAGGGTTAGAGAATAATAGAGTTAGCCAGTTAGCTTTGTTGTTTTATGCTGATATGTTTCCTAGAAGTTTTATGCCTCTAGCATTTGCTGCCTTTTGTAATTTTTTGTAACCCTATGTACTTAATAAAGTAAAAATCTTTTTACCATGTTGGTTCATTGTCTGTTGGGGACAAAAGTTCAGAATCCTGCCTAGCCGTTCAGCAAGCTACCAAAAATCCTCATTGTGGACTAGTAACTTGAGGACTGAGACTTTAAGTAAAGAAAGTGCTCAGTGCCTACAAGGGATATAGTTAAGCCTAGAGGGTCTCAGTGTCCCTGGACTGAGGCACTGGCGCATACAGGGTGGTGGCAATATGATAAGCGCTCACAAAATCCCTCCTTACCTCTTCGGCTTTGCTGGAAAAACCAAATACCGCAGGGCTGAATGTGGGTCCTTGTGCTGGATTTCCATTCAGAGTCAGGTCTACATTACTCATCATCACTGCCATACCCATTTTTGCAGAAAGAATGATGTTCATGCAACTTAATTGAAGGAGTTAAAAATAAATTGGATTACCTTGAATTTCATCTGAGGTTAATAATGCAAATATACTACCCAACTTGATTGAATTTTGTTCTACAATGCCATAATTATTTTTCTGCCAACCAAATGAAACGTGAGTGTATCTCCCTTGCAACTCCCATTTGCTTTTATTTAAAAGCTTTTTCCCCCCAAATAAAACCCTTCTCTTGCCTGAAGCCTGCATTGCACTGCGCTGTGCATTGGACTGACACCTGGAGAATTCAAAATGCTCAGTGAGGTTTCTTTAATCTTAATTTTCTTGCCACCATCTGCCTGCAATTGTAAGGAAATTAATATCACTCATAAAAGCACCACAGAAAGGAAGAAGACCAATTACAGAAGAATATCCATCAGCTTTTAAATCTCTAAGCTTATAGATGGAATCCTGGTCTCCTGCAAACCTTGTGGCTTCACAAAAGTCGCATGGCGCGGCAGGGTTTGACTTTTCCCCTGCTGCAGTTGCCAAATTTGCAACATTTGGCCATCAAATTATGAGTTGGGGGGGGGGAGAGGGGAACTGAGGGGAGCTGGGCAGACCTCTCTGAAATGAACTTCCTGTAAGGCCGTCGTGCAGAGCACCTGGTCAGAGGCGTCACCAGGGTTTGCATCCACTGGTGCAAGAACTCACTGCATCATCCCCCTGGGGGACCTCCTCCTGTACCAGTCCATGAAGAATAATTTCTGCATGGTGATGTCACAGCCCTAGTGAAGGGTTTGTGTACAATATTCTGCATGGTCTGGTCCGGGGGGAGATCCATTATGGAGATGACACACTGAGCTCTCGCACCAGGTGATGAAAACCTTAGTGATGCCTCTGACCAAGTGCTCTCTATATGATGGCCTTGCAAGAAGTCTTATTCCCTTTGCCCATTTCTCTCCATCAAGAGCTTGGCTCCAGTCAACGGATTTCACGTGAGACTCTTCCCCAGAGCCCCAAGGGGCCTGAGCTGAAGCTTTCCTACAAACAAAATCCTTAAAATTGATGCCATCTGGTGCTTTTGTTCAGGGTTGGACAAGACACTTGTCTCTTCAATCAGCCCCCTGCCTGAATCAGGGTTGAAATGTGTGGCCTGCAGTGAATCTTCCTCACTGGTTTTCACCCAGGGGCCAGATGAAGCAACAGCTCTTTCTGGATGTTGGCCAATCTGTGAGTGTGGCCTGACAACAAGCCCCTCCTGCCGAATGACCCCGAATTCCCAGCCAATCTCACCCCTCCTCTTGCCTCCAAGGATCTGGGCTTAGTACTGAACATGGGCAGAAGAGTGGTTTCTTTGGGGTTGCTTCTGTAGCTGCATTCAGTAGTGAAGCTAGAGGGGAGGGGGGTATGGTAAGTATTACGGGTGTCACAATGCGCCATGTAAGCGGTCTCTGCTGCTCACCATTGGACCTATTTTCACTTTTTATTTGGTGAGTTTATTCAGCTCCTTGACCATTAGTCTGGCCAGGCTTGACATATATATTGCCTCTGCACAGCCCTCAGTAGGAAGCATGTTATGGCTCATGCCCTCTCCTTGGGTACGCCTTTAACGTGGGCATGTCAAAAAGCAGATGCTCCCTTGTCCTTGGCTGGTGCGCCCTGCGCATCCTTGGACATCATCATTTAGTACATTAATTCATTGGGTCACTGAGTGATTATCTCTGACTGGATTCTTCACCCTCTTTTCTGCAAGTACCCATTTCTGCCGCCAATGATGGCTGCTGTGCAAGTACCTGGTTCATGTACCTCTGGTTGAAAAGCAACACTCTCTGGTGTGTGCTTCAAACTTGAGCATGTGTCTGGAGCAGAGACATTTTGGGGCAACTGAGCTGCTCAAGAGAAACACACTTGGGAAAGTCTGCGAGATCAGCGTTGCCACCATCAGGCCTTTTGAATGAGAAAATTGGCATTTTGGATGACAAAATGGTTGCTCCAAGTTGTTTCAGGAGTGATGCCTGCCAGTTCTGAGCATTCGTTAGGAACGGTGCAGCATTAATGGCTTGATGGATAACCCAGCTATCGGCTCTTGAAATAATTATGTTTGGTAAATGGAATGCATAAAGTACTCATCAGCAAGGCTGCGATGAAGTCAGGCAAGCGGAAACGCTAATACAGTAGAGACTTAAATAGCATCATAACATTATTTTTTTGGTGTGAACTTGTAATCTGAAACCCAGCAGAGCTCCCGGCTTCTCCAAACAGCGAGGACTGTGCACTGCTTCCTGTAGACAATTACCCAGCGGAAGGCACTCTCAGGACCAAGCTGGGGATAATTATGTGGAACACACTCATCACTCCCAAAGCCCTAATACCTTCTGCTACCAGTCTGGAATTAGAAGAACATGGGGGCAGTGGCATAGCTGGAGGGGGTGCAAAGCACTAAGTTTTGCAAGATGCCTCAGTGCGGCATGCAAGGGGCTCCTCCCCCTCCCCTTTGGAAGGGGAGCCATTCCAGGCAGGGGGAGCAAAATGGAAGCATTCGCCACTGCACTGAGGGAGGGGGCTGCTGGGTCAGCAGCCCCTTCCCACAATGGCCAATCACATGTCCCAGCCAGCGGGAGGCACCACAAGAAGGGCATGGAGAGAATACTGGCGACAGGCATATGATTGAAGATGCTCTTGAACACACAGGCTCCATGTAGGAATCGTGACTGGTATTATTTGTTGGCTTGTTTGTTGAATCCAGGGTGGCAATGCACAAAGCTAAAACAAGATCATCCACAACAAAACAATTCAGAGAGCAAGAGGAGAGAGACAAGAACACACATTTAACAGTGTTTGTACTAACCCAGCAAAGGACTACTGGGGACGAACGAACGAACGAACGAACGAACGAACGAACAAACAAACAAACAAACAAACAAACAAACAAACAAACAAACAAACAAACAGTGATGGAAAGCCAGTGGTAAGGGGGCCTACAGCACCTCACAGGACAGGGAATTCTCTAGGGTGGGGGGCACCTCTTGGGTGTCACCCCCTCTGCCCACATGAAGGCCGCCCAGAGGGGTCTTATGGGATGAGCAGCCTCATGTGGGAGGAAGTCCTCTTTGAGATATTTTGGTCCTAAGCCATATAGGCTCTTTCCCTGCATTTCCCCCGCTTCCTGCTGCCTTTCCCCTGCAGCTGGAATTCAGAGATCCTTTATTTCTAGAACCAGGAGGTATATCTAGCATGGCTTGTAATCTGTGATGGAATTTTCCTCCATAAAATTGTCCAGTTCCCAACTGGCTCTCTCTGCAATGGTGTCCCCAAGTGCAGCGTTTTACTTTCTCTTAAGGAATGAATGGCACTTTTTAAACTCACTTGCGCTCTATGCCTCTGGTGAGCCCAGTCAGGGATAGCCAGGCCTCTTTCCCATCTGCACAGCTGCTTCCTGGCTTTTGCTATTTGGTCATGCCAGAGTGTGGTGGAATGCTGGGAACCGGTACTCGGATGGTTAGAGAGGAAGGCAGACCCTGATACAATGTGCCATGCAGCAGTGACGTAGCTAGAGGGGATGCAAAGCGCTAAGTTTTGCCTGCCATTTTGGAGGCGCACTCCTGGCTCCGAAGGGGAGGGGAAGGGTCTGCTTGCACACCATGGTGAGGCTCCATGCAAAACTTATTGCTTTGCACCCCCTCTAGCCACACCACTGCCATGCAGAGACCCTCACAAGCAGGGTTCCCGAACCTTTCCAGACCCTGGAGACAAAACTGCTGCATGGGACATTTCCCTGAGATTTCCACTTGGGGAACAGGCCAGCAGAAAGAGCAGGCATCCAAAATGAATACAGGCCTCCACAGTTAATAAAGAAATGAGACCAGTATGCTCTTAAACGAAGGAGAAAGCAATTATCATCTTGCCAGACAGGTCTCCTGGTGTCGTTTCCCCCTCCCCCCATCTATTGGCAGCTGATGAAAAAGTAATGCATGTTGAAATCATCAGCCACAAATTTGTTTTTGAATTGCATGTTGTACCAAGTGTCACTTTAATAGCACTTCCTGCAAAATGACAGGCAGAAATAAGCGTCCTTCAGGATGATTTATACCCTGGATTAGAAGCTGGTTGTAAAAATACACCAAGTCTAAATCACTGTCAACCTTGAAAGAACTGCGAAGAAGGTGGCAATCCCAGGATGGAAAATAAACAAAAGCAGTGGCGTAGCAAAGGGGCGGGGTGATCTTTCCTGGGTGCCACTGATGCATGACTGTGCTGGATGACAGCAAGTGGCAGGTGGTAGCCCTGGAGCCACTGTGGTATAAGAACATAAGAACAGCCCCACTGGATCAGGCCGTAGACCCATCTAGTTCAGCTTCCTGTACCTCACAGCGGCCCACCAAATGCCTCAGGGAGCACACCAGATGACAAGAGACCTGCATCCTGGTGCCTTCCCTTGCATTGGCATTCTGACATAGCCCAGTCTGGTGAGGGCTGGTGAGGCCTGTGGAGTGCCTGAAGGTTTGCTAGAAACACACATGTGAGCTGGGCAGCCCTGGAAGCTATGCCAGTGGCCCCAAAGAAATAGGGTTGTTGGTCATGGGCACCAGCTTCCAAACAAGCTAGGTGGGTGCAGAAGAGGGAGGTCACAAGCAAGTAGTCATGGAACTAGAAGAGATGCTACAAGTGGGGGGGGGGGAATAGAGGAGGGGTGTTAAAACATTATCTGCCCTGGGTGTCAACTGCAGTAGCTACGCCACTGGAAGAAGAGCCCGGCCTGAAGGCGGTAAAGTCCTCGTTTTCATCTGTGTTTCTGTTTTGCTGCAAACAAGGGAAGGAAATTCCATCCGACAATGCAGCAAACGAGGGTTGACTTTGCTGAAAGTAGGCACAGTGCCACCTGCAGGACACTAGGGGGCAGTGTATTGTACAGGAGGCAGATGACTCACTGCCCAATCCTATCTGGACCTTACACTGATGGAACTCACACTCTCTAAGTACTGGCACGGCAGTAGCCACGATAGCATGTGGGCCAGAGCCTCTAGTGCAGGGGTGTCCAAACATTTTGGCAGGAGAGCCACTTCATCTCTCTGACACTGTGTCAGGGGCCGGGGGAAAAAAAGAATTAATTTACATTTATCTTTGAATAAATTTACATAAATGAATACATTAGAGGTGGAACTTATACGAATGAATGAAGGTCTTGCAGTAGCTCAAGGACGATAAAAGGCCTTGCACAATGCAAGGCCAGCCTTTCCTTCGCTGCCACTGCTGCATCACAGACATGAAACAGCAAGTAGTGGCCTCGTCCCACAGTTCACATGAGAGGTCGAACAGTTGTCCTCACACTGAGAGCAATTGCGTCAGGCCAATATGGGCTCCAGTAAGTATCCGGAGGGCCAGAGGCTCATTGGAGACTGGGGGCTCCCTGCGGGCCAGTTTGGGAGCAACCAAGGGCCGCAAGTGGCCCCCCAGGCTGGGGTTTGGGCACCCCTGCTCTTGTGCAAAGAGTTAGCAGCATTGGGCACATGCCCATGACTTCCGGAGCCCTCACTGGAGCAGGTAAGTTGGTGAAGGGAATGTTCTAAGTGGATTGAGACTGACTCGGGGGCATGTCGTGGGCAGGCTAGGGGGCGGATATCAGCAGCACAGATCTGAGTAGGCCCATTAGGGACAAGGCAGTGGTGGAATAGGTAAGCGGTTATTTATTTGCCTTTCTGTTGCTGGCTGGTTGCTGGCCAGCCCATAGCATGTAGCGTAGGCTGCATCAGCACTGCTGAGCACTTTGGGCCAGGACAGTTTTGGGCTACCAGAGGCTGCCTGTCTTGGACCATCACTCTGACCCATGGAGGTGTATCCCCACTTTGCTTCCTTCCTTCCACTCTCTCTCCTTCCTGCCCTCCAACAAGCAGGACTTCCTTCCGTGAGCTCTGCCCAGCCACATGGAGCCCACCATGTCATGAGTCCTTACACACCTGTGCAAACGGAACAGCTCCAGGATTCCCTGTCCCCAACTCTAGGACCTGTGTTATCAACAGAGATTTTTCTTTGAAACCTCTTTACTGTCTCTGCTCCTGTTCTTACTGTTAGCAGCAAACTTGTGGGGGGTTGATGGGGGGCAATTGGAAAAAGGATCTTCCATCATCTGACCTGCTGAATTGACACCCAGAGCCCCCTGTTTCTATCAGGCTTCTATTGCTTCCTTACTCAACATCCTTTTACAGTCACTTTTGCAGCTGGACGTTCTCTGCAGAATACAGAAGCAATGGGGTCAGTCTCTGACCATCTTATATGCCAATAAGAACTGTGCTGATGGTGGAATAGCAGCAGTACTTTTGAGGCTCAAACTACTGTATATGGATACATTTGCCCCTTGCAGACGTCCCAGTTTGGTACAGCAAATTTGCAGTGACTCAGCCTCACCTGCTTTTGCATCTGCCATTCAGATTTGCCAAGAATTGATTGTGTAGTTAGTACTGTGTGTGATACATTTGTTTGTTGTTTATTGACTTTCCAGTCTGCCCATCTCAAGGACTCGGGAGGTAACAATTTTCAAATCAAAATGTGATCAAAGCCATGCATAAACTACCTGTTAAAATGCAAACATGTAATTTTGGAGAATCAGGGCCCAGTTGTATCCTTTCCACCCACGGCATGCTGATGTGTGGGGGTGGGGTGGGGTGGGGGGTGATTGGGAAGCTTGGGAGGGGAAAAAGAAAATATCTTCCCTTACACTTCCACAAGCCCCTCAATTGCCAGTGGGTCTCCTTGAACTTGAACCAAGGAGAGGATAGCACCCAGTGCAAGTCATCCACACTAGGGGGTGTGCCACCCCCTCTCACCTCCAGCATGCTCTGGTCCTCCCCCGGTTCTGCCCCAGTCCTCTCACTCCACCCTGTTACGCCCACTCCCACACCCTTGAGAGGGGTTATATCATGCCTGGGTCCAGGGTCAAATGGGAGCCTGGGTGCCAAAGGAGGGGGCTCAGGAGGCTACTGATCCTGCCTCTTTCTGGGCCCAATCCACCCCCACTGCTGCCTTTCCCTACCTCATTGTACCCCATCCTTCCCCCTTTGAGTAGGGGCCCAAAAGAAACTTTGTACCCCCTGATTACATTCTTAGGCCCTGTCCACTCCCCCAACTTGCTGAAGTTGGCAGGCTTTCTCCTCCCTGTGATCATGTGCAGTGTCCTTTGCAATGTCTGCAGAGGTGGTTTGGAAGTAGGTGGCTACGGACACTTCCAGATTGGCGTTTGTGACGTAAAGTGTGTTCTGCCACTGGAATAGTCGTTCTTGCTGCGGCAATGCCTCCTAGGACTGGACTATGAAATGATTCACAGCCCAATCCTATCCACACTTTCCTGGGAGGAAGCTCCATTGACTCTAATGGGATTTACTTCTGAGTAGACATGCGTAGGATTGGGCTGACAGTCAGTGCCACATTCTGGCTGTTGAAAATGAACTTGAAGGCAAAGAGTTTCCGGCCCTTCGGTAAATGGCTAGCAGTTTGCCAACCATTTCTGCCAAGAGCAGAATTCCTGGTCTGTGGGATATCTACTCTCTGTCTGCATGAATGTTGATCAGTTATAGTGCAACAATGGAAGCCTGAAAATGTGTGATTGTTGGCAATTGGGGGAAAAGCTGGCCATGCAGATGTACTTTGTGAATATATCTGAAAGTGGACCAGTCGCATAGCTAGAGGGTGTAAAGCACTAAGTTTTGCTGGGAGCCTCATCGCAGTGTGCAAGCAGCCCCTCCCCCCTTGGAGATATTCCACGTGGTGGGAACAAACTGGAGGCATTTGCCTCCCTGCATTTGCCTCTGTTTTGCTCTCACCACTCAGAATGGCTCTGAAGCGGAGGGGGAAGGCCTGCTTGTATGCTGCGATGAGACTCCCTACAAAACTTAGTACTTTGCACCCCCTCTAGCTATGCCACTGAAATGGACATATGTATCAAACAAACCCAGAGGTCTTGGGCCAGCCATTCACCCCATTCAAAATGTTGTTTTTCTATCCTTTAGTTACAATAACTTTTCAGGCCTTCTGTTTTAAGACTCAGAATTCTGGGAAATGTTTGCTATCGTGTTCTGGCCAAATTTGAGTATTTATTTATTCATTTTGCTTTTCTCTCTGAAGGGCAACCAAAGCAGCTTACAGAGTCATAAAAATCACTTTTAAAATTATAATTTACAAAACAAACATGAAAACATCCTTAAAATGCCACAAATAAAACCCAAACCAGCAAGGGGGGAGGTGTAATTTTGCTGGTGATGGTTGGCTGGATAAACTAGTGCAAAAACAGACTGTGGATGAATTGTTTGTGTTGTTGGCAACCTTCAGTCTCGAAAGACTATGGTATCGCGCTCTGAAAGGTGGTTCTGGAACAGTGTCTAGTGTGGCTGAAAAGGCCGATTCGGGAGTGACAATCCCTTCCACACCGGGAGCAAGTGCAGTCTGTCCCTGGTCTGTCTCCCTGGCTATGGGCCTTCCTTCTTTGCCTCAGACTGTTGGCCAAGTGTCTCTTCAAACTGGGAAAGGCCATGCTGCACAGTCTGCCTCCAAGCGGGCCGCTCAGAGGCCAGGGTTTCCCACCTGTTGCGGTCCACTCCTAAGGCCTTCAGATCCCTCTTGCAGATGTCCTTGTATCGCAGCTGTGGTCTACCTGTAGGGCGCTTTCCTTGCACGAGTTCTCCATAGAGGAGATCCTTTGGGATCCGGCCATCATCCATTCTCACAACATGACCGAGCCAATGCAGGCGTCTCTGTTTCAGCAGTACATACATGCTAGGGATTCCAGCACGTCCCAGGACTGTGTTGTTTGGAACTTTGTCCTGCCAGGTGATGCCGAGAATGAGCCAGAGGCAGCGCATGTGGAAAGCGTTCAGTTTCCTCTCCTGTTGTGAGCGGAGAGTCCATGACTTGCTGCAGTACAGAAGTGTATTCAGGACGCAAGCTCTGTAGACCTGGATCTTGGTATGTTCCATCAGCTTCTTGTTGGACCAGACTCTCTTTGTGAGTCTGGAAAACGTGGTAGCTTACACTTGGTGGTGGCTTACACTTTCAGAATAAAGCATCCAGTATATAAAACAATTTTTTTTAAAAACGAACATAAGGGCAATACAACCAATTGCGGAGGGGACGACAACTAATAGAGCCAACACACTGCTACAGAGGCACAGGAGGCAGACAAAGACACATCACCCAAATGTAAGAGGAAAGATCTTGGGGTGGTTGTGGACAAGTCGATGAAAGTGTCGACCCTATGTGCAGCGGCAGCGAAGAAGCCATGATATGTATGTGCAACCTCCTGATTTTAGAAATGAACTATGTCAGATGCAAGAGAGGGCACCAGGATGCAGGTCTCTTGTTACCTGGTGTGCTCCCTGGGGCATTTGGTGGGCCGCTGTGAGATACAGGAAGCTGGACTAGATGGGCCTATGGCCTGATCCAGTAGGGCTGTTCTTGTGTTCTTATGACAGCCGGTCCCTGAGAATGCGTCGGAGGCAGCGCATGTGGAAAGCATTCAGTTTCCTTTCCTGTTGTGAGCGAAGAGTCCATGACTTGCTGCAGTACAGAAGTGTACTCAGGACGCAAGCTCTGTAGACCTGGATCTTGGTATGTTCCATCAGCTTTTTTTGGACCAGACTCTCTGTATGAGTCTGGAAAACGTGGTAGCTGCTTTACTGATGTGTACCTTGTGGATGAATGGACACCCCTGATGCTATCAATTTTTTTAGGAAGTATCGATTTCATTTATGTGGGGGCACAATCCACGAGCACTCACTGGTAGATGTCAGGAGGGAACATTTTGGTGGATTGCACTCTTCAGTGTCTGCAAGACTTGTGGTTGGATGCCATTGAGATGGCCACCTGTGCTCATTCCTCTTGGATCAGACTCCCGACAGTCCAGACTGTGTGAACACGGCCATGACCTTGCAAAACCGACTGAGCAGTAGCATAGCCAGAGGGGTGGCAGCGTGATAAGTGCTGCAGGCACCACAATGTGCTGTGTAAGTGGCTCCTCCCCCTCGCCGTCAGAGCCACTCTGGGCTGTGAAGACAACATGTCTGCTTTCATGGAGCCTGCAGGACTTACTGTGCCGCCTCCTCTGGCAGCACTACTGTGACTGAAGGCTGTCTGGAGACCTCCAGGTTTTCCTGGAACCAAAGCGTGGCCCTTTGCCGAGCTCCAACTCCGTTCAGAGGGGCATGCACAGGAGTGCTGCTCGTGGGTTGTGGCCCCTGCATCTCCAGGTGGACGTTCCACTTCCTCCTGCTGAAAAACTCCATGCTAGGGGGGTGCGGGGGGTGCGGGCCGCATCGGGTGACGCGCACGGGGATGACGCACACTGGGGGGGTGACACTCTAAAATCACAGCGGTTAGGAGTAACCCCATCATATTATATACCGTTGGATGCGGAATATCAAGCGGAATGCAATGAAAAATACCAGAGTGAATTATCTCATTTCTGTCAAAAGTTATGGCCAAAAAACTGGATAACAAAAAATGCATGGATCCCTATGGAAAGTGAAAGTGAGCCGTATCACGTGTTTACTCGTGAGTAAGCGAACCTGCCTTAGTCCGTCGGAAAGGGCAGGCTGAGAGGAATCCAGCGACACCAGAATGGTCCTGATCCAATGAATGCAGCCCCCAAAAACACCTGAAAAGGAAGTTCCTGCCTCCAAGCAGATGAATGTATTGAGCCCTATGGAAAGCAAAACTAAGCCTCATGGTCGTGTTTACTCGTGAGTAAGAAAACGTGCTTTGGCTGGTGTGAAAGATCAGGTGAAGGAGAGTGCAAGGCTACCAGAATGGTCCTGATCCTCTGCACCTCAAGCTAACCAAGTGCTCCAGAAGGCAGCCTCCCCCCCCCTACTAAAAAGGATCAAAACAGGCTTCAGCTGATAAGGTGAACCTTTTTGAGACTTGCAAAGCCTGACAGTGATTTGGTTTAAACAGAAGTTCTTCAAGTGAACTGGGCACTAGGTAGGGCTTACTGATTTTGGAGGGGGGGTTATTGCAGGCAGGCTACAGAGGAAATTCACTCGGTGGAACAGGGTTGGCTTCTGCTTTAATTATTTGTTTTACTTTATTTATGCTCATTTATTTTAATTTGCCTGATGATGTCACTTCCACCATGACATCACTTCTGGTGACATCACTTCTGCTGACATCACCATGACATCACTTCTTGGACAGATTGTCATTCTAAAAAGTGGGTCCCAGAGCTAAAAGTTTGAGAACTGCTGCATTAAGGTGCTAGTAAGTTGACACCCGTGGGGGGGGGGGGGTTTGACACCACTAGTGACCAAAATCACTAAAATCATCATTTGGAAGAATAATACCATCATGTCAATCAATGCGTAATTTCATGCAGAATGTGTTCTATCTTTGTTCTATCAAATGGTACAGCCAAAAAACCAGTGGGGGCGGAGTGATGGTACATCACCTCGCCCACCACCTGGGGTATTGCCCTGCCCACTGCATGGGGGGGGGTGACATGCTGGCATCCCACACTGGGTGACACGAGCCCTAGTGACGCAACTGATTCAGTGAGTTATTCTTTCTTAGTAGTGAACAGTGAGAGGGAGGAGGAAGCGAAGAGCCACTGTAATCCTTCACGCTCTGTGGGAAGAACAAACCTCAAGAATATGACCGAACTGCATTTGCTTCAGCCCTAATTATCTTTGATGAATGAAAGAAATTAGAAGCAAGGACTGCACCCTCCTCCCTGACCCCTCTCGCTGGCAGGAGAAAGTGATTTCAGGGCTCCTGCACTGCTGTTGTTGCCTTCCTAGAGAAAGCTCCAAATGCAGGGGCTGAGCAATGCAAAGGGACCTCGGCCCCTGGCTTGCTGGCGGGTGATGACCTCCAAGCCCCTCGCCGGCTGCACAGGCGGCGCTTCTGCCAAAGCGAGTGGACGGGCTACACGGATTATCTGGCAGCGTCAGCAGCAGCTGTGAATATTAATCTTGCCCACTTAATGATTTTTTGTTTTCCCAGGGCACTCTCCGAAATTGTTTTAAATTAATTTTTAAAATTACTGTTCCTCCCTGCCTTTTAGCAGTTCTCGCACAGCATTAAGTCAGTTTACCCTGATGGGCTAATGCCTTTATGAATGTTAATATGTAACTAATCACACAAATGCAAAATTAAACTCTCTCTCTCTCTCTCTCTCTCTCTCTCTCTCTCTCTCTCTCTTTACTTTAGGATGATCATATCTGTAATTTTAACAATCTCACCATTACCACAAAATGTGGACTCTCCTTTGTGCTAGTTGTTGCCATGCAGAGGGGTTGGAAGAGATACTCAGTTCTCTGTGATTATGCCTGAGCCGAGACAAATGATTTGCCTGCTGTCTTCAGAGTCCTCGGCCCGGATGTTGCTGCCGAGCCCTTCCCACACATCCCACCACCCCTGCAGAATATCCCAGGGGTAAACCAGAGCCATCAGACCTGCTGGATCAGGCCAAGGGCCCATCTAGTCCAGCTTCTTTTCTCTCATAGTATCCCACCAGATGCTTCTGGGAGCACTCAAAGATACCCATCTTTATTGCCACTCCTTTGCATCTGGCATTCAGAGATAGGTTACCTCTAAAAGCCAAAGGTTGTGGCCAGTGATGTGTTGCCCCCTGGGGCAAAACATGGCGTGTGCCCTGGACGCTAACAAGAGAGGGGACAGCAGAGCATGTAATCGAATTGCTTCCCCAGTCAGGAAGCTGTTGGAGCGCGTGTGCCCTTTCGGCAGCTGGTCAGGTGAAATGGCCTGGCCGGTTGTGGAGCACATATTCGTGCTTCCACTGCTTCTTGAGTGGGGAAGCAGCAGGAGGGCATGTGCACTAATTATGTCATGATGCTTTGTGGCGTCAAGATGTCATGGTGTTACCTTGGGTACCAAAAACTCCGAGTGTGCCACTGATTGTGGCTTATAACCTGTGATGGACTTTTCCTCCAGAAATCTGTCCAAACCCTTTTGAAAGGCATCTAGGCCTTCAAGTGCCAGGACAACATCCTGTGGCAAGGCGTTCCACAGATTAATTACTTGCTGAATAAAGAAATATTTTCTTTTGTCTGTTCTAACTCTCCTGCAGTTTAATTTTGGTGGATGTCCCCTGGTTCTGGTGTCGTGCGTGAGGGAAAAAAGCATCTCTCTATCCACTCTGTCCATCCTCTGCATAATTTTGTATGTCTCAATCATGTCCCCCCTCAGGTGCCTTTTTTCTAGACTGAAGAGCCTCAAAAGCTGTAGCCTTCCCTTATAAGGGAGGTACCCCAGTCCATATTTTGGTCAATCTCTTCTGCATCATTTTCCAGTTCCACTACAACTTCAAGGAGGTGTGATGACCAGAACTGGACACAATATTACAGATGTGGCATTACCACTGATTTGTACAATGGCATAATAATATTGGCTATTTTATTCTCAGTCCTCATTTTAATTATCCCATGCATGGAATTGGCCTTCTTCACCATTGCTGTGCACTGGATCAACACTTTCATGGAGATGTCCACCAGCACCCCAAGATCTCTCCCCTGATCTGTCACAGACAGCTCAGAACCCATTAACCTATATGTGAAGTTTTGGTTTTCTGCCCCAATGTGCATTATTTTACACTTATTTACATTTAAATGCATCTGCCATTTTGCTGCTCATTTTCCTGTTTGGAGAGATCCTTCTGGAGCTCTTCACAATCCCTTCTGGCTTTCACCACCTGATGACTTTTGTTAAGTGTCACCCGCAAACTTGGCCACCTCACTGCTTATCCCTATCGCCAGGTAATTTATAAACAAGTTGAAAAGCATGAATCCTAGGACAGATCCTTGGGGCATACCACTTTTCACATCTCTCCCATCTAAAAATTGCCCATTGACACCTTTCCTGGTCCTCAACCAGTTTCTAATCCATGAGAGGACCTGCCCTCTTATTCCTTGGCTGTGGAGTTCTCTAAGGAGCTTTCGGAGAGGAACTGTATCATAAGAACATAAGAACAGCCCCACTGGATCAGGCCAAAGGCCCATCTAGTCCAGCTTCCTGTATCTCACAGTGGCCCACCAAATGCCCCAGGGAGCACACCAGATAACAAGAGACCTCATCCTGGTGCCCTCCCTTGCATCTGGCATTCTGACATAGCCCATTTCTAAAATCAGGAGGTTGCACATACACATCATGGCTTGTACCCC
Organism: Tiliqua scincoides; assembly: GCF_035046505.1. NCBI lineage: Eukaryota > Metazoa > Chordata > Lepidosauria > Squamata > Scincidae > Tiliqua > Tiliqua scincoides. The sequence goes on from NC_089821.1 coordinate 311,830,353, forward strand.
GTAATGGATTTTTCCTCCACAAACTTGTCCAATCCCCTTTTATAGGCATCCAGGTCAGATGCCGTCACCACATCCTGTGGCAAGGAGTTCCACAGACCAACCACACGCTGAGTAAAGAAATATTTTCTTTTGTCTATCCTAACCCTCCCAACACTGGTGTTATGTGAGAGTGTAAAGAGCATCTCTCTATCCACTTTATCCTTCCCATGCATAATTTTGTATGTCTCAGTCATGTCCCCCCTCAGGCGCCTCTTTTCTAGGCTGAAGAGGCCCAAACGCCGCAGCCTTTCCTCATAAGGAAGGTGCCCCAGCCCCTTAATCATCTTAGTCGCTCTCTTTTACACCTATTCCATTTCCACTGTGTCTTTTTTGAGATGCGGCGACCAGAACTAGGTACAATACTCCAGGTGTGGCCTTAACATCGATTTGTACAACGGCATTATAATATTAGCCGTTTTGTTCTCAATACCCTTCCTAATGATCCCAAGCATAGAATTGGCCTTCTTCACTTCCACTGCACATTGGGTCGACACTTTCATCGACCTGTCCACCCCCTCCCCCCCAAGATCTCTCTCCTGATCTCTCACAGACAGCTCAGAACCCATTAGCCTATATGTGAAACACCTTCTAAATGTCTATGGGTTTGCCCACTTCCACATTCCAAGAATTCTAAGGCAAGACTTAGGCCCAAATCCTAACCAACTTTCCAGCACTGGCATAGCTGTGCCAATGGGATGTGTGCTGCATCCTGCAGTTGGGTGGCACTCATGGAGGTCTCTTAAAAGTAAGGGAATGTTTGTTCCCTTACCTCGGAGCTGCATTGCCCTTATGTCGGTGCTGGAAAGTGGATTAGGATTGCACTTTTAGTCTTGGAGAAGCCATGCTGATTCTCCCTCGGCAAAATGTGTTCTTCTATATGGGTAAGTTGGACTCTCTTTCTCTCTTGGAAAGTCTACTTTCTACGCAGTGAACTGGGACAGACTTTCCCTTATAGTTGTGCTAATTTAGGCAATGCCCATTATATCTGAGGACTGGTGATGGTTCAACTCCACCTTAAGTTGTTCTGTTTTGGCACCAGGAACCACCCAATAAGTTGTACAATGGTCTGATTGCCCCAGTTTGATGCCAGGAGTAACTCTTGGCAGTGGGACTGGCTCCAGATGTTTTCTGGGTAAGGTTTGAGATGTGGTTTCCATATGTACAACGCCAGTGGTGCTGCCTGTTTGTATCAGAGAGACCACTTCCTCCGCATGCCCCATCAGGACATCCAAAATAAAGCAAGAGTGCTGCAAAAGTATGCCACAAGGGGCTAACTTGCTTGGCAAGCTCACCTCGGGAGACCCTCAAGTGCTGCTTCAGGAAGAGGCTGCCGGAGCTTAACTTTCAGCTTCAAAGTCCAAAATACTGTTGCTTGCTAAGAACTCACAAGCACATCAAGCAGCTTAAACCTGGTTTGATTCCTCAGTGGCTGGAACACAAATCTCAGTAACAGAAATTTGGGGGGAAGTGAATGGAGGCCAGTCATGGGCAGAGGGAGGAGGTAGTAAGCATTTGCTTTAGGACATTCATGTAGGGTAAGGGAAATGTGAGGAAGGGAGGTGGAACATAAGAACAGCCCCACTGGATCAGGCCATAGGCCCATCTAGTCCAGCTTCCTGTATCTCACAGCGGCCCACCAAATGCCCCAGGGAGCACACCAGATAACAAGAGACCTGTAAGGCTTCCTGAGAATTGTAGTTAAGAACATAAGAACAGCCGCACTGGATCAGGCCATAGGGCCATCTAGTCCAGCTTCCTGTATCTCACAGCGGCCCACCAAATGCCCCAGGGAGCACACCAGATAACAAGAGACCTCATCCTGGTGCCCTCCCTTGCATCTGGCATTCTGACATAGCCCAGTTCTAAAATCAGGAGGTTGCACATACACATCATGGCTCGTATCTGCCATGATACTGCTCTTCCTACATGTGTTCCTTTGCACATGAAGAACTTTAGAAGTTCTAAAGTGATGCTCATCTACCATTTTCCAAGCATCCATGCATCCTTCTGTCCATCCATCAATGCAAAGGTTTTGCTCATAATTTATGTACAGGAAGGTTGCCACAGTACAGACAAGCCACATCTAAAGTGTGGTGTCCCTAATTAAGCTGCTATAGAAGTGTGATTAGCTAATTGTCATTAATTACTTTGCAAACAGAAAGCCCAGCCCAAACAGAAGGCATCCTAAAGAAATGATTTGATGCCACTTTGTCTAACATGGTAACCAGGACCCTGAGCTTTTCTTACCACTAATCCCTTGTTTGCTTAGCAGACTGATACCTGCTGATAAGGTGGCTTTACTTTTGAGTGATAAATGATCTTAATTAACTTTAATTGTTTGCAGGCAATTTTATGCAAATGGAGACATTTCAGGAATGGCAGTGGAAGGATTTCAGACAGGGCCTGCAGGGGTCCCGTAGGACAGCCAGCAGCCTCCCAACACCAGGATTTTTCAGCTGTCTCAAAATGTTAGCGCACTGTGCACTCAAAGGCTGTTGGTTGTTCAGGCTGCTGAATGGAAGCAGAGGCGCAGTGGGGGGCTGTGGCTGTGGATGGGCAGAGACCTTTGCATGCGCTCACATGGATTTATCAGTCATTCTGACTCCTGTGCCCCCTTATGCATAATTCCTCTTAGCTCATCTCTCAGAAGAAAGTCCATGCAAAGAATGAAACAAAAGTGCACAATTCTGGTAAACTCTTTCAGTCTCTGTTATGCTCTGTTGAGCAGCAAAATGGCAGATGCGCTTCAATGTCAGTAAGTGTAAGGTCATGCACATTGGGGCAAAAAAATCAAAATTTAACATATAGGCTGACGGGTTCTGAGCTGTCTGTGACAGATCAGGAGAGAGATCTTGGAGTGGTGGTGGACAGGTCGATGAAAGTGTCGACCCAATGTGTGGCTGCAGTGAAGAAGGTAAATTCTATGCTTGGGATCATTAGGAAGGGTATTGAGAACAAAACGGCTAATATTATAATGCCGTTGTACAAATCCATGGTAAGGCCACATCTGGAGTATTGTGTGTCCAGTTCTGGTCGCCGCATCTCAAAAAGGACATAGTTGTTGGCAACCTTCAGTCTCGAAAGACTATGGTATCGTGCTCTGAATGGTGGTTCTGGAACAGTGTCTAGTGTGACTGAAAAGGCCGATTCGGGAGTGACAATCCCTTCCACACCAGGAGCAAGTGCAGTCTGTCCCTGGTCTGACTCCCTGGCTATGGGCCTTCCTTCTTTGCCTCTTTGCCTCAGACTGTTGGCCAATTGTCTCTTCAAACTGGGAAAGGCCATGCTGCGCATCCTGCCTCCAAGCGGGCCACTCAGAGGCCAGGGTTTTCCACTTGTTGAGGTCCACTCCTAAGGCCTTCAGATCCCTCTTGCAGATGTCCTTGTATCGCAGCTGTGGTCTACCTGTAGGGTGCTTTCCTTGCACGAGTTCTCCATAGCGGAGATCCTTTGGGATCCGGCCATCATCCATTCTCACAACATGACCGAGCCAACGCAGGCGTCTCTGTTTCAGCAGTGCATACATGCTAGGGATTCCAGCTCGTTCCAGGACTGTGTTGTTTGGAACTTTGTCCTGCCAGGTGATGCCGAGGATGCGTCGGAGGCAGCGCATGTGGAAAGCGTTCAGTTTCCTCTCCTGTTGTGAGCAAAGAGTCCATGACCTTCAGAAGACTTCAGTCCATGAAGTCCATGACTTCAGAAGAGTCCAAAGCAGGCCTTTGGAACTGCAACAGAAGGCATCTATCTCCGGACCAGATCAGACGGAAAGCTCTTCAACCTCTCCAGACTGAGAGCAAAGTCCAAAGTCCAGCTGAAATGTCTGCGTGACTTCCTCTTTGCCGACGATGCAGCTGTCACTACCCACTCTGCCAAAGATCTCCAGCAGCTCATGGATCGTTTTAGCAAGGCCTGCCAAGATTTTGGACTGACAATCAGCCTGAAGAAAACACAGGTCATGGTTCAGGATGTGGACTCACCTCCCTGCTTTACAATCTCTGCGCGTGAACTGGAGGTTGTCCATGACTTTGTGTACCTTGGCTCAACGATCTCCGACACTCTTTCTCTCGATACCGAGCTAAACAAGCGCATCGGTAAAGCAAAAAGGACATAGTGGAAATGGAAAAGGTGCAAAAGAGAGAGACTAAGATGATTACTGGGCTGGGGCACCCTCCTTATGAGGAAAGGCTACGGCGTTTGGGCCTCTTCAGCCTAGAAAAGAGATGCCTGAGTCGGGGACATGATTGAGACATGCAAAATTATGCAGGGGATGGACAGAGTGGATAGAGAGATGCTCTTTACACTCTTACATAACACCAGAACCAGAGGACATCCACCAAAATTGAGTGTTGGGAGAGTTAGGACAGACAAAATAAAATATTCCTTTACTCAGCATGTGGTTGGTCTGTGGAACTCCTTGCCACAGGATGTGGTGACAGCATCTGGCCTGGACGCCTTTAAAAGGGGATTGGACAAGTTTCTGGAGGAAAAATCCATTACGGAGTACAAGCCATGATGTGTATGTGCAACCTCCTGATTTCAGAAATGGGCTATGTCAGATGCAAGGGAGGGCACCAGGATGAGGACTCTTGTTATCTGGTGTGCTCCCTGGGGCATTTGGTGGGCCGCTGTGTGATACAGGAAGCTGGACTAGATGGGCCTATGGCCTGATCCAGTGGGGCTGTTCTTATGTTCTTATGATGTAGATCCCCCCCCCCCATTTTATGCTCAAATGAGTCAATTCTTCTAATGCTAGAAGCTATTGATTCTTGTCATCCTTATCCTGGAAAGGGGGAAGACTGTGATGGGCTGGAGAGAGAGGGAGCTCTAAAAAGGCTCCTGAGTTCGGGGAGAGGAGCATCACATGAGAATGGAGGAATCTGGGATGCAGAGTCAAGGAATGTCAGGGAAGAAGAAGGGGGTTCTCAAGGAAGGGGTGATAACGAGACAACACCTCTGCCTGTTGGCTCACATGAGATGCTCCTTCAGGAGCATTTCCCCCTGTTTATTATAAAGAAGGAATCATGAGAAATGATTTGCAAATAGTCCACATTTTGCAACCAAGTCCTGAAAATGCCACCTGAAATGACTTCTCCCCAAACAATGCCCTGTTGTTGAGGAGGTACTGAATGGGAAAAGAGGGCTGGGAAGCAGAGAGTGGGGAGATGCAATTCTGGTCATGCAAAGCAAAATAGTGGAAGGAGAGAGAGAGAGAGAGAGAGAGAGAGAGAGAGAGACTGATTCTAAGTGGCTGTCAGGAGAGTGTGACACCAGTGGTGACCACTCACTGGCCCTGCCCCCACCCTGGTTGGTTCATGCTGGTGGCTCTTTTCCGCCTCCCAGTATTGGAGCTGGGTGGAGGCAGTGGTTGGCTTCTTTGCTCCCTTGTCAGGCCACCACTCCATGGGCAATGGGTTGTGTCAAGGTTTCCCTGGAGGAGGGCCGCTCCAGCATGGTGCCACCTGCCTTCTTGTGTTTCTCCTCTCCCTTCAGTGCTATTTGTTCTGGTTCACTGTCGCTGTGGTGTCCACTTAGGATTGGCCACTCTTAAACTTCCCAAAAATAAATGACTGATGGATTAATAAATTCACCGTTGCAGCCCTAAACTCTCTTAGAAATACCTACCAATTACGTATTTTGAATTATTCTTTTTAGGACCAGAATGTAGAAGGAAATGGGCTTTTGCCATCTCATTTAGGAAATAACAAAATAATTAAAAACGTGAAGAAGCAAGGAGACTTTTTCCTCTGGGCTATTAACTTGGAGAGCTTTTTACCCCCGCTAATCTGTTTTGCAATGAACAGAAATGAATTTATTCCCCAATTTGCTGGGAAGATGAAGTTGATAGGGTGCCCAAATCTGAGAGGTTTTTCCCCCCCCCCTCATTTCTAATTTTTCAACTGATGATATGCATTAGAGAAATGCAGCTTCTAACGGGCTAATGATAGAGTACAGTTCAAACATGGCAAAATATATTCATTGAAATTTGCTGTGTGATTAATTTTTTTCCAAAATGTATAAAATGTCAGCCACAAAAGATAAATAGAGCAGCTTTTAAAATAGCTTGTGAATGCTATTAGCCTAGAGGTAAAAAAAAAAAAAAAAGTACAATACTTTGCATCAAACATGCTGATACCCTGTACAGAAATAAAGGAGATTAAAGTCAATGACTATTTATAAAAGATCTCCTAAATGGCGAAATTAAGACAGAGTCATGAATTAAAAAAACAAAAAAAACAGGTGAAGTCTACACCACAATTTTTTTTGGAAAGAAGCTCAGCTTAGTTGTGAGTTGATTGGATGCAAGCCACAATGGGCTCCCCCACCACTAATGGAAACTTTTCATTCTGCAGCAGAATCTCTGGGATGACGCCTAATCTGAATACAACAATAGTCAATAAACCATAAAACAATTCTTAAGACTCAATCAAAAGAACCAAGAAAAAGCAGTAACGACAGGAGCAGTCACAAAAAAGACAACATAAAATCAGGAGTGCTTTTAATGGAAAGTGTGTCTGAACAGAAATGGTCTTTATATAAATAGAGAAAGGACCAGCTGGTTCTCTGATGGTGAGGCAGTCATAATTACATCAAGAGAGCGCAGTTGCTGGATCAGGCCCGGCAACCTGTCCTCCCTCCACAGTGACCAACTAGATGCTTCTGGGAAGGCACAGCAGGACAGAAAGGCTGGTGGTGTAGCTGGAGGGGGGGCGGAGCACTCAGGCTGGCAGCGAGGCGGGTAAGCGGCCCCTCCCTTCGGAGCCATGCCCGGTGGGGGGAGCAAAACGGAGCCGTATGGCTCCGTTTTGCTCCCCCCACCGGGCATGGCTCCGAAGGGAGGGGCCACTTGCCCGCCTCGCTGCCAGCCTGAGTGCTCCGCCCCCCCTCCAGCTACGCCACTGAGAAAGGCATAGCTCTATCCTTCCACTGCTCCCCTGCAATTGGGACTCAGAGGTGGACTGTCAGTGAAGCTGGAGGTAGCACATAGCCAGCAATCATTGATAGACCCGTCCTCCACAAATCCTCCTTTTAAAGCTATCTAAGCTAGCAGCCATCGCCACATCTTGTGGCCACGAATTCCACAGACTCAAGTTGCACTGTGTGAAGAAAGACCTCCTTTGGTTTGTTTTAAATCTCTCTCCAGTCGGTTTCATTGGATGACCCAGTTTGGTTCTAGTACTGGGAGCAAGAGAGAAAAACATCTCTGTCTTTCTCTCTCTCCACATCAGGCATAATTTTAGAACCTCAATCATGGTCTCCCCTAAATAACTTAACTAAAAAAACCTGAACATGGTCACCTTCCCTTCTAAGGCCTGCAGATGATTTTGCTTTTCCTCTTCTCCAGCTTTTCCAGCTCTACTGTTTTGCCATTCTCTTCCAGCAGGCTTTTCTGCAGTCTGCACACCATTACTGACAGGATCAACTGAACCTCCGATGGTGAGGTGGTGCACTTTGGTGGTGGTGTTGGGGCATGCAGCAGAACCCTTTTGGAGGCTGAATTACCTTGCACGTTGGTATGGATGAAGCAGGTTTGTCAAGCATCCAGGTCCTAAACTATGAAGGGCTTCAGACGTAGGAATCAGGATTGGTCCAGAGCTTCTGCTTTCTGGAAAAGTGGCACTTTGCTGCTTTGGGCTTGGAAGAAAAACCCATCAAGCTTCAAGTGGATGTATGTGACTTGTGAAGAAATCCCACAGCTGCTAAAATCAATGTGTGTTTTGAGAACAGAACCAAAAAGGCAGTTATCCACCAGTCAGGGACACTCTGGAGAGATGCATGGGAAGCTGTGCTCAAGCACAGGTTCAAGGGTAGACGCTTACCTTCTGTTTACTTTCAGGTTGACTCCCCTCCCCAATGCAATGTGTGCCTTCTTGGCTACAGCATGGCAGGGGCCAGGATTGGGCCCACACTTACAGTCTTGTCCTTGCTTCTGCTTCTCCAGCGTTGCTTGTTGTGCTGTGGGTTTTCTGAGTGGATGGGATTAATCTGATGGCGGAGGCCACTGAAGGTGTCACAACTCAAATTTGTAGGAAATTGAAAAGTTTGGGGTCCTGAGAGGAGTTCAAGGGCCTTCCCGAAAAGCCGGCTGTCAGACTCTCTCCCTTGCATGGCTTTATGTGGCAGGAAAGCGCCCTTTAGATCAAACCTATCAGCCTCCGGAGGCAGTTCCATCACTCATGATTCACCTCAGTGAGAACAGCACCTGAAAACCGACTTCTCTCAGTGTGGATATTTCAGGTGCTGAAACGAATGGATCTGTCGGAGGCAGAGAAAACAACACCATACTGACTCCTGTCTGCAGGCAGGGGGGAAGCTGCTGAGCTCTGCACTGCCACTGACATCATTCCTACACACCTGTGTCAAGGGCATGACTTCAAACTTCTGCTGATAATTGCCGTAGCATCACGCTCATTTGAGCTATGGAGGAAGAAGGTTATGGAGACCATTTCAGATGTGATCATAATTATTATAGATCTGCGTGGTGGCCTACGACTCCCTGCAAACCAATGTTTTGTGGTGTACAACATACTGATTTGGGCACCATGTTGTGATCCTACCAGGTGCAAAGAGCAGCTCCTTAGGACGACAATTTTCAGCTGAGGTGCTGCACAGTGATATAGATAAATAAGATCTTTATTGGCATACAATGGCACAGTGGCATAGGTATTGTTGTTGGCAACCTTCAGTCTCGAAAGACTATGGTATTGCGCTCTGAGAGGTGGTTCTGGAACAGCGTCTAGTGTGGCTGAAAAGGCCAATTCGGGAGTGACAATCCCTTCCACACTGGGAGCAAGTGCAGTCTGTCCCTGGTCTGTCTCCCTGGCTATGGGCCTTCCTTCTTTGCCTCTCCACCTCAGACTGTTGGCCAAGTGTCTCTTCAAACTGGGAAAGGCCATGCTGCACAGCCTGCCTCCAAGCGGGCCGCTCAGAGGCCAGGGTTTCTCACCTGTTGAGGTCCACTCCTAAGGCCTTCAGATTCCTCTTGCAGATGTCCTTGTATCGCAGCTGTGGTCTACCTGTAGGGCACTTTCCTTGCATGAGTTCTCCATAGAGGAGATCCTTTGGAATGCGGCCATCATCCATTCTCACAACATGACCGAGCCAACGCAAGCGTCTCTGTTTCAGCAGTGCATACATGCTAGGGATTCCAGCTCATTCCAGGACTGTGTTGTTTGGAACTTTGTCCTGCCAGGTGATGCCGAGGATGCGTCGGAGGCAGCGCATGTGGAAAGCGTTCAGTTTCCTCTCCTGTTGTGAGCGAAGAGTCCATGACTCGCTGCAGTACAGAAGTGTACTCAGTACGCAAGCTCTGTAGACCTGGATCTTGGTATGTTCCATCAGCTTTTTGTTGGACCAGACTCTCTTTGTGAGTCTGGAAAACGTGGTAGCTTACACTTGGTGGTGGCTTACACTTTCAGAATAAAGCATCCAGTATATAAAACAATTTTTTTTAAAAACGAACATAAGGGCAATACAACCAATTGCGGAGGGGACGACAACTAATAGAGCCAACACACTGCTACAGAGGCACAGGAGGCAGACAAAGACACATCACCCAAATGTAAGAGGAAAGATCTTGGGGTGGTTGTGGACAAGTCGATGAAAGTGTCGACCCTATGTGCAGCGGCAGCGAAGAAGCCATGATATGTATGTGCAACCTCCTGATTTTAGAAATGAACTATGTCAGATGCAAGAGAGGGCACCAGGATGCAGGTCTCTTGTTACCTGGTGTGCTCCCTGGGGCATTTGGTGGGCTGCTGTGAGATACAGGATGCTGGACTAGATGGGCCTATGGCCTGATCCAGTAGGGCTGTTCTTGTGTTCTTAACTACAATTCCCAGAATGCCTTGCAGGTCTCTTATTATCTGGTGTGCTCCCTGGGGCATTTGGTGGGCCGCTGTGAGATACAGGAAGCTGGACTAGATGGGCCTATGGCCTGATCCAGCGGGGCTCTTCTTATGTTCTTATGACAGCCGGTCCCTGGGTTCTTCCTTCTACTTTCTCAAACATGAAATTGTCAGCAAGTCCTGCCAAGATTTTGTTAGACTGCTCACTTTTGGCAGACCACGGTTGCCAACAGATGTCTGGGTAGTTGAAGTCTCCCATTCCTGCCACATCCCTCTTCTCTGAACATTTGGCCACTCGTTAGAGGAAGGCGTCCAGGTCTTCCTCCTGGCCAGGCGGCCTGCTGCAGAATCCTACAGTGATCTCACAGTTGCTTCTTCCCCCTTTTATTTTCATCCAAGTGCTCTCTTCTGGCTGTTCCCTCTCATCTCCAGTGAACTTTTTGCAGAAGGAGATTTCCTTAACATATAGCACTCCTCCTCTGCCCTTCCATCTGTTCTTTTTGAAGAAGCTGTATCCTTTGAGTACCTTGTTCCAGTTATGCATCTTATCCCACCAGGTTTCGGTCATGCCTACCAGATCGTACTCACCTTCCCGTAGGAACAGTTCTAAGCTCATCTTGTTTGTTCCCCATGCTTTGCGCGTTGGTGTAAAGATACCAGCGGGAGAGGTAGAACAGATAAATGAAAACGTTTCTTTACCCAGCATGTAATTAAACTGTGGAATTTCCTGCCAACAAATATACTGGCCAAGATGCCTTTAGAGGGGGATTGGGCAGGTTTATGGAGGAAAAGTCTATCACAGTTTACAAACTATGATGGGTATGTGTAACCTCCTGATTTTAGAATTGGGTTACGTCAGAATGCCAGATGCAAGGGAAGAACATAAGAACACAAGAACAGCCCCACTGGATCAGACCATAGGCCCATCTAGTCCAGCTTTCTGTATCTCACAGCGGCCCCACCAAATGCCCCAGGGAGCACACTTGATAACAAGAGACCTGCATCCTGGTGCCCTCCCTTGCATTGGCCTTCTGACATAGCCCATTTCTAAAATCAGGAGGTTGCACATGCACATCATGGCTTGTAACCCATAATGGACTTTTCCATTTTTGTACAATGGCATTATAATATTAGCTGTTTTGTTCTCAATACCTTTTCTAATGATCCCAAGCATAGAATTGGCCTTCTTCACATTAGGTCGACACTTTTATCAACCTGTCCACCACCACGCCAAGATCTCCCTCCTGATCTGTCACAGACAGCTCAGAACCCATCAGCCTACATGTGAAGTTTTGATTTTTTGCCCCAATGTGCAGGACTTTACACTGACTTACATTGAAATGCATCTGCCATTTTGCTGCCCATTCTGTCAGTCTGGAGAGATCCTTCTGGAGCTCCTCACAATCACTTTTGGTCTTCACCACACCTCACTGCTCACCCCTGTCTCCAGGTCATTTATGAAGAGGTTGAAGAGCACCGGTCCCAGGACAGATCTTTGGGGCACACCACTTTCCACCTCTCTCCATTGTGAAAATTGGCCATTGACACCCACTCTCTGTTTCCTGGTCTTCAACCAGGTCTCAGTCCAGGAAAGGACCTGCCCTCTAATTCCCTGACTGTGGAGTTTCCTTAGCAGCCTTTGGTGATTGTCTGTGTTGAACGCCTTCTGAAAGTCCAGATATATAATGTCCATGGGTTCTCCCGCATCCACATGCCTGTTGACCTTTTCAAAGAATTCTAAAAGGCTCGTGAAGCAAGACTTACCCTTACAGAAGCCAGGCTGATTTTCCCTCAGCAAGGCCTGTTCATCTATGTGTTTTGAGATCCTATCTTTGATGAAGCATTCCACCATCTTACCCGGTATAGATGTTAGGCTGACCGGCCTATAGTTTCCCAGGTCCCCCCTCTTTCCCTTTTTAAAGATAGGCGTGACATTTGCTATCCTCCAATCTTCTGGCACCCTGGCTGTTTTGAGGGACAAGTTGCATATCTTAGTCAAGAGATCTGCAACTTCATTCTTCAATTCCTTAATAACTCTTGGGTGTATGCCATCAGGGCCCGGTGACTTATTGATCTTTAATTTATCAATGAGGTCTGAAACATCTTCTCTTTTAACCTCTATCTGACTTAACTCCTTGGTGAGGAGGGGCTGTTCGGGCAGCGGTATCTGCCCGAGGTCTTCTGCCGTGAAGACAGATGCAAAGAACTCATTTAATTTCTCTGCCATCTCTAAGTCTCCTTTTATCTCCCCTTTCCCTCCCTCACCATCCAGAGGGCCAACCGCTTCTCTGGCGGGTTTCCTGCTTCTAAGATATTTGAAGAAGCTTTTATTATTCCCCTTAATGTTGCTGGCCATGCGTTCCTCATAGTCTCGCTTGGCCTCCCCTATCACCTTCTTACATTTCTTTTGCTACAGTTTATGTTCCTTTTTATTCTCCTCATTAGGGCAAGACTTCCATTAACGGAAGGAAGCTTCCTTGCCCTTTATGGCCTCTCTAACTTGGCTAGTTAGCCATGCGGGCACCCTCCTGGACTTTCCAGCCCTTCTTTCTTTGTGGTATACACTTCTGCTGGACCTCTATGACTGTTGTTTTAAGCAGCCTCCATGCACTCTGGAGAGATTGGACTCTTTTTACCTTCCCTTTCAGTGAAAGGTATTTCTTACCAGTGGCCTCTACATCCCAGTGTTCCTTTAACCAGCCTTCAGCACCTCATTGACTGCAGAGTCCCATCTACTTTCATGAGGTGCAGCCTGTTACTCACCAGAGGGGTTCATTCTGGAAGCCCAGAATCCAAAGAAGGAAAACAAGTCCTTCTTGTTGACACCCTCTCAGAAGTTGTTCTTCACATGCCACAATCTAAAACAACTTTCGCCACCAAATTCTATTGCCTCCTGGCTAAGATCGTTATAGTCCTTTATTATTTATGTGATCAGGCCAAGGGCCCACCTAGTCCAGCTTCCTGTATCTCACAGTGGCCCACCAAATGCCTCCTGGAGCACACCAGATAACAAGAGACCTGCAAGGCTTCCTGGGAATTGTAGTTAAGAACATAAGAACAGCCCCACTGGATCAGGCCAAGGGCCCACCTAGTCCAGCTTCCTGTATCTCACAGTGGCCCACCAAATGCTGTAGGGGTGGTGGGGGCTCAACACAGGGTAAGGGGAAAAATACCTCCTTACCCCAAGGTGACCTCCAGCTGCCTCTTAATCTGTGCTGGATACAGCACACAGCACTGCAGACTGGCTGTTCTGGTTAGGACTGCCCATTGGCTAAAGGTGTTTTGGGCCACGGCTGTTATCTGGACATTCAGATTCAAGGCGGGGTCCAAGGGCATTCCCAACTGCAACTGGCTTCCTGTTGAAGATACTCAGAAATGAGCGTCCTGAGCTCTTGAGAAGTGACTGTGTCGAGAATGACATTTATACTGTTCGTGTGCAGCTGTGCAAAGCTAGGAAATTGAGGACTCCAGCTGCTTTGGAGGGCTGAAATCCGGATCCTTTGTGTAAGGCAGTTGGGGGTGGAGCAGGGAATTCTAAGCTGCCAAAGACTTTGTGTTCTTGTCACACTGATACACATCTCTGATGTGTCGCCAAATCTGACAGCTTGAAAAATATCATTCAGTAGGAGTTTATGTAGCATAAACACACTCTTAAAACCGACGCATACATTTACTGCTTGGACAGGCCTACAGCACACTGGGTAAAGACATATTGCGCAGTATTTTGGGAGTGTAATCAAAAAGGAGATTTGTCATCCTGCATGTTGTCAGGGAAGGGACTGGGGGAAGGCAGGCTCACCACGGCAGGCTGCTTGCTGGTTGTACTTCTCTCCACTCCCTTTTCACCATTTTGTTTAATTCTTTTTCTTTGGGATTTAAAATAAACTACTTATCTGTATACTCTTTGCTAGACATACGGTCCCTGTTGCTAGCTCCGAGGTATCCCGGTTCCTGCACTTACTGGAGTGGAAGTGGGTGTGCCTTCGGCAAACCAACACGAATTTTCACTGCAGACATGGCAGAAGCACACACTGACAGAGCTGCTACCCTTTGGCTGGTAAAGAGTTGTATGGAACCTTGGATGAGCAGGCACACAAAACAGCATACACCAGCAGAGTTCTTTGAATGCAGTGGTTATATTTCAGAGCAAGGGTTATCACAAGTAGAATAATCAGTAAACGTTCCTAGTCAGCACAATGAGCAGTCAGTCCATAAACAACAAATCCAAATCAGCTTTCCAAGATACACAGTCAAAGTTCATTCCATAGTCAGTAACAACATGTATATACTCACATCCCGCTTCCCACATTAGTGGCAGCAGTTCTATAGTCTCCTACTACACTCCTACTGCTGCACTGGAGGCTCAACAGACCAAACATTAAGTAATTGGAGTGGCCAATTGGTGTAGGCTAAGCCACACCCAGGGTGAGGCAGTCACAGGTGTTTGCTGATCCTGCTGACTCCAGCAATCTGCACCTGTCCCTGAACCAATTAGTTAGCTGTGTTTCTGGCTTCCCCTGAACACAGACTTAACACACACAAGCAGCCCCGTGCTTGAACCCAGGTAACCTTGGCTTGATCATGCCATAGGGCTACTTATTTGGAGAAGTGGAATCCATCTGGCCACTCCATCCCACCACTTTACCAAGACAGACTAGTTTGGTTGTCCAGTTGGCAGGCATATGCCAGTCGCAGGAGGAAGTGAGGCTACTTCAGCCATGAAGAAAGATTCCAATGAACCTCAGCACATGGCTGTCTGGAAATGTTGTTTTTGAACAAAGGATAAAGACCGCAGCAGGAGCAGTTCTCAGCAGCTTTTACATAGGTGCTTCTGGGGGTTACAAGTGCCCCCCCCCAAGGAAAAATAGGCAAAAATAAGAAAAAAAGAGGGCATTCATCACACACGTGTCACACATGTGTGGGCATTTGTCTAGCCTGTTTTTTGGACTTGGTTGCATGAAGACATCACATGGAAGACTGTGGGTCCTAATGGCTGGAGAGTCAATATATGAGAGTGGGGCCTTTGGTCTCAGGGTCCGCTAATATCCCTGGCATGGGAGATCCTCCTTGGCATCCATCAGGAACTGCCACCACACAGCTGATGACTGGTTCAAGCAAAGGCCTGGCTGAAGGTGGGAAAAGGAGGTAAGAGGCGGCAGGGAGAAGATGGGGGGAAGGCAGAGAAAGATCAGGTGGAAATGGGGCTGAGTGCAGAGGAAAGGAAAGTTAATGAGGATGAGAAGGGACGGAGGCACAGGAAAGTGAAGGGAGCCAGGCGAAACCCCAGGATAGAATCAGGAGGTGAGCCATTGAGGAAGAAGAGGGAGAGGGAAAAGGTCGGCAGGGGAGGAAAACAAGAAAGGGGAGAACGTCTCTGTATTTTAGCCCAGATCCATAATAAAGATTTCCTGCTAACCCCTGCTAATTGGGTAAGAGGCACTTTTTCAAGTGGGTGCTCCTTTTTTTAGCAGGGGGAGAGTAATTGGCCCACCTCATCCCCAGCACTGTCTGTTCTAGTGGCTGTCTGCTGGTATTCCTTTGCATCTTTTTAGATTGTGAGCCCTTTTGGGACAGGGAGCCATTTAGTTATTTGATTTTTCTCTGTAAACCGCTTTGTGAACTTTTAGTTGAAAAGCGGTATATAAATACTGTTAATAATAATAATAATAATTTCCTTAATATATGATTATTGAATCGCTCATATTCGTTTGCTTTTCCATACCAAACAAATGCGTGCCTTCCCCATTCAAGATCATGTCCCTCCAGTTTAAGTATTCTTTGATCTTCTAATATAATCCACTCTTTAATCCATAGTAGCACTGCGGCCTTATAATATAAAAACCAATCAGGAAACCCCATGCCTCCTCTTACTTTCACATCTTGCAAGGCCTTCATTTAAATTCTTGGTTTCTTTCCCTACCAGATGAATTTAGAGATAATTTGATTAGTTTCTTTAAATATATCTTGCTTCAAAATTACAGGGATTGTTTGGAAAAAGAAAGTTTATTTTAGGCAAAACTTTCATTTTCACTGCAGCAGCTCTTCCCATCAATGAAAGCTGCAGTTCTTTACATTTTGTTAAATCTCTTTTTATTTCTTCAATCAATTTCAAATAATTATCTTTCACTAATGTGCTTGTTTTCTTCATTGAATCCCTAAATATTTAATTTTTTCTTCTTCTTTGAAATTTGTTAATTCCACCAATTCCTGTATTTTCTTTATTTGCATATTCTTTGTTAAGATTTTCATTTTCTTGACATTTATTTATTTCTCGCAACACATCTAACAAATTTTTGGCAGATTCTAATGGTTCTTCTATAATCGCCATAAGGTCATCCGCAAATGCCTGGATTTTAAATTCTTCACCTCTTATTTTTAATCCTTTAATCTCATCTGTCTTTCAGACAAAATCTGTCTTTTGAAAGATTTCTTTCAAAAGTATTTCCATAATCACTATAAATAATAATGGGGAAAGGGGACACCCCTGTCTCGTTCCTTTTTCAGTTTTTATCACCTCTGAAAGCTCTCCATTTATTCTAATTCTAGCAGTTTGATTCTTATATATAGCTTTAATCATAGCAATAAACGGAGTTCCTACATCCATCATTTCAAATTGTAAAAACATCAAATTCCAGTTCAGATTATCAAATGCTTTTTGAAAATCTATAAAAAACGTCGCCATTTGCTTATCAGGGTGCATTTCATAATATTCTAAAAAATTCATTATCTTTCTCATATTATTTCTAATTTGTCTTCTTGGTAAGAACCCTGCTTGGTCTTGATGAATAATGTTTATCAGAACTCTTTTTAATCTTGAAGTTAATATTGTTGCAAAAATTTTATAATCCACATTAAGTAGTGAAATTGGTCTATAATTTTGAATCTCTTCTTGGTCAAGCCCTTCTTTATGTATAACTGTAATAATTACTTCCTTTCAAGTATCACAGTATTCTAGGTTGATCTTTTGTTGTCTTTTTTCTAATTTTCTAATCTTTTGTGTATTCTCATCTGCTTGGCCTTTAGCAGCTTTCAGTTGCACACTAAGATCATTTAGTTGTGTAGTTAAAACATCCAGACTAGCTTGAACCTGAAGAAATTGATTTGTGTGCTGCTGTCACATCACCACTAATTTTTCTATATTGTCTTGTATTGTCTGCCTCCAATCTTTCCCTTTCGGTTCCTCTTGTGTTAGTTTTCCCAAGTTTGACTCCAGGGCAGAAGAGCCCCTAACTTTCACTCCTTTTCTTGTCATCCTTTTTTCTTATATCTTCTTTCCTGTAAAACTCAAATATCTGTTATCACATATATCACTATCAATTACCCATACATCACATCACATCATCAAAAAAATCAACTATTCACCCATAAAAACCAACACAAGGAAATTTTAAGTCAAATAAACCTTTGCCTTGCAATATTTTTTAATGCCACTAGATGTCCTCAACATATCGTCCTCCTTACTTCACTTGTCAAGTCCCATTCTTATCCTTGCAATTCTTTTTAAATCCACTAGATGTCCCCAATGTTCTATTCTTCTTATTCTATTGTTTTGATTCTATTGCTTACATTTGTGGCTATATCAACTGCATTCCGTTCCAGGAGACAGTCAAAACAAAACAGGAGGAATTCAAAACAATGAAACCACTTTTGCAAAACAAAAAAAAATGCAGATCTCCAGGCCTCTCCACAGGCACTTCAAGATCTCCACAGGAAAACGAAACTGGGCATTTCAAAGCAAAGTTTATATTCCAAAACGATTAATTTGTAATCCAACAAGTTTTAGATTTGTAAAGCTAGAGTTATGTATACCAAAAATCCCCTGATGGTGGAAACAAAAGATGTATACCAAAATCCCCCAATAGGTGATGCCGCTAGAAGCATGTACCTGACCAAATTTACTAGAGACAACAAAAATGCTTAGATATGAAAGTTTATTGAAGAAAGATGGGCAATTAAAGACAAAAGAAGAACTGTTAAGACAGGGTGTGGAGATGGATTGGTACACTTGCTTGCAACTTGATTCAAAATTTGGGAAAGATAAACAAGAAGGATTCTATTCAGAACAGACGCCATTTGATAGAATACTCTTAGAAACAAAAGAAAAATATATCAAAAGAATGTATATGTTTCTATTGGATTTGGAGATGCATGAAGAAACAATAAAAGAATGTATGATAAAATGGGTGCAAAATATAGGCCATAATATTACATTAGAACAATGGGAACAGATTTTGAAATATAATATAAAATTTACTAGAGCAACAAATTTTAAAGAAAATGTACATAAAATGTTTTATAGATGGTACATGACACCAGTAAAACTGGTAAAAATGAATCAGAGCATATAAAAATTGTTGGAAGTGTAAATGTGAAGAAGGGACATTTTAGCATATGTGGTGGACATGTAAAAATGCAAGTATATTGGAAAATGGTAAGGAATCTAATACAAGAGATTGTTGGATTTATGATACCGCTGAAACCAGTTATTTTTGCTTATTATCACCTTAGATATTATAGCTAAAGAAAATGATGTGTATTTAGTTATTTTGATATTAACTACTGCAAGGATTTTATATGCTAGATACTGGAAAGATATTAAAATTCCAATGAAAGATTAATTAATAGAGAAAATAATGAATGTGGTGGAAATGGATAGGCTTACAGCGATTTTGGATCAGCAGCGCAAACCAACACAGAGCAATGGAGACCATTTTATGCTTGGTTGAAAATGAAGTTGTAGATGTGTAAGATGGGGCATTTAGATGAATATATTGTATACATGATATATTATACAGGATATGATCTGATAGATAAATTATATTAAGAGGTTAAACTAGAAGAGGAACAAGATTAGAAGATATGTATTGATTGATTAGATATATTGATGTATGATTGCCTGCACCCTTCAATGGTATGTTTTTGTGGGTTTTGCGTGTGTGTTGTGTATTGAGTTTGTGTTTG
The DNA here is from genome assembly GCF_035046505.1 of Tiliqua scincoides. Lineage (NCBI taxonomy): Eukaryota > Metazoa > Chordata > Lepidosauria > Squamata > Scincidae > Tiliqua > Tiliqua scincoides. The sequence continues at coordinate 311,849,198 of NC_089821.1, forward strand.
TTTTTATTTTGGAAAACAATTAAAAAATTAATTAAAAAAAGAAAGGGGAGAACGTGGAAGAGAATCACCAGAAGAGAAGAAGGGAGGGGAGGAATGTGGCATGCTAAAGGAGAGGCAGCTGTTTTATTGAACTCCAGGAAAAAAGTTCTGCCCCTTCAGCAGGCAGCCAGAGTCTGGAAGTGGAACCCAGTGTAAGGTTAAAGGGGCTGTCTGCATGACGTGGCGTCAGGAGAGCCTAAGGGGGCAAAGCTGGATGGGTGGGCCTCAGAAGGCATTTGCCCCCCCTTGGTGCTGCAAGCTCCCTTTTCTTCATTGACTCAATAAGGATTTCTAAAAGTGAGTGAGATTCAGAAACAGATAATGCCGCTGGACCAAACCTGGACTCTCAGAAATATCGTAATTGTAAATATTGCCATTCAGCCAATAATGGCAACTCATACTTAGCTTTCAACATAAAAAATAGGAAAAAAAAACTCCTGATGTTGACCAACTGATTGATCCAGAGTAAAAATTGCCTCATCAGTTTAGCCAGGGGTGCCCAAACCCCGGCCCGGGGGCCATTTGCAACCCTCAGGGAGCCCCAATCTGGCCTGTAGGGAGCTGTCCGCCTCTGGCCCCCCAGAGACTTGCTGGAGCCGGTGCTGGCCTGTTGTGACTACTCTCAATGTGAGGGCTGACTGTTCAACCTCTCGCGTGAACTGTGGGATGAGGGCTCCCTCCATTGCTTGCTGTTTCTTTCTGTTTGCTTTCTGTTGCAAAAGAAAGGCCGACTTTGCTTTGCACAAGGTCTTTTATAGGCCTTAAGCTATCACAAGACTTATATAAGTCTTATTCATTCCTATAAGTTCCATCTCAAATATTTTCATTTATGTAAATTTATTCAAATTTTAAATGTAAATTAATTAATTTATTTCCGGCCCCCAGCATAGTCTCAGAGAGATGATGTGGCCCTCCTGCCAAGAAGTTTGGACACCCCTGGGCTCGGCCTTCCACAAAAAGGATTTCTTGTCAATGTTGCATTTGTAACTTTGTAAGGCAGTGGCATCACTAGGGTTGGTGTCACCCAGTGTGGGGCAGAGGGAGAGTGGTGACAGGGGTGGGCAGAACAGGGGTGGGGAGGAGGCAAAATGGGGCAAGTGGAAGGCAGTAGATGGCTGGAAAAGCCTCCAGAGCCCAGGTTTCCTGATGCAGAGCCCAGGTCTACCAGCCAGTTGTGCTGGTGACTTTGAAGCATGTGATTCCGGCTTTTGTGCTGCTGGAACTGGGTTATGGGAGCAGACTGTGAGCTCTGCTGCCCTTGGCCCTGAATAAGACAATAAAGAATAATTCCAGTTCTTATTTTCATTCAGGAAGATAATTTTTTCCTTTCAACTAAGACCAATGTTTTATTCATCCAGGTACCAATTGAAAATGTACTTGGCCTTGTGTCCATCACAAGTTACTTCAAGACCTAATTACCGATGGGTTCCAAGACAATTTTCTCTCTCTGCCACAACTCAACCTTGCACTCTCCCTGTCAGCTTGAGGGCAGCTGGTGGTAATCAGAGGCCTATCTACCTGCTGATCACCACCAGAACTTTGTTTGGGGGTTCTGGAACTGAAGTGCCTGCCAACACAGGCTGGCCAGAGGCAGGCCTCAGCAGGCAGGGATATTCAGAGATAGAGGAAGCTGGACTAGATGGGCCTTTGGCCTGATCCAATGGGGCTCTTCTTGTGTTCTTATGTTATCACAGCAACTTGTTAACTTTGGCTTTGGTTTCCCCTCCAAGGCATGACCAGACTTACTCCTGCTTAGCTTTCTTCAGGCAGACAACAGTTCAACCTCTAGACACCCCCCATTCATGCTGGTTACTGAGACTTGTATTTTTGGCCTCAGAGTCTCAGGGGCCCATAATACAAACCTGTAGAAGAATTCACTAGAAATGTTCCACGAGAAGAGGACTGCAAGGAGATTGCAGTGGATAAGACCAAGGCTTTCTTCCAAACTCCACTCAGTCTACAATACTCTTGAGTAATCTTACAATGCTTGGGTCCAGCAGACCAGCAGAAGAAAGCATGACTCTCTTCCTTGACTCTTCAGCTTTTCTCCAACTTGGATCCCTGGCTAAAGAAATGGCAGCCTGTCTAAAAAAAAAAATGGTCTAGAGAGAAGCCAGGAAATCCACGGTGCATTTTAATAACTGTTAAAGGTAAGAGGATAAATACAATATTAATTTTATGGACTTACGTTTCATACTCCAGTAAACAGACATTTCCATAATTATATTTACAGGGCCTAGCTGTGTTGTACGATAAGGGATAATTACATTCTAGGCTGACAGGAGAGACCTCACAGAAATTAGACATTTTTCTTAATGTCGACAATAATTAATATTAGGGATTTCAATTGGAGCTTAATTAATAACAGGAGAAGAATGCTGTCTGTGAATTCTTCACAGCAAATGAATCTAGATTTGTGAAGTTTGACAACTTTTCCATTTTCCACCAGACTAATTTTGCTTGTTGTACACAAATGGACCAGCTACAATGGTGGTTGCCTTGATTAGCCAGGTGAAGAGAAGCCAAGGCAGAAGCCGTCGTTCTTTCTGGAGCCAAGCGAAATATTACTCCGAGCAGGCAGCCGTGGCAAAAAATGGCAACTGTGTATTTCGCTCCCTTCTTGATTGCCTAATCAAACGCACACTTTTGTGACGTGATGCCCCAGCAGCAAGAGAAGCCAACAGTGTGGAGCAGGGACATGGAAACGCAGATTGCCACCATGTACTGTCATTGCCAAGGTGGTGATTGTGCAGGAAGTACAGCACAATGCACAGTGTGTTGCCATCACTGCCCCGAATGGCGAGTGGGAGGGGCGGCTTACATGGCACGTTGTGGCGTCTGCTGTATTTCCTGTGCTGTCCCCCTCTGCCTGTGCTACTGGCTGGCAACAGCACAATCGAGGGCAAGTTCTACAAGATGCAAAGGGAAGGGAGAGGGACTGGAATGCTTGGTTCCTTCTGCAGCTGCATGTCTTCCAGAGCCCTGCTGCAGTGGTGTAGCTAGAGGGGTGCCAAGCACTAAGATTTGCAGGAAGCCTCACTGTGGTGTGCAGGCAGCTCCTCCCTCTCCCCTTCAGAGCCATTCCGGGCCACAAGAGTAAAACGGAGGCAGTGCAGAGGCTCCCAGTAAGATTGCAAACTGTAGGCCTGTTTTCTAACTGGTTGTCACACTTGTCACAAGCCATGATGTGTATGTGCAACCTCCTGATTTTAGAAATGGGTTATGTCAGAATGCCAGATGCAAGGGAGGGCACCAGGATGAGGTCTCTTGTAATCTGGTGTGCTCCCTGGGGCATTTGGTGGGCCGCTGTGAGATACAGGAAGCTGGACTAGATGGGCCTATGGCCTGATCCAGTGGGCCTGTTCTTAGGTTCTTAACTACAATTCCCAGGAAGCCTTGCAGGTCTCTTGTTATCTGGTGTGCTCACTGGGGCATTTGGTGGGCCGCTGTGAGATACAGGAAGCTGGACTAGGTGGGCCTATGGCCTGATCCAGTGGGGCTGTTCTTATGTTCTTAACTACAATTCCCAGGAAGCCTTGCAGGTCTCTTGTTATCAGGTGTGCTCCCTGGGGCATTTGGTGGGCCACTGTGAGATACAGGAAGCTGGACTAGAAGGGCCATGGCCTGATCCAGCGGGGCTCTTATGTTTGTCTGCGTCCTGCAGTGGCTGCACGAAGAAGGCTCTACACCAGGGGTGTCCAAACTTTTTGGCAGGAGGGCCACATCATCTCTCTGAAACTGTGTTGGGGGGCCAAATTAATTTACATTTCAAATTTGAATAAATTTACATAAATGAATATATTAGAGATGGAACTTGTATGAGTGATTGAAGGTCTTGCAATAATAGCTCAAGGCCTATAAAAGTTCTTGCACAAAGCAAAGCCAGCCTTTCCTTCACTGCCACTGCTGTATCACAGATGTGAAACAGCAAGCAGTGGAGGAACCCTTGTCCCACAGCTCATGCGAGAGGTCAAACAGCCATCTTTACACTGAGAGCAATTGTGTTGGGCCAGCGCAGGGTCCAGCAAGTCTGCAGAGGGCCGGGTGCTCACTGAAGACTGGGGGCTCCCCACGGGCCAGATTGTGAGTCCCTGAGGGCACCTGCTCTACGCTACTCACTTGTAAGAATGCAACTACTTTGATGGCTCCTATCTGTTCCCAGATATGTTGCAATGTATCTGTTGCACTCCCTTGCATCTGACATTCTGAAATAGCCTATTCCTAAAACCAGGACATGCCATCCTGGCTTATGCTCTGTGATGAACTCTTCCTCCACAAATTTGTCCAATCCTCCTTTAAAGACATCTAGGCCAGACGCCATCATCACATGCTGTGGCAAGGAGTTCCACAGATGGATTACCCGGCGGGCAAAGAAATATTTCCTTTTTTCTGTTCTGACTCTCCCAACCCTCAATTTGCATGGATGTCCCCTGGTTCTGGTGTTGTGTGAGAGGGAAAAGGAGCATCGCTCTATCCTCCCCACGCATAATTTTACACATCACAATCAAGTTCAGCAGGTCTACCCAAATGTTCCTTTTTGAGGGTGAAATGCTTACTCCAGGAGGGAAAGCTCGGTCAGGAGAAGAGTCGCGGGGGTTCCTGGAGATCAGGGTTCCTGGTGAAGCCCTGGGAGAAGGTCATGCAGAGCAATGCAGGAGGAACCACTTCACATTCTGCCTGGGGGCTTTCCAGCATCTGGCTGGCAATTGTGTGGACAGAGATAGTTTGATCCCGCAGGCAGTTCCTGTAATCATCTTCTGGCTGTTTACCCACCTTGAGCATTTAGAGAAAGGTGAATTAAAATGACTGATAAAGCCTATGGGCCCAGAAACTCCACTCCCTCCCCCCACACACAAAGGACAAGGGAAATGAAATTCCTGGATCAGCTCCAGCCTCAGCACCCAGTCAAAACTAATTATTCTTGTTAAGTCTTCACGGCACACAAAAAATGCATAAAACATGATGGTTGGGGCTTGTTTATGATCCGAAGCACATGAAACAGGGTGCCTGTCCCTGGTTGATAACGGTCTTGGAGCGAAACGGAAACAACTGCAGAGCGCGTCAACGCCGCATGGCTCCTGCACTTGAAAGGGTCGTCTCTCAGCTCCACCCTGGGGATCAGATGCTTTCACTCTCTGGGTCCTGCCTTGGGGGCTGTTCTCACTACAGGAAAGTCAGGGGCCTGAAGGGCAAACCAACAGCAGGCAGAGAAGTAGGGAAGGATCAGTCATCTATTTCGAATCCCACAACCCCAGGATCTGTGACTGAAATGGCTGCAGAAGCTGCACCTTTTCTTTTTCCAGAAGTTGTCAAATTTAGGGCGCAATCCTAACCAGCACTTTTGCCGGCATAGGTGCCCTGGGGGGGGTCACAAACGTGCCATAAAGCACGTTTGTGCCTCCGTGGGAGGAAGCTGCGTCGGTGCATCTAGATGTGCCGACGCACGGAGGCCAGCAGAAGTCTCTGCGGCAGCTTCTGCGCCGCTTGGGTGCGCTGACACAAGTGGCGAAGGTAGGTGTGGGTGTGTGTGGAGGAGGCAAGAGGGAGGTGTTTCTGGGTGGGGGGAGGGCAGGTGATGGGCAGCCCCGGGGGTTAGTGTGCGGGGAGCCGGGGGCGGGGCTGGGACCTGGCGGTTATGCCGGATCCCAACCATTGTACTTGGGGAGAACGGAGCGGCTTCAAGCCAGAGGTGGCACAGGTCCAAGGAGACCCATAGGGGCGAGCAGCCCTTTCCCAGGGGTAAGGGGAAGAGCTTCCCCTTGCCCCTGGCTGAGCCACTACAGCCAACGAACCTGCATTGGATGCAGCACAAGCCTCCTGGCTTGCCTGCTCCAATGCAAATTTGGATTGTGCCCTTAGAGACAAAGTGAATTTCAAGGAAGGGGGGGAAGGGATTCATCCTGCAAAAATTTGTAACTACAGTTTTTTGACTTATTATCTTTTCAAGGTCCCAAATAGTCTGTTTTAGAAAACAAAAAGGTCTTGAAAGTCATATTGAATGTGTTCCCAAACCTTTAACAAGTGAGCCAGAACACTCTTGCAGCAGAGATCTAGGCACCAGTAGTGCACGGGGGGGGGGGGGGGTTGTAGCATAGCTAGAGGGGGTGCAAGGCACTAAGTTTTGCAGGTGCCTGAATGCATCATGCAAGGGGCTCCTCCCCCTCTCCTTTGAGTTATTCCCAGTGGTGAGAGGGAAACAGAAGCATTTGCCTTCATTTTGTTCTCGCTGGCTGGAATGGCACCAAATGGGAAGGAGAGAAAGCCCTTGCTTGGTGCGTTCAGGCACCTGCAAAACTTAGTGCTTTGCACCCCCTCTGGCTACACTGCTGGGGGAGGGGTGTGAAGGATGAGGAAGAAAAGGGAAAAAAGACTCAGTGTGAGGGCCATCAGCCCTCTAGGATTGGCCTGGAGTCTCCAGGAATTGGTATTCTTTTCTGGAAGCCATCAGGGAGACTTTTAACAGGGTGTCCAGGAATTTCCATCTTTGTCTTTGCTGAGAAAAAATGTCTCCTGAAAGAGCTTCAAACAGAATTAGGCAACCTGTTTATGAGCTAAGCAGGAGCAACTCAGTTGGGACCAGGGCCTAGGAGAGGGGGGTAAAGGGGGTAATTTGTGACCGGGGCCCAGGCTCGGAAAGGGGGCCCAGGAGTCAAAGGAGGGGGCCCAGAAAGTTCCTGGGATCCTACATTTTCCTATCTCACCCAAACTCACCGCCTATGCATGATGCTGGGGGCATAACTGCTGCTGCAAGTCATATACACCCGGCCCAGAAATGCATCCATGACCCTCCTTAACACAGTGTCAGATCTGGGAGGAAACTGGCCTGCTATCGTAGCTCTTTGGCGTGTGTATCTGTGATAACCATGAAGAAGTGTATTGGGGCTCAGCTGCAAGGCTACAGCTGCTGCAGAAGTGCGTTTTGGTGCACACAGGACACTGTCCATTCTAGCATGAGCCTAAATACAATGATGCTAATTTTCAGCAATGATTTTTTAAATTTCAAAGAGACTTAGAAGTGTGTTTGGCTTTTCATATTACTTTATCTAGCTGCCAATGCCACATGGTTGGGTAGACCTGGGTTCCGCATCAAGAAGACTGGTAGACCTGGGCTCCAAAGACTATTCTGGCTGTCAGCGCCCTCCCCTTGCCCCATTTTGCCCCCCATTCTGCCTTCCCCATTACCCCCCTCCCCTGTGGGAAGGGGCCCAAAAGAAACTTTGTACCCCCTGATAAAACTCTTCTCAGAGGCCCTGGTTGGGACTCTGGAGGAGAGCCTGGAAGCCAAGCTGAAAAGGGGTATTACGTGTTGCGAGAGGACAGAGTCATTGATGAGCCACCACAGGGGAGAGCAGGGGGGTGAGGTTAGCTGGCAAGCGTGGGCAAGAGCTTGAGAACTGGCTGGGCTTGATTGACAGTGGCCTGCAGAAATTCCAAGGCTCAAAGGCCGCCAAAAGAGATAACCACACCACGAAGGGAAATGGTTTACGATTTCCTCCTGGCCCTTTCCTCCGGTATGCTTTGGAAAATTGAGCGCCTGTCAGAGAAAAGCCTGTCTCACTGGCTCTCTTTCCCATCGACAGAGCATTGATCCCGGAAGGAGCTCTGAGTCATCCTGGCTGACCAGTCCTATTGCCTCTTGAACCTTCTGATCAGAAAAGAGACATCTCCAAAGGCAGGTTCACTGTGAGCAATTTGTGTTTCATCTGTGCATGGCCAGGGCTGGAAAGAATAAACGAGGCAAGCAGATGGGCGCCGGACGCTCCGCTTTGGAGAGAATGACCTTTGGGACATTCCACACAGGCTTCTTTTCACTGCTTACCCCAGCACTTGTGAGCTGGTGCATGGTATAAAATTAATTAGGACTGAAACAAGGTGAGTGCAGCACAGGAAAGCATAACTGGCTGCCAGCAATAAATGACCACCCTTGTTTTTACTGTCAACTGTTTATCTCAGCGGGAACAGAAGAGCTGCTCTTTCTATTCAGGGGCTGGGGGGCATCATTGCATCCAGCCTGAGGCTTCTGGGCCTTTTAAAGCGACACCCACTCCTCCACTGGGTTTGAGTGGGCCTACCAATGGGGTAGCATGGTGCCATCATCCCACAACAGGCATGTCAGGATACGCCAAATGTTGCATTTGTCTTTAAACCCTGACCAAATGACCATTGCATTGCTGGGATTCAGTCCACCTTTTGGGGGGTCAAGCAGGCCCACTTCTTGATAACTAACTATCCACCTGAACTGTGAAGCTGGGGGCATCTGAAGGAAACCACAGGCAGCTTATTCCAGGGTGCAGGCAGGTGGGAATGGGGAGATGCATTCTTTGAGGTCCTTGAGTGATAAACCACATGGGGCTCTCCAGGTAAACATCAGCACATTGAATTGAGCTTGGAAACTGACCGGCACCCCAGTGCAGCTCAATGCAATTCAGTGCTAGCAAAGATATGTGAAGAAGTTTCCCCTCCACAGAGGTAAGTATCCACTACCTTCAGACCTCAGCAACTGCAGGAAGTTCGTCTGCAATTGCCATTGCTATTGTCTAAAGGAAGGGAGCTCGCAGCTGGCATCTAGCAAGGTCCATTGGCTAAGGCTCCTCCAGGGGTTGAAAATGGGAATCCAGGAAGTGACTGTCTTCTCTTTCCCAGCTCTTTCCCTTCGGCTCTTTTCTCTGTTTCTCCCTCTGGCCAGGTGGTCCTCCTGTCCATTCACCCTCCATCTCATCTCTGAAACTTGGCAGCCTTCCCTCCCATCCTTGCCACAGGATGTGGTGATGGCGTCTGGCCTGGACGCCTTTAAAAGGGGATTGGACAAGTTTATGGAGGAAAAATCCATTACGGGTTACAAGCCATGATGTGCCTGTGCAACCACCTGATTTTAGAAATGGGCTATGTCAGATGCAAGGGAGGGCACCAGGATGAGGTCTCTTTTTATCTGATGTGCTCCCTGGGGCATTTGGTGGGCCGCTGTGAGATACAGGAAGCTGGACTAGATGGGCCTCTGGCCTGATCCAGTGGGGCTGTTCTTAAGTTCTTATGTTATGTTCATTTCTGGGTCAGCCTGTGGCTCGGTAGTGTATGCAGGCAATGCCATTTCTGTGGGCTGCAGGTGGTCTCCAGGGCAATGTGGAGCCTGGGTGCTTAGGTAATCAGGTAGTCTGAAATCACAGGTGATTTCAACTTTTTCCTGAATGGCAAATAAGGGCAGGCGCATGCTTGGAACTGTGGGCAGTTCTGTGGAACTGTTAGAAAGAAAAAAAAATCTGCAATCCAATGTAGAGTAATGCACATGCTTGGAGTTAAAACTACATGCCTCCAATGGTTTGAAAACGGAAACCTGATGCTTTCTGGTTCCTCCTGAGCTCCAGGATTCATGTGGAGGGCTTCCTGGCCACAGATGTGACTTCCAGGCAGATGCCAAGTGCTGGCCTCCCTCTCTTTACAGAAATTAAGCCCTGGATGTTAAAGTGACACATTTTCAATTGGCCATGTGTTAAATATTTTGGCAGATGTGTAAAACAGTTCTTCACTTTTTCTGTTGCGGAAGGCAAGCTGGGTTGGAGGGTGGGGACAAGGCAAATCTTATGCTCCAGTTATCAGCTCCAGCAGGAAGCGATGGACAATTCGTCTTTCTTAATGCATGTGTCAGGGCAGCTGCTATAAATCGTTGCGGCAACAGAAGACAGGGTTTAATTAAATGACAGCTCGAAGTCACTCTTCCCGTAATTCAGAAGCCAGACTCTACTTTGCAAAAAGATCGCTCTAATTTGAGCTGTAATGTTTAAATCGAGAAACACATTCCCGGTAATTCTCAAATTGCTACCCAATTTCCACTGCCTGCAACTTCTCTCATCACCGTAACAAATATCTTTGGCAGCAGAAACATTGAGACTCACCTCCAGGTAAATCGTTTATCATTGCTCTGCAGTCACAAGTTTTCTTTATTCAGGTTTTTTTCGCTTTTAAAAATGTTTATAAATAGGAAAACTCTTTCAGCTCCTGGACTATGATCACTTGTGGGAAATATTTTACCAGCCACAGATTAGAAGATGCTCTCAAAGCAATTGATTGGATTAGTCATGCCGTCTACAGCCACTGATATCTGCAAATCCTCCATGTAGCTCAGGAAGATGAACACTGCAAGGGGACTGTCCCTCAGGAACCGCAAGAGATAACAGAGCCTCTCTCTCTCTCTCTCTCTCTCTGTCTCTCTCTCTCTCTCTCTCTCACACACACACACACACACAGAACAGAGAAATTTTGGACCACATCAGGCTACAGAGAGCAGAAGAGAGTTGCCTGGTAGCCCTAATGGATAGCAGACCTTGGCTCTGGGAGCCCTGGATTCAAGTTTTGCCTCTGGTGTACTCTGTAGCATCTGGATAATAATATATAATAAGTGATGACATTTCTCACAGGGTTACCATGAGGGCTTATTGATGTTTGTTTATTAGGAAGAAAATGCATTTCCCAGCTTTCTGATTGTCATCTCTCCCTCCTCCACCCAGGGGGACAGTTTGACACCTAGGGGACTCTGGCTGAGTTGTATGCTGTATTGGCAACCTTCAGTCTCGAAAGACTCTGGTATCGCGCTCTGAAAGGTGGTTCTGGAACAGCGTCTATTGTGGCTGAAAAGGCCAATCCGGGAGTGACAATCCCTTCCACACTGGGAGCAAGTATAGTGTGTCCCTGGTGTGTCTCCCTGGCTGTGGGCCTTCCTTCTTTGCCTCTTCACCTCAGTCTGTTGGGTGAGACTCTCTTCAAACTGGGAAAGGCCATGCTGCATAGCCTGCCTCCAAGCGGGCTGCTCAGAGGCCAGGGTTTCCCACCTGTTGAGGTCCACTCCTAAGGCCTTCAGATCCCTCTTGCAGATGTCCTTGTAGCGCAGCTGTGGTCTACCTGTAGGGCGCTTTCCTTGCACGAGTTCACCATAGAGGAGATCCTTGCGGATCTGGCCATCATCCATTCTCACGACATGACCAAGCCAACGCAGGCGTCTCTGTTTCAGCAGTGCATACATGCTAGGGATTCCAGCACGTTCCAGGACTGTGTTGTTAGGAACTTTGTCCTGCTGAGTTGTAGCTGAGTTGTAGCTACAAGGCAAACTTAGGATTTATGGTCCATAGAAAAAGTTCTACACAAGGAATGGGGAGTTCAATGCAGTGGCATAGCTGGAGGGGGGGCAAAGCACTAAGTTTTGCAGGTAGCCTCCCCACGGTGTGCAAGCAGCCCCCTCCCCTTCGGAGCCATTCCTGGCAGGGGAGCAAAACGGAGGCGTAGAAATGCCTTAAGCATTTCTGGTCCCAATTCACGGTGCTAATCTTGACCTTTAAAGCTCTTCACGGTTTGGGGCTAGGTCATCTAAGGGTCTGCCTTCTCCAATATATTCCGGCCCGCCCTCTTATGTCATCTGAGGGGGCTTTCCTGCAAGTGCCGCCTTTCTCCCAAGTTAGAGGGATGGCAAGCCTTCTCAGTAGTGGTGTCACTGTTATGGAACTCCCTACCGGGGGAATTAATATCTATCCCCTCTCTCATGGGATTTCGGCAAGGGCTTAAACATTTTTGTTTCGTTTTGCTTTTGGATGACTATCTCCTGTGCCTCTATAGCAGTTCCTTGACTTATTTTTGCCCTCCTCCACTTGGTGTTCCTCCCCATTGTACTTCCTTTATCTTTTGTTGTATTTCCTATTTTTTACCCTACTGTATATTGTATTTTTTTAAAAATCTATAAATTGTAAGCTGCCTGTAATGGAAGATCAGAAGATCATCAGGTGGATGATGTGGTGTTGACAGCGATTCCTTGTTTTGACAGCTGTTTGACAGCTCTGGGAAGGGAAGGGCTGGCTCCACAGCTGTAATCAATCAAGGCCAATGGAGATGCTGATGGACACCTGAGCTTCATGTCACCTTGACGGGACTTTGAATGGACATGGATTGAAGGGATGGCTCACCTGAGCCTAATTTGGACTTAATGGGACATACAAGGATAAAAGGCAGCTTCAGAAGGAGCAAAGCTACCTGACCTAGAGGGCACCTGCCTAGACAGAGGTACCCTGACCCAGAGGGAGACGCTATCTGACCAAGAGCTACCTGACTCATACCTACGCGAGAAGGGGACTGCCAGGACCCTGCTGGAGGAGACACTCTGCTGGAGAGGACACAGAGGAGGGACTCTGCTGCAGAAGACTGGACTGGGAAGACTGTACTGTACTTTGGAGACTGGACTTGGACTGGAGGCTTCAGTGAGTGAAGTGAACCCACTTAAGTGAGTTTTGGGGAGGGAAAGCCTCTGGACAAGAGGACTTGCAGGGAATAAGTGTATGTGTTTGTAGCAATAAATTCTTGTTAATTGCTCAACTGATAACGAGTTTTGTTTGTTTCCTTTGCACACCGCAGCTGTTGTTCTTGGAAAAGGAGGCTGTTAATTATCCAAAAAGTGGGCATTAGAAGGGAGTTGGAAAATTGGGATAGGACTCCGCCTTAGGCATCTGCATTCAGCAGAGGAAAGGCAGAGTAGAAATCTTTTAAATAAATAAATAAAATAAATAAATAAATAAATAAATAAATAAATGGGACCACTTAAGGTGTGCATGCAAGCCATAGTTGTTTTGAAAGAGAAGGATGATTGTGCTTCAACTGGCATCGATCTTCCCAGCACCTGACATTTCCCCTGCAATCAGAGGCTGCAATACTGTGTTGCTGGGAAAGTGCAAGTCTCTGCTGGCCCTCATGTCCTGTTCTTTCTAAGTGGCTTGTGGCTGCAATAATGTTGCGGGCTCATATTGGACAGTTCCTATGACATGGAATGCCCCTGTCACCCTCTGGGCACCATTCTTAATACCTTGTCAGTTTTGTTACCTTTCAAAACTTGTGTTTATCAGGTGCTGTCAAGGCGCATAGCCCAGGATTGCAGTCAAGTCTGTCATGGAGAAAGAAGGTGATTGCTAAAGGATTAGCAGACTGGGGAAAGTGATGCAAGGCAGTCCATGAGCAAAGAAGACAGGTATTTTGGTCAGCAGGCAAGGCAGTCTTGACAGCATCTTGGTCTTGAGGACAAAACTACCCGTAGCATTGAGTGTGCTATTAATCATGATGGAGCAAGTTCTCTTTTTTTTTTTTCTTAATAGCAACTATGGAGGGAAATCTGGATTGGGGCCATGGGATGGGGAGGTGCGAACTGCAGTCTTTTGCTCCTGATGTGGTTCATGGTCTCTATTCTGCATCTTCCCTCACACCCCGGGAGAGAGTTCCTATTGGAACCTTCTGCAGACAAGTACCAAAAGTGTGGAGGCCTAGGAGAGGGGTGGCCAGTGTGTGCGTTAATGTGGGCTGCCTGTTTAGCCGGATCACCCCTGTTTGCCCCTTTCATGCATTGCCATGCCTGGTTGGCATAAGATGTGAAGCGGGCTTTAGTGAAATTGGAATTCAGGAGAAATACAGGTCAGAGCAAGACAGAGGAACAAAAGGAGTGCAAAGGGGAGATCCTCTCGTCCCTATCATTAAAGTCCCTGAAAAAACAGTGAAAGTCTGGAGTGTTCTCCTAGTTTGCAGCCCTTTCGAATGGATCCAGGATGTTTCTTTCTGGGAGATGTGAAACTATGCAGGACACTAGTTATGTCGTCAGCCAGAATGCACTTGCTTTCTCAAGTGTGAATAATGCAAGAAGGGAAAAATATGCATTGGGACTATGGTGGGGGTAGCACTTTAACCCTATCCAATCTTGTCCCAGTCTGGATTGTGGCTCTGCTGCTCATGCACCGTATACAAGGCAAAAACTCCCATGGAGCCCAGTGAACACTCCCCCCCCCCCCTTGTATAATGCACACAGGGCACAACCTGGATTGCAACTACAGTGAGGGGAAGGTCTAAGGCTCTCCACCCCACAGTCCTGTCAGACTGTGTGTCCCTCTGGGCTATTCATACCAGAAAACCCCCCAGCAAGCGAAGGCTAGTGACATCACTTTGGCCCCCCCCAAGCAAGTTGGAAATACCCGTCCCTTATGATTAAGTAACCACAACTGATCAAAGCACACTTTGGAGGATCAGGAAGGATGTCTGGGTGAGGTGGCTGGACATCCAGAAACTGGCACCTGGAGTGGCTGGACATCATGAGAACATAAGAACAGACCCACTGGATCAGGCCATAGGCCCAGCTAGTCCAGCTTCCTGTATCTCACAGCAGCCCACCAAATGCCCCAGGGAGCACACCAGATAACAAGAGACCTGCAAGGCCTCCTGGGAATTATAGTTTAAGAACATAAGAACAGCCCCACTGGATCAGGCCATAGGCCCATCTAGTCCAGCTTCCTGTATCTCACAGCGGCCCACCAAATGCCCCAGGGAGCACACCAGATAACAAGGGACCTGCAAGGCTTCCTGGGAATTGTAGTTTAAGAACATAAGAACAGCTCCACTGGATCAGGCCATAGGCCCATCTAGTCCATCTTCCTGTATCACACAGCGGCCCACCAAATGCCCAGGGAGCACACCAGATAACAAGAGACCTGCATCCTGGTGCCCTCCCCTGCATCTGGCATTCTGACATAACCCATTTCTAAAATCAGAAGGTTGCGCATACACATCATGGCTTGTACCCCATAATGGATTTTTCCTCCAGAAACTTGTCCAATCCCCTTTTAAAGGCGTCTACGCTAGACGCCAGCACCACATCCTGTGGCAAGGAGTTCCACAGACCGACCACACGCTGAGTAAAGAAATATTTTCTTTTGTCTGTCCTAACCCGCCCAACACTCAATTTTAGTGAATGTCCCCTGGTTCTGGTATTATGTGAGAGTGTAAAGAGCATCTCCCTATCCACTCTGTCCATCCCTTGCATAATTTTGTATGTCTCATAAGAACATAAGAACATAAGAACAGCCCCACTGGATCAGGCCATAGGCCCATCTAGTCCAGCTTCCTGTATCTCACAGCGGCCCACCAAATGCCCCAGGGAGCACACCAGATAACAAGAGACCTCGTCCTGGTGCTCTCCCCTACATCTGGCATTCTGACTTAACCCATTCCTAAAATCAGGAGGTTGCGCATACACATCATGGCTTGTACCCCATAATGGATTTTTCCTCCAGAAACTTATCCAATCCCCTTTTAAAGGCGTCTAGGCTAGACGCCAGCACCACATCCTGTGGCAAGGAGTTCCACAGACTGACCACGCGCTGAGTAAAGAAATATTTTCTTTTGTCTGTCCTAACCCGCCCAACACTCAATTTTAGTGGATGTCCCCTGGTTCTGGTATTATGTGAGAGTGTAAAGAGCATCTCCCTATCCACTCTGTCCATCCCCTGCATAATTTTGTATGTCTCAATCATGTCCCCCCTCAGGCATCTCTTTTCTAGGCTGAAGAGGCCCAAACGCCGTAGCCTTTCCTCATAAGGAAGGCACCCCAGCCCCGTAATCATCTTAGTCGCTCTCTTTTGCACCTTTTCCATTTCCACTATGTCCTTTTTGAGATGCGGCAACCAGAACTGGACACAATACTCCAGGTGTGGCCTTATCATAGATTTGTACAACGGCATTATAATACTAGCCGTTTTGTTCTCAATAGCCTTCCTAATGATCCCAAGCATAGAATTGGCCTTCTTCACTGCCGCCGCACATTGGGTCGACACTTTCATCGACCTGTCCACCACCACCCCAAGATCTCTCCCCTGATCTGTCACAGACAGCTCAGAACCCATCAGCCTATATCTAAAGTTTTGATTTTTTGCCCCAATGTGCATGACTTTACACTTACTGACATTGAAGCGCATCTGCCATTTTGCTGCCAATTCTGCCAGTCTGGAGAGATCCTTCTGGAGCTCCTCACAATCACTTCTGGTCTTTACCACTCGGAAAAATTTGGTGTCGTCTGCAAACTTAGCCACCTCACTGCTCAACCCTGTCTCCAGGTCATTTACGAAGAGGTTGAAAAGCACTGGTCCCAGGACAGATCCTTGGGGCACACTGCTTTTCACCTCTCTCCATTGTGAAAATTGCCCATTGACACCCACTCTCTGCTTCCTGGCCTCCAACCAGTTCTCAATCCATGAGAGGACCTGCCCTCTAATTCCCTGACTGTGGAGTTTTTTCAGTAGCCTTTGGTGAGGGACCGTGTCAATTTCCTTCTCTGGCAGTCATTAGAGAGGAGTGGGAACAAAGGAAAGGCTCTTGCATTAATCAGGGATTCATGAGAAATCTGACAAAGGATACGCCACCGACATGAGAGCCAGAATGGTTCTTCTTCTTTGGGGAGAAAGGAGATTGACCAATCTGTTTCTGTAGATACTGGAATCTGGACAGAGATAGAAGGACTCAACGGGGCACCGCCCTGCCGTGCTGGACTAGGTAATGTGTTCCATGTGTTTGATGTTTTCTACAGGCAGGCATTGATTGCAGAATGAGCCATTGTACTGGATGGAGGTCATTCATTGCTAATGTTGAAACAGAAACAGGAGCCACAAATGAGCTCTGAGTGGCAGGAATGTGCCAAAAGGGTGAATGCTGCATCCTGCAGTGGAGGGACAGTCACAGAAGCCTCCTCAAGGTTTGTTCCCTTTCCTCAGGGGTGCATTGGTGCTGGTAAAGGCAGAGTAGGAGAAGCAATTGGGAATGGTAGTGTGATGGGATACGATAGACGGTTTGGCACAATGAGAGGATGCGAGGACAAAGGAGCAAATAAGCAGCCCATCCTGGGTCATTCCGTGTATAAATGCTTTTATGCGAATGCCCGAAGTCTATGAGCAAAGGTGGGAGAACTGGAATGTCTGGTGACAAGGGAAAATATTGACATCGTGGGCATAACCGAAACCTGGTGGAATGCGGAGAATCAGTGGGATACGGCAATCCCGGGCTATAAACTCTACAGGAGGGACAGGCAGGGCGTGTTGGAGGTGGGGTGGCCCTTTATGTTAAGGAAGGGATAGAATCCAGCAAAGTAGAGATTGAAGGTGGGTCCGACTCCATCATAGAATCTCTGTGGGTTAAATTACCAGGCCTCAGGAGCGATGTAATACTGGGGGCGTACTTTTGTCCTCCAGACCAGAAACCGGAAGGGGACCTTGAAATGAGGAAACAGATCAGGGAGGTGACAAGGAGGAACAGGGTTGTAATCATGGGGGACTTCAATTATCCTCATATAGACTGGGTCAATTTGTGTTCTGGTCACGAAAAGGAGACTGGATTCCTTGACATGCTAAATGACTGTGGCTTAGAGCAGCTAGTCATGGAGCCTACCAGAGGACAGGTGACTCTGGATTTAATATTGTGTGGTACTCAGGACCTGGTTGGAGATGTCAATGTTACTGAGCCATTGGGGAACAGTGATCATGCTGTGATCCGTTTTGACATGCACGTCGGGAGAAGAATACCGGGCAAATCTCTCACAAAAACCCTTGACTTCCGAGAGCGAACTTCACTCAAATGAGGAGGCTGGTTAGAAGGAGGTTGAAAGGGAAGATAAAAAGAGTCCAATCTCTCCAGAGTGCATGGAGGCTGCTTAAAACAACAGTAATAGAGGCCCAGCAGAGGTGTATACCACAAAGGAAGAAGGGCTCCACTAAGTCCAGGAGGGTCTCCGCCTGTTTAACGAGCCAAGTAAGAGAGGCCGTAAAGGGCAAGGAAGCTTCCTTCCATAAATGGAAGTATTGCCCTAATGAAGAGAATAAAAAGGAACATAAACTGTGGCAAAAGAAATGTAAGAAGGTGATACGGGAGGCCAAGCAAGACTATGAGGAACACATGGCCAGCAACATTAAGGGGAATAATAAAAGCTTCTTCAAATATGTTAGAAGCAGGAAACCCGCCAGAGAAGCGGTTGGTCCTCTGGATGGTGAGGGATGGAAAGGGGAGATAAAAGGAGACTTAGAGATGGCAGAGAAATTAAATGAGTCCTTTGCATCTGTCTTCACGGCAGAAGACCTCGGGCAGATACCGCTGCCCGAATGGCCCCTCCTGACCGAGGAATTAGTCAGATAGAGGTTGAAAGAGAAGATGTTTCAGACCTCATTGATAAATTAAAGATCAATAAGTCACCGGGCCCTGATGGCATACACCCAAGAGTTATTAAAGAATTGAAGAATGAATTTGCTAATCTCTTGACTAAAATATGCAACTTGTCCCTCAAAACGGCCACGGTGCCAGAAGATTGGAGGATAGCAAATGTCATACCAATCCTTAAAAAGGGAAAGAGGGGGGACCCGGGAAACTATAGGCCGGTCAGCCTAACATCTATACCGGGTAAGATGGTGGAATGCCTCATCAAAGATAGAATCTTAAAACACATAGACCAACAAGCCTTGCTGAGGGAAAATCAGCCTGGCTTCTGTAAGGGTAAGTCTTGCCTCACGAGCCTTTTAGAATTCTTTGAAAAGGTCAACAGGCATGTGGATGCGGGAGAACCCATGGACATTATATATCTGGACTTTCAGAAGGCGTTCAACACAGACCCTCACCAAAGGCTGCTAAGGAAACTCCACAGTCAGGGAATTAGAGGGCAGGTCTTCTCATGGACTGAGAACTGGTTGAAGACCAGGAAACAGAGAGTGGGTGTCAATGGGCAATTTTCACAATGGAGAGAGGTGAAAAGTGGTGTGCCCCAAGGATCTGTCCTGGGACTGGTGCTCTTCAACCTCTTCATAAATGACCTGGAGACAGGGCTGAGCAGTGAGGTGGCTAAGTTTGCAAACGACACCAAATTTTTCCGAGTGGTAAAGACCAGAAGTGATTGTGAGGAGCTCCAGAAGGATCTCTCCAGACTGGCAGAATGGGCAGCAAAATGGCAGATGCGCTTCAATGTCAGTAAGTGTAAAGTCATGCACATTGGGGCAAAAAAATCAAAACTTTAGATATAGGCTGATGGGTTCTGAGCTGTCTGTGACAGATCAGGAGAGAGATCTTGGGGTGGTGGTGGACAGTTTGATGGAAGTGTCGACTCAGTGTGCGGCGGCAGTGAAGAAGGCCAATTCTATGCTTGGGATCATTAGGAAAGGTATTGAGAACAAAACGGCTAATATTATAATGCTGTTGTACAAATCTATGAAAGGCCACACCTGGAGTATTGTGTGCAGTTCTGGTCGCCACATCTCAAAAAGGACATAGTGGAAATGGAAAAGGTGCAAAAGAGAGCGACTAAGATGATTACTGGGCTGGGGTGCCTTCCTTATGAGGAAAGGCTACGGCTTTTGGGCCTCTTCAGCCTAGAAAAGAGGTGCCTGAGGGGGGATATGATTGAGATATACAAAATTATGCAGGGGATGGACAGAGTTTATAGGGAGATGCTCTTTACACTCTCACATAACACCAGAACCAGGGGACATCCACTAAAATTGAGTGTTGGGAGGGTTAGGAGAGACAAAAGAAAATATTTCTTTACTCAGCATGTGGTCGGTCTGTGGAACTCCTTGCCACAGGATGTGGTGCTGGCGTCTAGCCTAGACGCCTTTAAAAGGGGATTGGACAAGTTTCTGGAGGAAAAATCCATTACGGGGTACAAGCCATGATGTGTATGCACAACCTCCTGATTTTAGAAATGGGTTATGTCAGAATGCCAGATGCAAGGGAGGGCACCAGGATGAGGTCTCTTGTTATCTGGTGTGCTCCTTGGGACATTTGGTGGGCCGCTGTGAGATCCAGGAAGCTGGACTAGATGGACCTATGGCCTGATCCAGTGGGGCTGTTCTTATGTTCTTAACTACAATTCCCAGGAAGCCTTGCAGGTCTCTTGTTATCTGGTGTGCTCCCTGGGGCATTTGGTGGGCCGCTCTGAGATACAGGAAGCTGGACTAGATGGGCCTATGGCCTGATCCAGTGGGGCTGTTCTTATGTTCTTGGTTCTTCGGTTCCAGTGTGTCATGGGTGGGAAGGGGGTGGGTGTCAGCAGCAGTGGCAGTGGTTCGGTTGGTATCTCTATCCCCCTTCTGAATCTCGATCCATCTCCATGGGGTCCACTTAAGAGCTGTGCCAGCAAAAGTACTGATGCAGGTCCAAGTAGACCTATTGTGAAAATGGGGACTTACCCTGAGTCAGGGAATGAATACAATGCTCCCTGGCCTCGAGAATGCATCCAGTACTGCCCCCTGCAAGATTATGTGCATGCTCTATTGGCACCAGTGAGGGAGGATTGGCTGTTGGGTTACTAATTTCCAACTAGCAGCACAGCCCTACCTAACTCCCCACGTGGAAATGCAGAGGCTCCCAGTTTGCTGAATCCTGTGAAGGAGTTTCAGCCTTGGGAGGCCTCCTTGGTGTAAGGAAAGATTTGTTCCCTTTCCCCAGGGTAAGCCCCTGCCATCCTGGTGGGTCAACTTGAACTTCTGCCAGTGATATTGCTGGCGCAAGTCCTTGTTGTCCCAAGAAGGTGAATCAGGCCTGGAAGGAGGTTAGGAGTTAGCAGGAACCACTGCTGCCCAATCTGCCCCCTCCCAAGTTCAATTCTGTCCTTTTCATCTCAACTCCTCCTCATTCCACTCACCCCGTTGCCCCATTCTCCTGCTCTCCCTGCCTCCCCTGACCTCTTACGCAGCCATACCTGTGGCAGAAGGCATCCCCAGTTGGTGGTCACGTAGACCTGGCTTGTTGCTGCTTCTGGGGGTGGGCAGGCCATGCTGTCTGGCATTGTCGTATTTACGACTGCTGGAAGGTGCCTTATGCCACTGGAACGTGTATTCTGGTGGTGTGGGCACTGGACAGGATCGGTCTGTGCATTTTATCACAGCTTCCTTGAACTGGCTTGAACAACTGGAACTTTTTTCCCACAGGGAAAAAAAATAGCACGTTCTGTCCATTTGCTGATTTGCTGAGCTGAATGGGCAACTTGATAAATTGTAGTCACTACTATGAAGCATACCTTTGATGAAATAATCAATGAATATTCAGTTGTAAACCTGTCACAGGATTGCAACCCATTCATAATCTTTATGGGCTGTTCATATTTCAGAAACACAGTCCATAGTAAGTACAAAAATAGTAGACAAGTTTTATCAATGGTTTTTTATGAAGACAGAACACAGAGTGTTGAAAGAAACCAGCCCTTGATGAGGGCTGACCAAGCCAAACCCAACAGTGTGAAATTTTTCATTGCTACCACATTTGACTGCATTTATTATATTTTTAAATAGTGAGTATCATCTTTATAAGCTGCCGAACAACCGTAAATGTGAAGGTTTTTAAGTGGTGGGTTTCGTTTCATGGACAATCAAACAATTATTTCCATCCTGACTTATTAATGGGCAGAAAACCTATTTTGCACCCTGTGGATGTGCAGGAAGTTAAATCAATGGTATGAATCAATCAACAGTAAACCTTTAATAAACATGGTATTATCAACTGGGAATATAGCTCAGAGTAGTGCTGCATGTAGTCACCGAAGAAGCACTGAACAACATTGAGTGCCTGCCTGTGCTGGAAGAGCTTGACAGTGAACCAACCCTAGAAGAACTTCACGTGGCCCTGGACTCCCTTGCCTTTGGCAAGGCACCTGGAAAAGACAGCATCCCTGCTGAAGTCCTAAAATGCTGCAAAGAGATCATAGTCACTGAGCTGCATGAAATCCTCTGTCTCTGCTGGAGAGAAGGTGGAGTACCTCAAGACATGAGGGATGCAAACATCATCACGCTGTACAAGAACAAAGGTGACAGGGGTGACTGCAACATCTACCGCGGCATCTCTCTCCTTAGCGTTGTAGGAAAGCTGTTTGCCCGAGTTGTACTAAAGAGGCTCCAGGTACTTGCAGAGAGCGTCTATCCAGAATCGCAGTGTGGATTCCGAGCCAACAGGTCCACCACTGATATGGTATTCTCCCTTAGACAACTGCAGGAGAAATGCAGGGAACAACGACAGCCACTCTTTATAGCCTTCATAGATCTCACAAAGGCTTTCGACCTGGTCAGCAGAGACGGCCTCTTCAAGATTCTCCCCAAGATTGGATGTCCACCCAGGCTCCTCAGCATCATCAGATCTTTCCACAAGGACATGAAGGACACTGTTGTCTTCGATGGCTCCACATCAGACCCTTTTGACATCCGAAGCGGAGTGAAGCAGGGCTGTGTTCTTGCACCAACCTTGTTTGGGATTTTCTTCGCTGTCCTGCTGAAGCAGGCCTTTGGAACTGCAACAGAAGGCATCTATCTCCGGACCAGATCAGACGGAAAGCTCTTCAACCTCTCCAGACTGAGAGCAAAATCCAAAGTCCAGCTGAAATGTCTGCGTGACTTCCTCTTTGCCGACGATGCAGCTGTCACTACCCACTCTGCCAAAGATCTCCAGCAGCTCATGGATCGTTTTAGCAAGGCCTGCCAAGATTTTGGACTGACAATCAGCCTGAAGAAAACACAGGTCATGGTTCAGGATGTGGACTCACCTCCCTGCATTACAATCTCTGAGCATGAACTGGAGGTTGTCCATGACTTTGTGTACCTTGGCTCAACGATCTCCGACACACATTCTCTCGATACCGAGCTAAACAAGCGCATCGGTAAAGCAGCTACCACGTTTTCCAGACTCACAAAGAGAGTCTGGTCCAACAAGAAGCTGACGGAACATACCAAGATCCAGGTCTACAGAGCTTGCGTCCTGAGTACACTTCTGTACTGCAGCGAGTCATGGACTCTTCGCTCACAACAGGAGAGGAAACTGAGCGCTTTCCACATGCGCTGCCTCCAACGCATCCTCGGCATCACCTGGCAGGACAAAGTTCCAAACAACACAGTCCTGGAACGTGCTGGAATCCCTAGCATGTATTCACTGCTGAAACAGAGACGCCTGCGTTGGCTTGGTCATGTCGTGAGAATGGATGATGGCCGGATCCCAAAGGATCTCCTCTATGGAGAACTCGTGCAAGGAAAGCGCCCTACAGGTAGACCACAGCTGCGATACAAGGACATCTGCAAGAGGGATCTGAAGGCCTTAGGGATGGACCTCAACAAGTGGGAAACCCTGGCCTCTGAGCGGTCCGCTTGGAGGCAGGCTGTGCAGCATGGCCTTTCCCAGTTTGAAGAGACACTTTGCCAACAGTCTGAGGCTAAGAGGCAAAGAAGGAAGGCCCATAGCCAGGGAGACAGACCAGGGACAGACTGCACTTGCTCCCGGTGTGGAAGGGATTGTCACTCCCGGATTGGCCTTTTCAGCCACACTAGACGCTGTGCCAGAACCACCTTTCAGAGCGCGATACCATAGTCTTTCGAGACTGAAGGTTGCCAATACTGATCAACTGGGTGAGAAAGAGTCGGGTCTCATGAATAGTTCATGCATCAACATGCTCTCCTCCAGTGGCATGGCTAGAGGGGGTGCAAAGAACTAAGTTTTGCAAGGAGCCTCACTGCAGCATGTGAGGGGCTCCTCCCCTCCCCTTCAGAGCCATTCCAGGTCTTGGGAGCAAAACGGAGGGATACACCTGGCTCAGAAGTGGGGGGCCCTTGCATGCTTCAGTGAGGCTTCCTGTGAGACTTAGTGTTTTGCACCCCCTCCAGCTATGCCACTGCTCTCATTTGCTGTTTTTGTTACATACTCAGACTTTGCAATGCTGCAGCAAAACAACTGAAGTGTATCTAGCAAAAAAGACACGGAGAAAGCACTGCACCTCACCAAACAGAAAGTTCCTTCTGAGGCTATTGCAGAGGTTCTGGGCAGAGTCTCCTTTGGGGCTCCCGCGCAGAGCCATAACGGACTGCCCCAGCACCTGGTGCAGTGATGTCATGACTATATGATGCAATGCCATCACTTATGGGTTCTCCCTGGAGGACGGGGTGCTGGCTCTGGCTGCTTTGCGCACCCTGTTCCTCCTCTTCTGGAGCTGGGGGGTGGGGCGCATGAAGCTGCCAGAGTCTCCTCTTCCAGGGAAAACCCAGAAGTGACAGACTTCTCACCACTGTCACAAAAGCAGTCACTTCCGGGTTCTCCCTGAAAGAGGAGGCGCTGGTGGCTTTGTGCGCCCTGCTCCTTCTCCTCCTCTAGGGTGGAGCCTGGGGGCAGTCATGTGTCAGGCTCCACCCTAGTTACAGCTTTGCCCTAGTTACATACATTGCAGTGGAAGCTTGTGCAGCAATAAATTTGTTCCCTTCCCATGTGTCATGTGGGGGCTCATCTGTTTATTAAGCCTGTGTCCCAAAAACTTGAAATCAGGACCTCTTTGGAACTCCTTCTCCCTTTCCAAAACACTGTTAGTTATGGTTGGCTGTTCACAGACTCAAGAGCAATGGAGATCTTTTGCTACCCAGATGTTGGTGCAGCTTGTCCTACCCCATGCTCTGCTGGCACAGCATAGACAGACACACTTCCCCAAATGAGAGGAGGCATTCATGAGGCTGGCATAACAGAGGTCCCCATCAATGGAAATCGTCCTCCTGTCAGATGAAGGATGGCAGGCATGCAGGGGCCTGGTTTTCATTGATCACGTCTTTGTTTCAGATCATTCCTTGCAGGTCACAGGAGGCTGCAGTGTCTCCATGCCACTGAGCAAAACAGCAGGTGCCGTTGATGAGCATTTTTCTCCACTAACTGACTGGAATGCGCCTTGAGGGACATGCACTGGGGGGGGGGGGAAGAAGTTCAACATAATGTTTTCTTGGGGTCGCTCTGTGCTGATCCGAGCTTCGCCTAATGTGCATTTGCTCACATGAGGCTTTAAATGGTGCTTGCTTCATTACTTTGGAACGCGCAAGCCCCCATGAGAGAGTTCGTTTACAGAGACTCATTTCGCTTTCCTTGGAAATTCTAACAACCCAGTCCCAGCTCACTTTCCAGCACTGAGGCAGCCATTCCAACAGGGCATGTGCTCAGTGGCGTAGCAAAGGGATCTGGCTCCTGAGAACACAAAAATTTTTAATACCCCCCCCCCCAGAGGCCAGATGGCTAGAACACCTCTTGCGAGTGTCCAGGAGCTGGTCTGAGGTCCCATAAGTCCTCCTCAAGGTTTTCACAACAACTGGAAATGCCTTTCTAAGGCCTCCTGAGGCGGGGGGGGGGGGCTCACTCCTCCACCCAGACCCCTCAGGATCAGCCACTAAGGGTTGGCAACCTCTGAAGGAGTGGTACACGGGGCAATGCCTTAGCTATGCCACTGCATGCACTGCATCCTGCAGTAGAGGGAGGGCAATCATAGATGTCTCCTCAAGGCAAAGGAATGTTTGTCCCCTGGCCTCAAGGCTGCAATGGAGCTGCATTGGCCCTGCAACTTTGGTTAGGATTGGGCTGTCAGTTACTTCCCCTTGGGAGGGACTTTGAAATTCGGCTTTGAATTTCACTTGATGTGAAATGTTCAGTGCTGTCAACCCTGTATGTAATGGAGATGTAAAACTTGCATTGTCCAGAGAGATCATTTGCATTACAAATGCCGAGTCTCCTCTGTTTTTCCCTTCCCCATGAAAAGAATGGGATAGGACCAGAAATAGTAAGTGCCAAATCCCTGGCACCTCTTTGAACCACACACAGCACATGTTGAAATACTAAAGAGCAGCTGTGGGGTATATGTGATCCAGATTGGGGGTGTTTAATCCTTGGTGTGCCCCCTGCCTACAGTCTAGTTTTCACTGGCATGATGGCATTGGGACTACAGTAGCCTTGGGTTGGTGTCCCCTCAGGACTATGGTGGGACAGAAGATTAAAGACCCATCCCTCATACTGTGGTCTCCATTTTGATCCTCCTTGCTCGACACCTGCTACTTAGTCAAGGACAATGAAGCTTGTCAGAGCCAATGACGTGTTAATGCAATGTATAGTTCGGCTCTTTTAAAAGAAAATAAACAGTGACTGCCTTTTTTTTTTTAAACCTCCCCACATTCTCTCTCAGTGAAGAAGATACCTTGACATGTTTAGCTAGAAAGACACCTGGATCATTGAAAATTGCAGGATTCCAAGGTGCCAACTCCAGAGGGGCTGTTGTTCTCTGAAGCAATGCCTCGTGGACAATAAGCTCTGAGTTGGCAGGAAAGCTTAGCCTTCTCTGCATTTCAGAAGACAAGAGATGTGGGTGTCCTCATGAAAGCAGGCCATCTGCTCTCTGAGAGCAGGCACTCCCAAGGCCCTCTGAAACAAGAAGTCCTTCTGCCAAAAACAGCCAAGTGATGGGTATAAGGAGTTCTGCACTCCCTCAAAGTTGGACAATGGAAGAGTGCCTGAGAGTTCCCCAGGTCAGCCTGAGCTCATCATCTGCTATGCTCTAGCAGCTAGCAATAATTTTTCAAGCAAGCAGTAATCAACCTTAAAGTTTCCTCCCTAATCTTTTATGGAGCCTTCATCCATCTGAGTTATCTGATCAGACCCGTTTGCTTATAAACAAAAGGCAGAGAGTTTAAGGATTCGAGTCTGGTGCTACCATTAAGGGCAAGCGCAAGAACAGAGGGCCATTTCGCCTCTGGCTGCCTCAGGTGGAAGGGAAGGCAGGAGCCGAAATAGACTCTCAGGATTAGTATTTAATTTTATGCATTTCGTGTTTGATTAAGTCAGTGCAGGACGTGGGGGAATTCAGGACTAAAAGCCTTGCTGGCAAGCGGAGGGCAACACCTGATGCTTAAATAAAGTCCCTTCCCTGAACTCAGCGTGACACAGTTTATTTTTTCGGCCGGTCCCTGTGGCTAAGACTCGTTCAACCTGGGAGGGCAGATGGCCCTCTACTTGTTGAACTGAGGCTATTGTGATTCTAACCAAGTCTGGCCACAGAGCATGCCTGACGCCCTTTCCCAGGTCCACCCACCATCTGTGGTCAGCTGAGTGAGGACAGGAGAAAGGTCATTTGCAGTCATAGCACTCTGTATCTGGGACCCTGAGATGTTGTCCTCTTGGCAGCAGGCAAAATAGCAAAATAGGGCTCAAGCTTTCCAGTGTGACAAGTAGCTGGATTTATGGCTATTTTATGATGCTGCTGAATTTTATTGTCTGCTCCTCACTGTTGCTTTTCTGGTTTTCTGGTATTTTGGTGGCTGTGTGTTTTTTAATTGTATTGTTTTAATTCCTAACTTTTTATGCTGAAAGACAGTGAACCATTCTACCAAATGATGAAGTGTTTGCTCAGAAGGTGAATTCAGTGGGAATTAGGACCCAATCCTATCCTCTCCTAGCACTGGCACTGAGCTCCAGTGCCTGCGCGAGGTGCCATAAATATGCCATAAAGCATGTATTATTAACATTATTAACAGTATTTATATACTGCTTTTCAACTAAAAGTTCACAAAACTAAACAGTATTTATATACCGCTTTTCAACTAAAAGTTCATGTAGGGTAGGAGAGAGTGCTGGTGCTGGTTCCAGTGCTGGGTGGAGGACACTGACGCAAGGTAAGAGTGCTGGGTGGCAGTGCAGGCTTTTGAGGCTGGGGGAGGCATTCTGGGGTGGGAGGAGGGAGTTGGGTGGAAAAACTGGCCCAGGAGGGGAATGGAACTGGTGGAGGAGCCTGTCCTTGTCGGGCTGAAAAGCAAACTAGCCAGTGTAGACTTGAGAAGCCCCACTGTGGAGCCTACACCCTTACTCAGTCCCCTTCCCCCAACGAGACTACTGGCAACTTTCCAGTGCCCACAGGATACAGTGCTTGATATTTTGGCGCTGCTGTTCCTTTGGGCACCATGGCCATTGGGATTGGGCTGCCCCTCTAGGGCAGGACTCAGGGCATCTCTGTGCAGTTGAATTAAATGAAGGTCATGCTTTTTGCTTTCATGGGGAATCCTGAACCATGTAGATCTGTGAGGTGAGAGTAGGGCCATGGGAACCTATAGAATTCTCACTAAACCACAATAGGAAATCCATAGTATGGTCGTTTTCATGTGTTAGTTGGATTTGGCCACTTGGTTCCTCTATCTCACTGCTCCTGCATCACATATGGAGAAAGCTCTCCACGACCTCTGTCAGAGAGGTCTCCCTCAACCCTGATGAGATTCAAGCAGAGATGATGGGGGCTGCATCTGAATCTTCACAATAAAAGCATGTGCTCCTCTGCTTCTTTATGCCTAGGGACACTGGCCAAGCCCTGAGGCCAAGAGGCAGCAGTCATCTCAGATTGGCAGGGGACACCCACTTCTGTCTGCCTACTCACTTCACTACTCCTCTTCCTCCTCCTATCTCCTGAACTGGAAAGGAAGGGGGAATGGAGTGTGGAGGAGAGTGCTGGACTAGAGGATCTTCTCCATGTAGTAAGTGGCCTGCATTTGGCATGCTGCCTCAGTGGTTGGGGGTCTTAGGCCAGCCCTGACTATTCCTCTTTCCTTTCAGCTTTGGATACATCCTCTCAGAAACTGCCCAACACCTCCAGCCCCACATTCAGTGGACAGTTTATGCATTAAATGCTGAAGTCCAGGGAGCCATTCTGTGGTTACAAAACATCCTGGTGTCACAACTGGCCTGCAGAGTGCTGCTAAACAGGAGAAAGACTGGAGGAGATTGGACAGCTGGGATCGAAAGGAAGCCTGACGTTTAAGAGACCAATTCATTTAAAGGCCAAGAGGTAAATTTGATTAAGGAGAAAGCGCAGGAGATTTGAAGGCTCTTTAATTCAGTAGAAGAGATGCAAAATGAGAATGAATGCCTGGCAGTAAATGCTTCCTCACTTCACCCCAGAAGGATGGCGCAATTTGATTCTTTTCCAAACTGGGTAGGAGACAACAAATGGCAAAGGGAAATCCGCATTATGCTTCAGTTGCTAAGTTAAGAGGAACCCTGGACACTGTCTTGGAAAGTTCTGGGCACTGCAGAACTGGAGGGGTGCAAAGCACTAAGTTTTGCAGGCACCTGAACATGCCGTGCAAGTGTTCTGCTCCATTTTGCTCCCACTGCCTGGAATGACTCTGAAGGGGAAGGGCCACTTGCACATTCAGGTGCCTGCAAAACTTTGCACCCCCTCTAGCTACACCACTGGTACTGGGTACTGGTACAGCTACACCACTGGTACTATGGGAAAGGAAGCCGGTCCATAAAGTGCATGAGGAACTGCATTTCTGCAAGGCTTATTTTGCTGTAGTTTTCAGAATCTCTGGTGGAATCCTGGGGCTTCTCAGAGTTGACA
Organism: Tiliqua scincoides; assembly: GCF_035046505.1. Lineage (NCBI taxonomy): Eukaryota > Metazoa > Chordata > Lepidosauria > Squamata > Scincidae > Tiliqua > Tiliqua scincoides. Next base: position 311,878,209 of record NC_089821.1, read on the forward strand.
GGAAGTTCAGAAAAGGTCAATGACTTCCTTGATAGGAAATTCAGAAATGGTGGACAAAATGCCTCAAGTGTTTCCCCACCTTGTTGGCCTTGACCAGGTTTTCAGAAAGAAATCATTTCCTGCCCTGTCTGGGGAAGTCAGGCATTGAAGCAGCGCACTCCTCTATGCAAGCATGCACCCCACCACTGAGTTACAGCTCTTTCCAACATGTTCCCCAAAGCGCATCTATATGAAAGAGTTGGGTGTATTCTAGGGCAGCTTCTGTTTTCTGCATACGCTTGCAAGGTAGTTTAAGTGGATTCAGATGCAATCAAATTTCACAGTCTACTTTTGCCACCAAATCCTCACTGTCCTTCATCTGCCTCCGTTACAGAGCCATTTGCAAGAGTAGCATGGATCTAGATTTTTCCAGCTACCTTCTTTGTCTGCTTCCTGAAATTTGCATTTCAAGCTGAGTGCACCAAAGTGATATTACTGGAATTCATAGCTCTGTGGCAGAACACAGGTGAAGTAGAAGGCCTCAGATTTGGTGGGCTGGCATCTCCCGTGAAGATGGGTTTCAGTCAGCCCCTCAACCATACTCAGACCCCCTCCTTCATGACCACCCTTCCTCAAGGCCTGGACCTCTCCCCTAGGGCCGGCCTCACTACTGATCAGATGACCTAGACCTGCCTTAGATCCACCCAAGGCTGCTGCTGTGAACAGCTCTGTAGGACCCCAGCTTGCAGCTCTCAGCTGGAACTGGAAAGGCCCTGCCTGACACCTGCATTTGTTTCAGTTGTGTGTGGATGTGATGGAAACGCACTCAAGATTTGTAGGACAGAGGCAACTCTTTGGTGTTCATAGCCTGGCCAGAAAGATCCCGAATTGCCTTTATGCTCTCATTGTGGGTGTCCAGGAGAACTTGTCTGTCTGCTGCTGGGAACAGGATGCTGGCCTAGGCAGGCCTGTCTTGGTCTGATCCTGCAGTGCTCCTTGATTGGCCCCCTCCCGAAAGCTTTTCAACCTTTTCATTGTGCACCAGAGATAAACATTATTTTTCCTTTGTTGTGTGACTAATGGTGTCGCCTGATGTTCTGACCACACACCAGAAAGCTAATTTAGTTACCATGGAAACCCAGGATGGAGGCTCATTTCCTTTCTCTATGAATCACAGTCGGCCAGACCTTTGGCCTGCGAGCATCTGAGTGTGGTGATCTTCGCGCTGCTGTCCACGAGGACCGAGGGGCGATTGGCTTCCTTTCTGTTTGCAGGTCTCGCCCTTTCTGGAGTCCCTACAATCCCACACCACACGCTCCACACAGTCCTCTTAACAGTTGATGCAAATAGATTGTGAGCAAAGAGACAGGCTTGTTAAAATATTAATTTACTAGCTCCTGCTAGCAAAGGCCACGCAGGTACCTGAAGCGATTGACTCATTAGTCGCTCTGCGGTGACGGCTGCTTCCTTTGCAGCTACTGCAAGGACATGGACTCCGGGCTCCAGGGTTTCTCCAGAACGAACCCCCGCTGAGGTCACCACTGCAGAGGAACACAAATTATTGATACAAGCGCTTCACTATTATTCTTCATTATATAATATGGGGATTATTATATGACTGTTGTCTATGTATTGATTTAATGTACTACTTTATTTTTCTGCATTCCCTCTGGGAAGTGCAAGAAATAAAATTAAATAAATAATTTTAAATAAAATTAAAATGCAGGCTTTGTTTATGGAGGTAGGAATGAAATTGACTCAAATTTGTGGCACCAGCATCCCAAAGGCTTCAGGCGGAGAAGAATTATTGTTATTAGTTTTGAAGATTGATCCTACACCTTTTGATTGAAAGGTCTTGCAGGTGGCTTACAGCAGGTTTCAATAACCCTCCCCCCGCCCCCCACAGGGCCTGGCAGTTCTTGTTCCTCTGTGCCCCCCCCCCCATTCCGTAGTCTTAGGGAGCTGGCAGTTGGTGCAGACTTCTTGCTGGCATGAAGAAGGGGAAGCAGTCTCCCTGCAGCGGGTCCCTTGCTGGCGAGGGGGTCTCACCCTTGCAGTTCTGTTCTTCCTGGCAGGCAAGGGCTGCAGCCTCTGGGTGCCCTCCATCCTCTGGCTCATGCCAGAGGCAAACATGAGCTTCCCTCATAAGAACATAAGAACAGCCCCACTGGATCTGGCCATAGGCCCATCTAGTCCAGCTTCCTGTATCTCACAGCGGCCCACCAAATGCCCCAGGGAGCACACCAGATAACAAGAGACCTGCAAGGCTTCCTGGGAATTGTAGTTAAGAACAGAAGAACAGCCCCACTGGATCAGGACATAGGCCCATCTAGTCCAGCTTCCTGTATTTCACAGCGGCCCACCAAATGCCCCAGGGAGCACACCAGATAACAAGAAGACCTGCAAGGCCTCCTGGGAATTGTAGTTAAGAACATAAGAACAGCCCCACTGGATCAGGCCATAGGCCCATCTAGTCCAGCTTCCTGTCTGTATCTCACAGCGGCCCACCAAATGCCCCAGGGAGCACACCAGATAACAAGAGACCTCATCCTGGTGCCCTCCTAATGCATTATCAACCCAATCTTATCACTTATCAATCCATAGCAGGCAGCTGTGGAAATGGAGCCATCACTTGTTCAACCTCAAAAAAAGACACTTCTCTTGGTGATCTCAGAAGACGTGGGTAGCAGGGCAGTCTCAGTGAAGCCAGGGAGCGACTGCCACTTCAGGACTTTGGAAGAAGCTGGAGTGCCGCCACCAGGTCGGTCACCAGATAGAGCTCCCTGTGCCAGTGTGGAGGCAGGAGGAGCAAGAGCACACTGCTGCATCAGGTGTCCACGGAGGGGACAGGCAGTCAAGAGCTCTCTGGTCTGTGCTTAACAGAACAAGAGCCCTTTTCTTCTTCTGGAACAGGTAGCCTGTCAAGTAGGTCCTCCTAACCCATCCTTGGCTCTTTTGCCCACTGTTGGGGAACCCCAATAGAAACAAGTGGGAGGGGCCGTTTACATGGTATGTTGTGGTGCCTGCACTTACTTACTGCGTCACCTCCCTGTTGCAGTGGCCCACCAGCAAGCAAGAGAAAGGTGTCCTTCTTTTCCACCTTCTTTTCCCCCTTTGCAACTGGGATTCGGAGGGAGACCGGAGGTGTAACACAGTCATTGTGACTGTTCTGTCATGCCCAACCCTCTTTAAAAGTCACCCAAACTAGTGGTCACCACCACATCTTGTGGCAACAAATTCCACCCAGGAATTATACATTGGGTGGAGAAGTAAACCATCTCAGAGCACAATCCTAAATTGGAGATAAGCTGGTGCAGGCTTCCTGTGCCTCCTGGTTGGGCCGTAATGGAGGCCTGCGCTGGCTTGAGGAGGCCAGATCCAGCCTCTGCGCCTTAATAATAATAATAATAATAAACAACTTTATTTATATCCCGCCCGTCTCCCTAAAAGGGACCCAGAAGAAGAGGGTAGGTTCACATGGGCCTGGGAAAGCAGGCACAGAGGTGGGAGAGGGTGGAGGGAGGGTATAGCAGAAGTGGGGAGGGGCATTTTGGAGCAGGGGGAGAGTGGTCCAGGTGGCGCATTGGGCCTGGGAGGGGGGTGGGAGTGGTAGCAGCAGCCTGTGCAGAATTGTAACCCCCATCCCTGGCCCGATCAACTTTATATGGACTGCTTGGATTTGTGCCAGTGAACTTGCTAGTGCTGATCTGAGTAGCTCCATAGGGGTAGCTAGGGCACAACGTGGGTAAGGAGAAAAATATTCCCTCACCTCAAGTTGCCTTCCAGCCACCGCCTAACCTTTTTGGAATACAGTGCAGTCCAGTTGACCTTCCTGTTCCAGTGCAGATTAGGATTAGGGTGTCCAAGAGGCATCTATAGTGAGGCTACACCAGGGGTCGGCAACCTTAAACACTCAAAGAGCCATTTGGACCCATTTTCCGGAGGGAAAAAAACCTCAGGAGCCACAAAACCCTTTTGACATCTAAAATGAAGATAATACTGCACATGTAGTTGTTTTTTTTTTACCTTTATGCTCTTATAGGTCCCATTTTTATAATGTAGCCCCCTCTTGTAGCTTTTAGTTAGTTGTGTCATACATTCTTGTCCTGTGTTTTCAGACGCCTCGTCCTCTATGGTGTTTTGCCTGATTCCAAGGCCATTCTCTGCCTGGAGAATTATGCCCACTTTAAGCAAATTAGCTCCCCTTCTTTCCCCCAACAAATGACCCTGGTTCTGCCCTATAGTCCTGCTGGACCCCACCTCCAGGGTAGCTCACCTGTTCACCTGCAGAGGTCCTCTCTCCTGCCAGCAGCCTCCCACCACCACAGCAGCTCCTTGGTCCTCAGCAGGTCTTGGGCACAGCAGCCACACTTCAAACTCCAGTGTCTCCAGCAGTTAGTCACAAAGTCAGCCAGAGTATCCAGGGCAGAGTCCAAAGTCAATAAGCCAAGTCACAGTCCAAGATCAGATTCCAAAGTAAGTCAGTCAAATCAATCAGAGTATCCAAGTCAAAGTCATTAGCTCAGTCAGTCTCCTCTCCAACCTGCACTCCTTCTACAACCCACATCCTCAGGTGCCCGTTATATCCCTGAGGGCCCTATTGCCTTCAAGTGGCTGCAGCTGTGCAGCACACTCTGCTGGATGCCCAGGCCTTACCCTTAAAGGGGCCACTGCTGACACCACATCTACCTCCTCACCAGATCTTCCAGGATTCCAATACATATGGCAGTTATGACATCTGCTTATCTTACATGGATACTAAAGAACTCCCCCCACCTTCCAGAGGCACCCTGCTGGAAGGAAAAAAGGACAAAGACTCCAGAGGTGGGGAAGAGAAGAAGGGGGGGCAGCCACAGGCCAGCTTCTGCCCTGCCTGCCAGCCTGCCCTCCCTCCCTCCCTCCCTCCCTCAGGCTGCAACCCTCTCCACACTATTCTGGGAGTAAGCCCCATTGACTACAATGGGACTTCTGAGCAGACAAGTTGGTTGGAGCTCTCAGGTTGCAGTCCTCTCCACACTTTCCTGGGAGGAAGCCTCATTGACTACTTGTGAGTAGACCTGCATAGGAGGGGGCTGAGGCTGCAGCCCTCCACACCTTCCTGGGAGGAAGTCTCACTGACTACAGCGGGGCTTACTTATGAGTAGACCTGCACAGGAGGAGGCTGAGGCTACAGCCCTCCACACCTTCCTGGGAGTAGCCCAGGGACTACATCAGGGCTTACTCTCGAACAGACCTGCACGGGCTCCCACTCACCTGTCCTTGCGCTTGGCCTTGAGCAGGCTCCAAGGCTGCCATTCCAGGAGTCAGCAACTGTTACCTTGCATGTGCCCAATCTTGTCTGATCTCAGAAGCTAAGCAAGGTCAGGCCTGGTTAGTACTTGGATGGGAGACCGCCTGGGAATACCAGGTGCTGTAGGCTTATACCATAGTCTTTCGAGACTGAAGGTTCCCAACCAAGCTTCATCCGCTGTAATGGGGCTTAAAACTGAGTAGACACACAGGATGTCTCCTCTGCTGTGGAGGAAAAGCCTCTCCTTGCACTGAGTGGGGACCTGCTCAAGGAAAGGCGGGCTGCAAGGTGGGCTGAGATGGAGGAGGCTCAGGATTGGCTGGTCTGTCTGCCAGTAAAGGGCCCTGAGCCATTCCCACCGAAAAAGCCAGGAGCCTGCTGGATGCTGATTGGCTGAGCCTGCTGGAGAGTTGGGGAAGGGAAAAACAGGGAGCTTCAGCCTGCAGAGCGGGCAAAATTGAAAAGGGAAACCAATGCAGGGCAGGTGGGGTGAAGGGAGAGGAGGGCAGTGAGCTCAGGGGGCGGAGGGAGGCAGCCCGCCCTCCCAACACAGGTGCCTCCTGTTAACCCCTTTGCCACTTTCACCGGGAGAAGCCGCAGCAGACAGCTGAAAGAGCCACATGCGGCTCTAGAGCCGTGGGTTGCCGACCCCAGGGCTAGGGGAATCTTTACTTTACTTGTTCATTCAGATAATTTATACCCCACCTTTCTATCACACTCAAGGGCACTCCAGGTGGCTTGAGTATTTTTTAATTTATTTATCTGCTAAGTTTAATCCATTAAGGCCAAAATCCTAACCTGCTTTCTAACACTGGCATAGCTGCGTCAGTGGGACATGTGCTGCATCCTGCAGTTGGGGGGCACTCACAGAGGGGGCATTCAAAGTAAGGGAATGTTTGTTCCCTTACCTCGGAGCTGCATTGCCCTTATGTTGGTGCTGGAAAGCGGGTTAGGATTGTGCCCTAAGTAATTGATTAAAAGATGATTAAGCAACTGAAAATTCTTTATGTTCAATAGTTCTAAAGATAATAGATGGTAGTTAAGTGTATCCAGTGACATCTTTGAATGATTGGACCCAAAGTGTGGGTATTTAACTAACCCCTGCTAATTGGGTAAGAGGCACTTCTTCAAGTGGGTGCTCCTTTTTTTAGCAGGGGGAGAGTAACTGGCCCACCTCACCCCAGCAGTGTCTGTTCTGGTGGCTGTCTGCTGGGATTCTTTTACATCTTTTTAGATTGTGAGCCCTTTTGGGACATGCTGGGATTCTTTTACATCTTTTTAGATTGTGAGCCCTTTTGGGACAGGGAGCCATTTAGTTATTTGATTTTTCTCTGTAAACCGCTTTGTGAACTTTTAGTTGAAAAGCAGTATATAAATACTGTTAATAATAATAATAATAATAATAATAATAAATATTGGCCTCAAACTTTTCCCTGTTCCCATCCCCCCTCCCTTCAGTTGCAGACCATCAAGGCTCTTTGCAGCTGCTTAAGGTTTATGTGAGAGTTGCTTCCCTCTGTTTAATCTTTGATTACCGTATTTTTCGCTCCATAAGACGCACCTGACCATAAGACGCACCTATTTTTTAGAGGAGGAAAACAGGAAAAAAAATATTCTGAACCAAATAGTGTAATAAAATATTTAATAAACTATAACAGAATAACATTTGAACCATCCCCCCCTTCTTAGGGTGAATGGGATCATAAACTGGCATGAAGATCCCCCCTTTATTAGGGTGAATGGGATCATAAACTGGCATGAAGATCCCCCCCCCTTTATTAGGGTGAACGGGATCATAAACTGGCATGAAGATCCCCCCTTCATTAAGGTCCCCAACGTGCACTCTTTTTTGCAGTATTCGCTCCATAAGACGCACACACTTTCCCCCCC